>NC_045449.1:68640590-68656098 GCF_002776525.5 Piliocolobus tephrosceles | reverse complement strand
AATTTTTTTGTATTTTTAGTAGAGACAGGGTTTCACTGTGTTAGCCAGGATGGTCTCGATCTTCTGACCTCGTGATCCGCCCATCCTGGCCTCCCAAAGTGTTGGGATTACAGGTGTGAGCCACCGTGCCCGGCCAACTTCAAGCTTCTTGAGGGCAAGGACTTTCAATTACTTACAAGATCCCAAGGGTCAAATAGAAGCTATTATGGCCATTCAAACACATGACAAACATATGACGAATGGCAGGATGTGAAATAGATGTGCCCTAACATCTTTCTTTCTTCTAACTAGGTGGGCAAATTCCCTTTCACTCTTGTTACTATATCTGAGTTAATATGAGAATCAAGGCCAGGTGCAGTAGCTCACACCTGTAATTCCAGAACTTTGGGAGGATGAGGTGGGCTGATTGCTTGAGTTCAGGAGTTTGAGACCAGCCTGGCCAACAAGGCTTGTTTCTACCCAAAACATAAAAAAAAAATAGCCAGGTGTGGTGGCTTGCACCTATAGTCCCAGCTACTCGGGAGGCTGAGGTAGGAATATTACCTGAGCCTGGGAAGTCAAGGCTGTAGTGAGCTTTGATCACTGTACTCCAACCTGAGCAACGAAGGTGAGATCTTGTCCCCCCCTACCCACCATCATAAAGAGCAGCTTGGGGGCCGGGCACAGTGGCTCAAGCCTGTAATCCCAACACTTTGGGAGGCCGAAACGGGTGGATCACGAGGTCAGGAGATCGAGACCATCCTGGCTAACACGGTGAAACCCCGTCTCTACTAAAAAAAAATACAAAAAACTAGCCGGGCGACGTGGCAGGTGCCTGTAGTCCCAGCTACTCGGAAGGCTGAGGCAGGAGAATGGCGTGAACCTGGGAGGCGGAGCTTGCAGTGAGCTGAGATCCGGCCACTGCACTCCAGCCTGGGCCACAGAGCGAGACTCCGTCTCAAAACAAAAAACAAACAAAAAAAAGAGCAGCTTGATATCATGTTCTTAGAAGCATGGTTCAGGCTGGGCGCAGTGGCTCACTCCTGTAATCCCAGCACTTCAAGAGGCCGAGGTGGGTGTATCATGAGGTCAGGAGATCAACACCATCCTAACACGGTGAAACCCTGTCTCTACTAAAAACGCAAAAAAATGACCCCCGGCATGGTGGCAGGAGCCTGTAGTCCCAGCTACTCAGGAGGCTGAAGCAGAATGGTGTGAACCCAGGAGGCGGAGCTTGCAGTGAGCCAAGACTGCCCCCCGGTGGACAGAGTGAGACTCCGTCTCAAACAAAACAAAACAAAACAAAACAAAACAAAACAAAACAAAACAAAACAAAACACCATGGTTCACAAGCAACTGCTAAAGCCTACCCCATGAGACTGGTTTCAAGTGGCTCACAGGAGCTGTATGTGACTCAATCACATGCTAAAGGCTCATATCCATAAAGGGCGGCCAAGCCGGGCACGGTGGCTCAAGCCTGTAATCCCAGGCGGATCACCTGAGGTCAGGAGTTCCAGATCAGCCCAACCAACATGGTGAAATCCCGTCTCTACTAAAAAAAAAAAAAAAAAAATACAAAAATTGGCCGCACATGGTGGCCGGCGTCTGTAATCTCAGCTACACGAAAGGCTGAGGCAGGAGAATTGCTTGAACCTGGGAGGTGGAAGTTGCAGTGAGCCGAGATCGCACCACTGCACTCCAGCCTGGGAGACAAAGTGAGACTCCGTCTCAAAAAAAAAAAAAAAGCAGCTAACAGGTGGAATCAAGACCTCTATGGTCTTTAGAAGGGAGACATACTCGGGCTGAGAGAACAGGTTTTGGATCTAAAGTGCCCTGGGCGCCTCCTCCTGCCATGGGTGAGCAGCAACAATCTTCTCATTCTATTGGGACATAAGCCTATTCTGTTTTCTTTGTGGTTTCTTCTTGTTTTCTCCTGTGCAGTATTGCTGAGCGTGCATTCCCTGCGCTGCAAACGGTGTTCCACACAGACCTCCAGCTCTAAGGGGAAAGGCATCCTTTTCAAATCACAGACCGACCAACAGAGGCCCACTTGAGACATCCCTCCTTAACAGTTCCAAACACATTACTTGTGACGTTCTGTTCTCATTGTCCCGTATCCTTTCCTTAACCAGCCGCACAAGTGACGCGATGTTGTAAAACTCCGCTTCCTCCAGCACACCTGGAACAAGGACCAAACTGCAGTCAGATAGGTGCGAGAGTTTGCCAGAAAAACACCAAGGAGAGGCTGAAGGTTACATGCTTGCTAAAAACTGCTTATTTTTCTATTTATTTATTTTTTGAGATGGAGTATTACTCTGTCGCCCAGGCTGGAGTTCAGTGGTGCGTCTTGGCTCATAGCAACCTCCATCTCCTGGGTTCAAACAGTTCTCTTGCCTCAGTCTCCCGAGTAGCTGGGACTACAGGCATGCACCACCACGCCCGGCTAATGTTTGTATTTTTTTCCCCCCCGCCAGAGACAGAGTTTCACTCTCGTTGCCCAGGTTGGAGTGCAATGGCATGATCTTGGCTCACTGCAACCTCCATCTGCTGGGGTCAAGCGATTCTCCTGCCTCAGCCTCCCGAGTAGCTGGGATTACAGGCACCTGCCACCACGTCAGGCTAATTTTTTGTATTTTTAGTAGAGATAGGATTTCATCATGTTGGCCAGGCTGGTCTTGAACTCCTGACCTCAGGTGATCCATCTGCCTCGGCCTCCCAAAGTGCTGGGATTACAGGCATGAGCCACCGTGCCTGGCCAATTTTTTTATTTTTAGGAGAAACGGGGTTTTGCCATGTTGGCCAGGCTGGTCTCGAACTCCTGACCTCAAGTGACCTGACCACCTTGGCCTTCTAAGTGTTGGGATTACAGGCATGAGCCACAGATCCCGGCCTAAAAACTGCATTATTTAAATGCAAATCTAATCTCTCTCCTTCTGCTAGGAAATATCTCTTTGCTATTTTTGGTAAACCCATGACCTTTTCTCCAACATAAATTAATCAAACGCCAGGGTATGTTCTGCTCACTCCATTTCAACCCTCCTTTCCCTACCTGGCACCTGCCCATTAGCTGTAGGACACTTTTCCCATATGTCACCTAGTTCCTGGAACTAGTCACATTGACACCTCCTGAAGTTGATATTTTTGTCCAGTTTGCCCTCAAAAGGACTGGGGGTGGGGGGTGGAAGTGCACGTACAAATTTATGTGGGCCAAAATTAATAGGATGCTAATCATTTAAACAATATAAAAGGCAACAACTGAAAGACTTGCATGCTAAATGAACTCAAAGACCTTAGGACAACTATGAGATGTGTGATCCTATAGGAACAAATTTGCTATAAAGGCCATGATTAGGATAATTGACAAAACTGCAATATAAGCTGTAGAGAAAAGCATCAATATTAAAATTCCTGAGTTTGATAACTGTACTGTCTGTGGTTACATAAGAGAATATCCTTGCTCCTGGGAAATATATACAAATATTAAGGGGTGAAATCTGCAATCTATTCTCAAATAGTTCAGAAATAAGAACTGTGGTGGGAGAGGCAAGAGGATGGGGATAGGTAAGGGGTCAGAGAGAATGAAGGACAATGCAAATATGATTAAAAAAAAAAACCGGTTGAGTGCAGTGGCTCACATCTGTAATCCTAGCACTTTGGGAGGGCAAGGTGGGTGGATCACGAGGTCAGGAGTTTGAGACCAGCCTGACCAACATGGTGAAACCCCGTCTCTATTAAAAATAAAAAAATTAGCCAGGCATGGTGGTGTGCACCTGTAATCCCAGCTACTCGGGAGGCTGAGGCAGGAAAATCACTTGAACTCAGGAGGTAGACGTTGCAGTGAGCTGAGATTGTGCCACTGCGCTCCTGCCTGGGCAACAGAGGGAGACTCCGTCTGGAAGAAAAAAAAAAAAGGCCAGGTGCAGTGACTCACACCTGTAATCCCAGCACTTTGGGAGGCCAAGGCGGGTGGATCACGAGGTCAGGAGTTTGAGACCATCCTGGCTAACACGGTGAAATCCCGTCTCTACTAAAAAATACAAAAAATTGGCCGGGCAAGGTAGCTCAAGCCTGTAATCCCAGCACTTTGGGAGGCCAAGACAGGCGGATCATGAGGTCAAAAGATCGAGACCATCCTGGCTAACACGGTGAAACCCCGTCTCTACTAAAAAAACAAAAAAATACAAAAAACTAGCCGGGCAAGGTGGCGGCCGCCTGTAGTCCCAGCTACTCGGGAGGCTGAGGCAGGAGAATGGCGTGAACCCGGGAGGCGGAACCTGCAGTGAGCCAAGATTGCACCAGTGCACTTCAGCCTGAGTGACAGAGCGAGACTCCGTCTCAAAAAAAAAAAAAAAAGAAAAATCTCATGTACCCCATACCCCATAAATATATACACCTACTATGCACCCACAAAAATTAGAAAAAGAAATAAGACTACCCGTGAGTTGATAATTGTTGAAGCTGGATAGTGGATGCATGGAATTCGCTGTACTATTCCCACTAGTTGTTTTTTTTTTTTTTTTTTTTTTTTTTTTTTTTTGAGGCGGAGTCTGGCTCTGTCGCCCGGACTGGAGTGCAGTGGCCGGATCTCGGCTCACTGCAAGCTCCGCCTCCCGGGTTTACGCCATTCTCCTGCTTCAGCCTCCCGAGTAGCTGGGACTACAGGCGCCCGCCACCTCGCCCGGCTAGTTTTTGTATTTTTAGTAGAGACGGGGTTTCACCGTGTTAGCCAGGATGGTCTCGATCTCCTGACCTCGTGATCCACCCGTCTCGGCCTCCCAAAGTGCTGGGATTACAGGCTTGAGCCACCGCGCCCGGCCTTATTCCCACTAGTTTTGTATGTATTTGAAATATTGTTTAAAAGGGGACATTTAAAAAAAGAGAGAGCAATTCCTCTTTCTACTGGCTGAAACAGAGTTGTTTTGTAGTCACTTCATTAACTAGTGCAACCATTACAAGCTTTCTTACTCAGAGCCAAAGCTCCCAGATCAGGGTGCCCTGGATTTAGGGACAGTCCCCTTTACAACCAAATGCCTTTAGTGGGACCACGCCAAGCCTTGTAGAAAGTGGACTAGCCCCACTTACAGTCCCAATGCCCTACAAACCAAAAAGATGAGGCAAGTGATGATACACCTGACAATGAACTAGAGAATGAATTAGGTCAGTTGCAAACATTTACAGGGTAGCATGAGGCCAGAGTCTTAAAATAAATGAGGCCAAGCCTTTATTATTTTTGTACTACTGCGAGTTCAAACCAAAATTAAAACTATAAATAACTGAATGTCAGAGATGTCTTGCTTCTTCAGACTACAGACACTCACTGCACACAAATAAATGTAAAAAAAGGATCGTGATGGCCGGGCGCGGTGGCTCACGCCTGAAATCCCAGCACTTTGGGAGGCCGAGGTGGGCGGATCACAAGCTCAGGAGATAGAGACCATCCTGGCTAACACGGTGAAACCCTGCCTCTACTAAAAATATAAAAACTAGCTGGGCATGGTGGTGGGCACTTGTAGTCCCAGCTACTTGGGAGGCTGAGGCGGGAGAATGGCCATGAGCCGGGAGGCGGAGGTTGCAGTGAGCCGAGATTGCACCACTGCATTCCAGCCTCGACAGAGCGAGACTCCATCTCAAAAAAAAAGAAAAAAGAAAAAAAAAGGATCATGACAATTCTGGAGATTTGGGAAGAACTCCTGAAGTTATCTGCAAAGCTGAGCTACCTATCTTCCTTCTCACCCAGGAAGCTGAACAAAGCCTAAGGAGGCTTCCTTAATCATGACTCCCTCAGACAAGACTGGTAGTTTCTGCTCAGTTTCATAAACTTGGAACTATACCTACACATGAGTTTGATGAAAATCTCAAACAAAATTTAAATCTGTAAAACAATTTTAAAGATTCTACTTGCATTTTGAAAATCCCCAATGCACACAGTGCTCTTACCTTCTTCTGCCAACTCCTTAGTAATGATGAGTTTCCCATGGCGGAGGTAGTTTAGGATAGGACCAAAGTAGGTGGGGTCCCTGTCAATCAGATATGCCCCTGTCTCATCCTGCCAACCAAACACAAGGGTATCATTGTGGAGTTTTGAGTATTTTAAACAAAGGCAGGGCAGGGTTTCACCATCTTTGTCAGTGCCCCAAGACAAGAATCCATTTCATCAGCTAAAAAAGACTTTAGTGATGGCAAGTTTTGCTATACATTTGCTTATCACAAACTACTGGTAAGAAAGCTAGCTTTATGTGTCTTGTACATTAAGATCATCTTAGGTAGGGTGTTACAGACAAACAGTCATACTCATTTAAGTGTTTACTTACTGGCTGGGATTCGAAATCTTTGGCTGGACAATAATTACAGTGACAAACATTCTTCTGTAGGGTGTTTGTTATTAAGAAAGGGAGAAAATGCCATAGCTGAGTAACTGAAATATTTGCTTGAGATGGACATTCTGACTTTTCCACTGCCTCTGAACTGCATTCCTAATTCCAAGAAAACCTCTGTGTAGTTGGCAATGCTGCTGAGCTCAAGGCCAACATCAGTGGGAGTCTGCACTGCCAGCTGTAATCTCACACACCCCAGCTCTGTGCCCAGAGGAAGCTTGGTACTGCCAGGACTTGGCTCTGAGCAGCTTTAATCCTACTCATCTTTACAGTAAAAGGAACAAGAAGAAACTGGCTTCTATTACCACAAGGAGGATATAGGGTAGATAAAAATAATTCCTTTATAAGCAAAGGTTTTGAAATCTCTTTAAAGTTAGGGCAGGATAGGTTTCCATCAATCTGAGATTTCTTAGAGGAGAGGAATAAACGAAAACAAATGTTTACGCAACTCCAGCTCTGTTTTGAGGTGACCAGCTGAGTGTTATACGGCATATAAGATGGTGTGAGTTATGGTCAGTGCTTTAAGTAGCGAACTTAAAGGTGAACACGTAAAGTTAAAAATAAATTGACACAGTTCAAACTAGAAATGGTTGAAGGGTCTTGTCACCTCTCAACCCTTTGGTTAGCAGCCATGCATCCTGCCTAAAATTTTCCCGGGAAAATTTTCATTTTCCTTCTGTCTTAGCCTAGATTTGCAGCGGCAAACGGTAAAGTCTTTCCAAAAAACGCATTTGATCTAAATATGGACCTAAACCAGTGACTGTTACCAGATAAAAGTTCTGCGACCAGGACTATAGGAAAGCAGTGTGATATCACAAGAAGCGCTTCCTGCAGCTGTTGAAGCCCAACTTGGCAGAGGGGTCCGAGAGGGAGACTGAGAAAGCTACAAGGATGCCTGAGCTCACCCTGACCCAGTTCTGGATGCACTGGCACCGGCAGTGGGGGGCTGAAGAGGAGCCAGGGAAAACTCATGCATATCTCAGTGGGATGTCAGGGGTAGAGAATATGGAGAAGGGGTGTGGAGTGCGTTCTCGTGGGTGCGGGTGGGCGCAGTGTGGGAAGGAGTCTCGGAGAACGAAGGGCGGGGTCGGGGAGAAAGTCGGAGTATGCCTCAGCATGAGAGAAGGGGAGAGGGAGGTCCCTCTGAGGCCCCTGCGGGTAGTGTGGGAAGCAGGGGGAGGATGGGGGCCCGGCCTGAGGGGGCCTGCCTGTGAGGAGCGTTTCTCAGGACTCTGGGGACTGATCTAGGAGAAACCAGGGGGTCCGAAGGCCCGGGGGCGCGCCCGAGGGCGGGGCACACCTTGTCTGAGTCCAGCTCCGGGTCCTCCTGGCAGCAGAGGCGGCAGAGGAATGACTTGGGCTCGCGGCCTAAGGTCTGTCTGGTGGTCACGAAGTAGGTGCCTCCCACGTTCAGCCTGACCCAGCGGGCCGCGCCGCCGCCCCCTGCCCGCTCGGGTGGTCCGGGACCCGGCTCCAGCGGCTGCGCGATGGCGGCAGCCGGGCGGCCGTGCCCGCGGGACGTGGGGCCAGCCGGGCGTGGACTGGGGGGCCCGCGGACTGGGCCACCCCCGTCGCCCAAACCGCTCCCGCCGCCCCCTCCTAGCCCGGCCATCGCCGGGTCCAGCTGTAGTTCCGCCATCTTGGGCTGCCGCCGCCGCCGCCGCTACTGCCCGCGCGCAGCCGGGCCGGCCCATTTCTCGGCAGGGAGAGCCGGGCCGGCCCATCGGCGGGGGTGGGGCAGAGGGGAGAGGGATGGGAGCGTCCCCAACCAGCGCCCGGGGACCCGCGCGGCGGAGGCGCTGTGCCCGCCCCCGGGGCTAGACTTCCGGAACCAGCCCTCATCTCTATTGGCTAGTCTGCGAAGCAAGGCCCACCCCCTTGGCTTTGGGGTTGGCTGAGGAAAGATCTTCCGGTGACCCACTTCCGTTATTTGCTGCGGTGGACCGTGGGCAGCCGGGGTCGGTGAAGGTGAGTGGGGCTCGGGGCGTTAGATCCAATACTCGGAGGGCTCCTCTGCTCTGCCCTCTCTAGACTTCACGCCGACCCTTGTCACGCCCCCGTCAAGAACGCCGGGCCCTCGGCTTGCCCTGCTGGCAGCGTGTTCCTTGTGTAGCTGCCGCTCCTCGCCCTGCGATCCCTTCCTCAGCCCTCCTGGGCGCGCGGGGTCAAGGGGGCCCGGCTGTGTCCTGGGCGCCGCTGATTTAGGCGCTGCCACAAGCCGTGTCTCGTGCAGTCCGCTCCCAGCGCGGCAGACTTAAATAGTTTGGTGGGGGGACTGGGAAAACGTTACGCAGACAGTGTTCACTTGCTGAGGGCCGCTCAGCTGGCTGGGGGGCTGCGCCCTTCCCCTCCCTCTGGCTGCTTCCAGGATTCGAACGTGTAGAGCGTTCAGGGCTCCTCAGGTGCGGAGTTCAGTTACTCATTCAAGAAAGATTTATTGAGCACCTTCTATGCTCATGAGCTGTTCTAGGCGCTGGGGATTAAGCAATAGATTTTTTTTTTTTTTTTTTTTTTTTTTTTTATTTTTTTGAGACGGAGTCTCGCTCTGCCGCCCAGGCTGGAGTGCTGTGGCCGGGATCTCTGCTCACTGCAAGCTCCACCTCCCGGGTTCACGCCATTCTCCTGCCTCAGCCTCCCGAGTAGCTGGGACTACAGGCGCCGCCACCTCGCCTTGCTAGTTTTTTGTATTTTTTAGTAGAGACGGGGTTTTACCGTATTAGCCAGGATGGTCTCGATTTCCTGACCTCGTGATCCGCCCGTCTCGGCCTCCCAAAGTGCTGGGATTACAGGCTTGAGCCACCGCGCCCAGCCAAGCAATAGATTTTTAAGAATTAAAAAAAAATTTCTCCCGGCGCGGTGGCTCACGCCTGTAATCCCAGCACTTTGAGGCCAAGGCGGGCGAATCGCGAGGTCAGGAGTTCGAGACCAGCCAGGCCAACATGGTGAACCCCCCCCCCCCCACCACTAAAAATACAAAAAAATTAGCTGGGCCTGGTGGAAGGCGCCTGTAATCCCAGCTACTCTGGAGGCTGAGGCAGGAGAATCGCTGGAACCTGGGAGGCGGAGGTTGCAGAGAGCCAAGACCACACCACTGCACCCCAGCCCAGGGGACAGTGCGAGACTCCGTCTCACAAAAAAATATATATATATATATTATTTGTGGCTTCTCCTTTCTACCTTTCTACCGGTACTTAGGAAAGTCTGTAAGGGTGCTTGATTCCCTAGTAACTTTAAAGTCACATACCAATTGCCTTAACACCTCCCCTCCACAACAGGAAACAAGTTGTCCTGAGAAAGAAAGAAAGGAGGCTGGGCGCGGTGGCTCAAGCCTGTAATCCCAGCACTTTGGGAGGCCGAGACGGGCGGATCACGAGGTCAGGAGATCGAGACCATCCTGGCTAACACGGTGAAACCCCGTCTCTACTAAAAAAAAATACAAAAAACTAGCCGGGTGAGGTGGCGGGCGCCTGTAGTCCCAGCTACTTGGGAGGCTGAGGCAGGAGAATGGCCTAAACCCCGGAGGCAGAGCTTGCAGTGAGCAGAGATCCCGGCCACTGCACTCCAGCCTGGGCGACAGAGCGAGACTCCGTCTCAAAAAAAAAAAAAAAAAAGAAAGAAAGAAAGAAAGGAAAGACGGGACAGGTGTTTGACAACTTTCTTGAAGATCCTAAGATTGCTTCAGCCTCCCTTGTATTCCACTCCAAGCTTATAGAGATCTTTGACTTTGTAGTCTTTTAATATCTGACCCTGATCTTAAGGAGGACTATTTTCCTATATTCTGCCTTTTTTCTTTTTTTTTTTAAGTGGCTGTAGTCATTTTCCATATTTTTCTCACATTTTCACATGTATTGAATACCTCTTAAAATGCAGGCCTGGGCGCGGTGGCTCATGCTTTTGTAATCCCAGCACTTTACAAGGCTTAGGCGGGTGGATCACCTGAGGTCAGGAGTTTCAGACCGGCCTGGCCAACATGGAGAAACCCTATCTCTACTAAAAATACAAAAATTAGCTGAGTGTGATGATGGGTGCCTATAATCCCAGCTACTCGGGAGGCTGAGGCAGGAGAATTGCTTGAGCCTGGGAGGTGGAGGTTGCATTGAGCCGAGATGATGCCACTGCACTCCAGCCTGGGGGACAGAGTGAAACTCCATCCCCCCCAAAAAAAGTGCAGAACGTGTGCTGGTGCTGCTAGGGTATAATCCGACCTGAATTCAAGAACGTACAGGTGTATTACCAATCTAGTTGGAAGGGGATAGAGAGCCCCTTTAAGTTTGTGTAAAACTGTGGAGCAAGTTGATGTGCACAATTTCATGTGATACTTTTAACAGCCCTTGGGCAAGCAGGACTGATAATGCCCATTTTACACATAAGTAAATTGTAGCCTAGGAGTGCTCTATGTAAGGCTTGTTGAAACTTAGGTATGTGTCAGTTTCTGTCTACTGGAGAATCAGTGAATAAAACAATCTGGGTGGAAATGTCCTACTAACTTTTATGCAACCTGAGTGTTATTTTTAGTAGTATTCCCAGAGGTACATGGAGGCGATAAAGAGAGCTGGGCCTTTTTTTTTTTTTGAGACAGAGTCTCACTCTGTCTTCCAGGCTGGAGTGCAATGGTGCTATCTCAGCTCACTGCAGCCTCCGCTGCCCAGGTTCAAGCGATTGTCCTGTCTCAGCCTCCTGAGTACCTGGGACTACAGGTGCATGCCATCACTCCTGGCTAATTTTTCTATTTTTAGTAGAGACAGGGTTTCACCATATTGATCAGGCTGGTCTTGAACTCCTGACCTCAAGTGATCCGCCCGCCTCAACCTCCCAAAGTGCTAGGGTTACAGACGTGAGCCACTGCGCCCAGCCTAGAGAGCTGGACTTATAAGGCTAAATAGGAGTTGGGAGAGAATGTATTTCTAAGATATGTATTTCTAACATATGTATTTCTAAGATATGTATTCTAAGATTTCTAAGAGAATGTATTTCAAAGTTTGCACACTTTGAATTTGAAAAGTCACACTGTCTTTTTCTTTTCTTTTTGAGACGGAGTCTTGCTCTGTCGTCCAGGGTGGGGTGCACTGGTGCGATTCAGCTCACGACAACCTCTGCCTCCTGGGTTCAAGTGATTCTTGTGCCTCAGCCTCCAGAGTAGCTGGGATTACAGGCGTGGGCCACCACAGCTGGCTAATTGTATTTTTAGTAGAGATGGTGTTTTGCCATGTTGGCCATGGTGGTCTTGAACGCCTGACCTCAGGTGATCCAACTGTCTTGGCCTCCCAAAGTGCTGGGATTACAGGTGTGAGCCACCATGCCTGACCGCACACCTTGAATTACCTTGAATTTGAAAAGTTAACACTGTTTTTTTGTTTTTTGAGATGGAGTCTTGCTGTGTCTCCCAGGCTGGAGTGCAGTGATGTGATCTCAACTCACTGCAACCTCTGCCTCCTGGGTTCAAGTGATTCTTGTGAAGACTTGCATGTTTCTAAGATTTAAAGGATTCTCTCTAAGAGGTCTTATTTTGTTATTTATCATTTTTCCCAACTGAAAATTCACCTCATAAAAAAGCCTTGTTTTTATCTGACTTATTTTTGAGGATCCCAAGATGGCTGGGCGAAAACTTGCTCTAAAAACCATTGACTGGGTAGCTTTTGCGGAGATCATACCCCAGAACCAAAAGGCCATTGCTAGTTCCTTGAAGTCCTGGAATGAGACCCTCACCTCCAGGTCAGTATGTTTCTGAGAGGGAACCCCATACTTGCCACTGAATCTAGAAACAAAACAGTATTAAGGAATTACATATGAATTATTGATGCCTTTCTGACAACATATAAAGAAATCCTGGCATTTTCATGATCCTAGGAGAGGAAAGTGTGGTGACCCTCCAGGCCATAGGAAGAAGGGATAGGAAAATTACCATGTGAATTTTCTACTGCTTATGAACAATGCTAACTTTTGCCTTTCCTTATGGGCAGGTTGGCTGCTTTACCTGAGAATCCACCAGCTATCGACTGGGCTTACTACAAGGCCAATGTGGCCAAGGCTGGCTTGGTGGATGACTTTGAGAAGAAGGTGGGACTTCATACCTCTAAAGCACTGAGCTTGTAACATGCCTGTGGGTGGGGAGCAGGAACAGGGATAACTACATATGCAGCGTGATAGCCAGATCCCTAAGGAAGCTTAGGAAGGATGCCTATGGCCAAAGGCCTTGTGGTCGATTGAACTGTAAATAGGCACAGGAATTTAGGCTCTGTTCATTCAGCAGTACAGTGTAGCCTTAATCTGGGAGCCAGAGGGCTTTCTGATCAGCACAGGAGTTTTGACCTGCTGTTTCTGACCTGGATTAGTAGCTTCCAGCCCTTTGGGCTCCTGGGTGTATTGGCGACAACTCACTGTCCTTGTATTTGTAGTTTAATGCCCTGAAGATTCCTGTGCCAGAGGATAAATATACTGCCCAAGTGGATGCCGAAGAAAAAGAAGATGTAAGTAGTTGAGGCTCTTGCTTATTCTAGAATTCTCTCGATCCTGACTCTCTATTACAGCTAGGTTAAGGAAGAGTGAATTAAATGGAAAATTAAAGAGTTAACAACCATATAAAGGAATGGCTTGTCAATAAATGCAACAGCATGGACAAATTTCAAAATAATTATGCTGAGTGAAAAGCCAACAAGAAAAAGAAGAGTATAGCATATGATTCCATCTTTATAAGACTCTAGAAAATGTAGTTAGTCTACGGTGGCTGCCTGGGGATGGTTGAGAGGGGACTGGTGGTTTCACAGGTGGATACAAATACCAAAACTTATCAAATAGTGTTCTTTAAATATGTGCATTTTCTCATATTTCAGATATACCTCAAAAAAGCTGTTAAAAACAAGGAGTTGGAATTAGAAAAATTATCCAAGTAGTGTTCAAGTACCTAATTATTTGCTTGAAAGCACTGAAGGCCAAACTTTGGAACTCAGTGACTCCAGCAAAGAGAAGTCTGGCTAGGTGCTCAGGTGGCGTGTCCTGACCATTCAGTGGCTGAGCCCTGTGAAAACAGGCATTCTGTAGGTCTTCCGGATGAGGAACTTGCAGAAGCAGCCGGGTGCTGCCATCCTAAGCTGGTTTTCCAGTATGGGCTTCTTTGTGTGTTAGTAAAAGCTGTGGTTTGCCTCTCAGAGTGAGCGCCCCCATGAGGTCAGGGTAACCACGGATTCTCCATAGAGCAATAGGACAGCAGGAGTGGATTGGGACGACTCCTACTTTAGCAGCTGCCAGGGTAGAATGCAGCCTGGTTTCAGAACTGAATTTCTTTCTTCTTAAAGGTGAAATCTTGTGCTGAGTGGGTGTCTCTCTCAAAGGCCAGGATTGTAGAATATGAGAAACAGGTAAGGATGATGGGTAACCGTTGCCTATAGTTTCTTTCATGGCCACCTGGTGGCAGGAACCTGCCTTGGATATTCTGCTTTCCATCTCTGTCTACATTATCTAAACTCATTTCCCCTTTCCAGATGGAGAAGATAAAGAACTTAATTCCATTTGATCAGATGACCATTGAGGACTTGAACGAAGCTTTCCCAGAAACCAAATTAGACAAGAAAAAGTATCCCTATTGGCCTCACCAACCAATCGAGAATTTATAAAACTGAGTCCAGGAGGAAGCTCTGGCCCTTGTATTACACATTCTGGACATTAAAAATAATAATTACACAGTTCTGGGTGTGTTGTCTTCTCTGTGTGTGGTTGAGATAATTAAGCCTCTCTTCTGAGGTGGCCTCACTGGCAGTGGACTTTTTATTTAAACGGAAAGGTGAGCCTAGAGAGGTTTGTTGGGCTGGTTGTCTGACAGGCTATGTACGCGTCACTTACTGAGGCCCCAGGACTGCTGAAATGGCAACAAATAACACTAGGGGCTATGGCAGTGTATTTCACTGTGATGTGGTAAAGAATTGTTACATGCTGATTCTCTTCAACTTCCTCTTAGGTTTCAAACCCCTGGTTCCAAGGGAGTGCTCCTGCTTGTCCATTAGTAAGTCACAAAAACAGCTGGTCCAAATGGCTGGGTGTAACAGCAGGGCTTTACTTTTCTGTGCTTCAGCTTTTGAGCACAAAAGTGGTATTAGAAAAGGAAATTTTGGTCTGGGCGTGGCTCACGCCTGTAATCCCAGCACTTTGGGAGGCCCAGGGGGGTGGATCACCTGAAGTCAGGAGTTCGAGACCAGCCTGGCCAACATGGTGAAACCCCTTCTCTACTAAAAATACAAAAATTTGCTGGGTGTGGTGGGGGTCACCTGTAATCCCAGCTACTTGGGAGGCTGAGGCATCTTAGTCTCAGCTTGAGGCTTGATTGAACCTGGGAGGCAGAGGTTCCCGTGAGCCGAGATTGTGCCATTGCACTCCAGCCTGAGTGACAGAGCGAGACTTTGCCGCTAAAAAAAAGGAAAACTTTTATGCTGCAAAGTTAATTTACAGCTTTTTGCATCTGAACATGGAAAATGATTTTAACTTCATAAAGTTTTAAAATCCCCACTATTTACTATGGTTAGCAGACCTCCTGAGCAATATCGGGAAATAGAGATGGTTTAAAGCAAGGTAGTAGATCATAGAGGAATGCAAGTATTAGAAAAAAAAAGTATGGTGGTAGAAAGGGTTGTCCTTAGAGGACCTGTTATGCCTACCACCTAATTGCTGATTTTAGATTAATTGTTAACTGGCTTGAGACTTTCGTTTTCTCATTTACAAGTATCAGGATTGTAATGAGAATTAAATGAGATAACCGGGGAAGTTTCTAGGTAAGAAAGTAGGCAAAGGCTGACTTGATGTGGCTTAAATCCTGTAGGAAAAGTCTACATAGTCTACGCAGAGGAGACCTGACATTTCTGCCTTTTTTTTTTTTTTTTTTTTTTTGAGACGGAGTCTCGCTCTGTCGCCCAGGCTGGAGTGCAGTGGCCGGATCTCAGCTCACTGCAAGCTCCGCCTCCCGGGTTTATGCCATTCTCCTGCCTCAGCCTCCCGAGTAGCTGGGACTACAGGCGCCCGCCACCTCGCCCGGCTAGTTTTTTGTTTTTTGTTTTTTTTTTTGTATTTTTTAGTAGAGACGGGGTTTCACCATGTTAGCCAGGATGGTCTCGATCTCCTGACCTCATGATCCGCCCGTCTCGGCCTCCCAAAGTGCTGGGATTACAGGC
>NC_045449.1:68621666-68640490 GCF_002776525.5 Piliocolobus tephrosceles | reverse complement strand
CTGTCGCCCAGGCTGGAATGCAGTGGTGCGATCTCGGCTCACTGCAACCTTCGCCTCCTGGGTTCACGCCATTCTGCCTCAGCCTCCCGAGTAGTTGGGACTACAGGCGCCCGCCACCACGCCTGGCTAATTTTTTGTATTTTTAGTGGAGACGGGGTTTCGCCGTATTAGCCAGGATGGCCTCGATCTCCTGACCTCGTGATCCGCCCGCCTCGGCCTCCCAAAGTGCTGGGATTACAGGCGTGAGCCACCGCGCCTGGCCCATTTCAGCCATTTCTGCAGGCGCAGTATATTGGAGAAGAGCAACAATGCCTGACAACCCTCGAGAAATCTGGGTAGTCTTTAAGAACATAAGCAGAGGAGAGCCTGGGTGCGTGGCTCCTGATTGGTAAGAGTAAGGCCGGGTTGAAGATGGAAGGCAGCAGAGGGGCGGAGTCTACTCCCCCCAAAACACCTGGAGTCAACAATAAGATTGGAAAGAGATGAGGAGCAGTAGCTGTGCAAGGCCTTTAACGTGCATAAGAAAAGTACCACACCCTTCCCCTGCGAGACTGCAGTCACTGAACTGGCACTCAGCCATCCCGCTGAGGATCTGAGGATGCAGACGACAGCCAAGTGAAAGCGCAGGGATTTGAGAAAAAAAATGCCTGGTTAGAGCTCGCACTGTTCAAGGAGAACACCGCCGAGCCCCGTGAGGTGTTGGGATGTGAAGGGGGCATCCCCAGCATTAGGGGGAGCCCTTTGGGAGATTCCCTGTGCTAAATAACCGTGAGCAAACAACTGGGAACAGGCTCAGCTAAAGGCACCTGGGTGGGAAGGAGGTACTTGTATTTTTTATGGCCTCTTGGATTGTTCAGCATTTTTGCGTTGTACATGCATTAATTTTACATAAAAAGGTAAAATTATGAGGCCGAGGCGGGCAGATCACCTGAGGTTGGGAGGAGTTCGAGACCAGCCTGACCAGCATGGAGAAACCCCCGTCTCTACTCAAAAAAAAAAAAAAAAAAAAAAAAAATTAAAAATCAGCCAGGCATGGTGGCGCATGCCTGTAATCCCAGCTTCTCGGGAGGCTGAGGCAGGAGAATCGCTTGAACCCAGGAGGCAGAGGCTGTGGTGAGCTGAGATCGAACCATTGCACACCAGCCTGGGCAACATGGAAAAACCCCATCTCTACTAAAAAAAAAAAAAAAAAAAAAGAATTAAAAATTAGCCAGGCATGGTGGCGGGCTCCTCTAATCCCAGCTACTCAGGAGGCTGAGGCAGAAGAATGGCTTGAACCCGGGAGGCAGAGGTTGCAGTGAGCCAAGATGGCACCATTGCACTCCAGCCTGGGTGAGAGAGCAAGACTCTGCCTAAAAAAAAAAAAAAAAAAAAAAGTTGTAGTAGTAGTAAAAATAGGATTACGCTTTGCAAATCACTAGGAGGGGAAAAGTACATTCTATATAGTAAAAGTTACAGAATTAAAACAAATAGCATAATTACAGAATCAAACATAATTATGACGAATATGAATCAGTAAAGACCTCCTGTTAGGCAAAATTCAAACTGAGTCAACCCCATATCTAAGTACAAGCTGTCTGTCTTTGGCTAGGTTGGCTGTATCGAGATTACTCTAAAAGCTGGCATCGAAGGACAAAAATTAAGTATCCTGCCTTTCTTTTTTTTTTTAGGTGGAGTTTCCCTCTTTGTTGCCCAGGCTGGAGTGCAATGGCGCTATCTTGGCTCACTGCAACCTCCGTCTCCTGGGTTCACGCAATTTTCCTGCCTCAGCCTCCCAAGTAGCTGGGATTACAGGTGCCTGCCACCACACCCAGCTAATTTTTGTATTTTTAGTAGAGATGGGGTTTCACCATGTTGGTCAGGCTGGTTGCGAACTCCTGACCTCAGGTAATCTGCCCGCCTGGGCCTCCCAAAGTGCTGGGATTACAGGTGTGAGCCACGGCGGCCAGTGCATCCTGCCTTTCTTAAACAAGTATTTATAGGATAAACAAATAGCTCAAATTTACAAGTGAAAATTCTTTTTTTTTTTTTTTTTTTTTTGAGACAGAGTCTCCCTCTGTCACTCAGGCTGGAGTGCAGTGGCGTGATCTGGGCTCACTGCAAGCTCCGCCTCCCGGGTTCACGCCATTCTCCTGCCTCAGTCTCCTGAGTAGCTGGGACTACAGGTGCCCGCCACCATGCCCAGCTAAGTTTTCTGTATTTTTAGTAGAGATGGGACTTCACTGTGTTAGCCAGGATGGTCTCGATCTCCTGATCTCGTGATCTACCCGCCTCTACCTCCCAAAGTGCTGGGATTACAGGTGTGAGCCACCGTGCCCGGCCTTAATATGATCTTTTTATGTGGCTGGCCCCTTCCCATAATTTAGGGCTGGAACAAATGCCCCTCCTCAACTCTTCCTCTCTCACTAGTCAAAAGTTTCCCATCACCCTCTTTCCTTTGAAATCATCTTGTTTATTGGTTTGTTCATTGTCCCTCTCTCTCACTAGAGTGTAAGTCCCATCGAGGCAGGGCCTGGAGGGTGGTTTGTGGGGAACCAAAGCTTGAAGCCCAGAAAAGCAGTGATGGCTCTAGTGTCCAGGCTGGAGACATGCTGCTGCCACCATGTGTCAGGGCTTGGAAGCCAGAGCCAGCTTAAAAGTAGTGTCCATTCAACTTGGTGCTGGTCTTAGATGGAGAGAACAGTAAGAATTCTGGATGGCCCTGGAGAAGGGACAAGAGGAGTTTGTTCTGGTTTGGTTTGTTGTTTCTTTTACAAAAGTACGAGATCACATTTTTAAGTTAAAAATTTTTTTTGAATCAAGGACTTCCAAGAATCTGATGAGGCCAGGTATAGTGGCTCATGCCTGTAATCCCAGCACTTTGGGAGACCAAGGTGGGAGGATTGCTTGAGCCCAGAAGTTCAAGACCAGCCTGGGCAAAAAAGCAAGACCTTGAATCTAAAACAAATGAACAAGCAAAACCAGTGTGCAGCAGTATGTGCCTTTAGTCCCAGCTACTTGGGATTGGGAGGGAGCTGAGGCAGGAGAAGTCTTTGAGCTCAGGAGTTCAAGGTTGCAGTGAGCTATGATTGCACCACTGCAGTGCAGCCTGGGTGACAGAGTGAGACCCTGTCTAAAAAAAAAACAAAAATTCGGGCGCGGTGGCTCACTCCTGTAATCTCAGCACTTTGGGAGGCCAAGGTGGGCGGATCACCTGAGGTCGGGAATTCCAGACTATCCTGACCAATATGGAGAAACCCTGTCTCTACTAAAAATACAAAATTAGCCGGGCATGCCTGTAATCCCAGCTACTCGGGAGGCTGAAGCAGGAGAATTGCTTGAACCCAGGAGGCAGAGGTTGTGGTGAGTTGAGATCGTGCCATTGCACTCCAGCCTGGGCAACAAGAGCGAAACTCCACTTCAGGAAAAAAAAAAAAAAAAGATGAAACAATGGACTATCCCCAAGTAAATAGTAAATATAGTATCCTCAAAATGTTGCAGTATTCAACCTGGGATAGGCTGATGGGAAGCTGCCATGTATGCAACCAGGGAAGCCCACCCAAAGCTCCTCAGGAGCGAAGGTTTTCAAGTAAAAAGCAAAAACAAAGCCGGGTGCGGTGGCTCACGCCTATAATTCCAGCACTTTGGGAGGCCGAGGCGGGCGGATCACCTGAGGTCAGGAGTTTCAGAGCCTGACCAATATGGTGAAACCCCGTCTCTACTAAAAACACAAAAATTAGCCGGGTGTGGTGGTGGGCGCCTGTAATCCCAGCTACTCAGGAGGCTGAGGCAGGAGAATCGCTTGAACCCGGGAGGCGGAGGTCGCGGTGAGAGGAGATCACACCACTGCACTCCAGCCTGGGCAACAAGACTCCGTTTCAAACACACACACCCCCCAAATCCCTGGCCAGAATACAGAATAGTATACTTACAAACACACATGGCTGCGGGCGGTGGCTCACGCCTATAATCCCAACACTTTGGGAGGCCCAGGCAGGTGGATCATTTGAGATCAGCAGTTCGTAAGCAGCCTGACCAATATGGTGAAATCCCAGCAGGCGCCTGCAGTCCCAGCTACTCATGAGGCTGAGGCAGGAGAATCCCTTGAACCCAGGAGGCGGACGTTGCAGTGAGCCAAGATGGCGCCACTGCACTCCGGCCTGGGCGACAGAGCAAGACTCTGTCTCAAACAAAAACAAAACAGCACTTTACTAAAAGAACATAAATGCAGGCCGGGCACGGTGGCTCAAGCCTGTAATCCCAGCACTTTGGGAGGTCGAGACGGGCGGATCACGAGGTCAGGAGATCGAGACCATCCTGGCTAACACATTGAAACCCCGTCTCTACAAAAAATACAAAAACTAGCTGGGCGAGGTGGCGGGCGCCTGTAGTCTCAGCTACTCGGGAGGCTGAGGCAGGAGAATGGCGTAAACCCGGGAGGCGGAGCTTGCAGTGAGCTGAGATCCAGCCACTGCACTCCAGCCCGGGCGACAGAGCAAGACTCCGCCTCAAAACAAAACAAAACAAAACAAAACAACAACAACAACAACATAAATGCATACAGAGGAAATTCAGAACATCGTTAAGCGTACACCGCTCTGATGTTTCACAGGCGGAACAGACCTGTTCCCATGGGAGAATCAGCAGCGTCCCAAAACGCTTCTGAAGCTACCCCTATGCCAGAGCAGCACTATTTTGACTTCGTTTTGCCTACTCCCGGCGACACCTTCCTCTCATCCATCAGCCCCCTTCTTCCCTCTCAGGGTTGTTGTGAGGGTTATGAGTAAAATGGAGGCTTTTTTTTTTTTTTTTGGCAAACTCTGAATGCCGGATGTCATCCCCTTTGACCCTGCAGCCCGACTCTCCGCCTTTCCCCGGCTCCTCTGCCCGTCACCCCATCATGTCTGGGAGGCACCACCAGGCTTCCTGCCCTCTGGCTTTAGGCTGAGCCTCAGCAGCGGGAGAGTGGAGGGAAGGAGGAAGCTGAAGGCGAGTATTTATTCCCTTGGCTTCCTCCCTGCGATAAGGTCACCATGGGCTCTCTGCATCTCTGGACCCAGCATCTTGGCTCCTGGGGGCGACTTTCCAAACCCAAGTCCAGGTTCCAGGAGCTGCTGCCTTTTGTAGCCCTTAGGCCTGGTGATGGGGACAGCTCGTCACTAATGTACATCCTGGAGTCCTCACGTTTCCTTACACTTGCCCTTGCTATACGGGCCTCCTTTAAACGCTCCTCGGATTACCCAGTGGGAGTGTGCCATCTTCTTCCTTCCAGACGCTGACTGGTAAAAGAAATTAGCATTGCCCGGGCGCGGTGGCTCATGCCCGTAATCCCAGCACTTTGGGAGGCTGAGGCGGGTGGATCACAAGGTCAGGAAATCGAGACCATCCTGGCTAACACGCTGAAACCCCGTCTCTACTAAAAATACAAAAAATTAGCCGGGCGTGGTGGCGGGCGCCTGCAGTCCCAGCTTGTTTGTCTGCTATTAAACCGCAGACAAAACTCCAGTCCCTGGCAGGGCCCAGTGGCTCACGCCTGTAATCCCAACACTTTGGGAGGCTGAGGCAGGAGAATGGCATGAACCCAGGAGGTGGAGCTTGCAGTAAGCTGAGATCACGCTACTGCACTCGGGCCTGGGTGACAGAGCGAGACTCTGTCTCAGGGAGGAAGAAAAAAAAAAAAGAAGAAAAAATATTTAGCATTTTTCTTCCCTATGTCCAAGTACACTTGCACACACATGCATGCTGACACCCTCTTCCTCCAAGAATAGGGTAGTGGGTTGGTGGGTGCCCTCTCAGTGTGGATAGAGCCCACTAGCAGGACTGAGGCCAGAGAGTTGGGCAGCACCCCCACTGCCCTTGAGGCTAGGGACTGGAGTTTTTTGTTTGTTTGCTTTTTTGAAACAGACTTTCACTCTGTTGCCCAGAGGGCTGGCGTGCAGTGGAACGATCACGACTCGAACTTTTGACCTCATGATCCGCCCGCCTCAGCCTCCCAAAGTGTTAGGATTACAGGAGTGAGCCACTGGGCCCGGCCAGAGACTCGAGTTTTGTCTGCTGTTTAACTTCATAACGATAGACTGAAACATAACCCGCTCCGTTTCATTTGCTTGTGGGTTTGTAGCTTGTAGAGCACGTTTACGAGGCAAATGTTTGGATGTTGAACTCGTTCAAGGTACAAGACAACAAGAAATGGGGCCCCACTTATCCTCACATTGGTTTGCCTTTCAAAGTAGTCACTCTTCATCTAGAAGAAAAGGAAAATTAATTGAAATTGACACATGCACAAAATAAAGGTAAATGATGTTACAAAGACAAAATGTGCCAGTTGGTTTTTGTTTTTTACGTTATAACTTTTTTTAAAAAAATTACTTCTATTAAAATGGATTGCCGGGCGCGGTGGCTCAAGCCTGTAATCCCAGCACTTTGGGAGGCCGAGACGGGCGGATCACGAGGTCAGGAGATCGATACCATCCTGGCTAACACGGTGAAACCCCATCTCTACTAAAAAAAAAAAAACAAAAAACTAGCCGGGTGGGGTGGCGGGCGCCTGTAGTCCCAGCTACTCGGGAGGCTGAGGCAGGAGAATGGCGTAAACCCGGGAGGCGGAGCTTGCAGTGAGCTGAGATCTGGCCACTGCACTCCAGCCCGGGCAACAGAGCGAGACTCCGTCTCAAAAAAACAAAAACAAAAACAAAAACAAAACAAAACAAAACAAAAAAATGGATCTCAAAAGAACAGCTTTTTGCAGCTAGGTCACGCCACCACTAAACGTGGCTCGAACGCAAAGCCCAAACCTTAAGTGAGGCCAACGCCGTATCCATTAGGCCACCGGTGCATCATGCTAAGGGTGCGCGATCCTGTCTCTTAGAATGAGATGCCACAGGCTGCGTAATGACGCCATAACCGGAAGCGTACCGGGATGCAAAGCCTGATTGGACAGAAGCAGCTCCCCAGTATCGGATCCCGGGAGCCGCGGTACCGAGAGATTGGAAGGCATTTCTGGGCCTAAAACAAGTAAAGAGAGATAGAGAGATTAAAACGTTCCGACCACGAAGGGACTCGAACCCTCAATCTTCTGATCCGAAGTCAGACGCCTTATCCATTAGGCCACGCGGTCACCTCCTGTGTTTGTCTTCCCGGGAGACCAATTTGATGGTCATTAAATGCTCGGGTGTGGCGCAGCTTCGATGCTCGCACCCTGGCCGCCTCTAGCGAAGCGCTCACCCTCCCTCTGGCCCCAGACGCACGCGTAGTCACCCCCGAGCGGAGCGGCACCTGGACTAGTCTCAGAGCTTCCCTGGGAATTGTGATCGCGTGGCCTAAGGGATGAGGCGTCTGACTTCAGATCGTAAGATTGAAGGTTCCTTTGTGGTCGGGCTCTTTTTGAGCGAGCAGCCCGTGCCCGAACCCCACCATCGTTTGAGGGTTTGTTCTTCCCTTCGTCCACGTGCATCCCTAATCCTCCCAGCTATGCTCCTCCGGGCTCTGCGCTCGCCGAGCGCTTCTTCTCGGCGTTACAGGGCACCGCGGGCTCCTGTTCCCCGCGCGTCGCCACCGCGTGGAGCTCTTGCGTAGCCCGATGGGGACGTCGCGCCCAGCGAGCGGTTCATCCCGTCGTCCCGATGACTTCTCAGGCTTGGAGCGCGGTGACCCACTGCAGGGCCGTATTTAGGCACGTATGGTCGAATGCCTATCAATGAGCACGTGGGTTTGGCGTCTTACCGCGCCCCAGTGGCCTAATGGATAAGGCACTGGCCTCCTAAGCCAGGGATTGTGGGTTCGAGTCCCACCTGGGGTGGGACTGTGCTTTCAAGATTACTTTTGGTGCTGGCAACCAGAGACCTCAGAATCCACCACCATCTGCCGGTTACTTGCTTGCCTCTGCCCTGCTTGCGCCCCTCACCTTCTCTTGCAGGACCCTCTGTTTGCAGTCGCGGTGGTCATTTACCCCTGGTTCTCTGGGGCTGCCCCGCCAGGTGGAGCTGGGGTGTCATGGGAACCCTTTGAGCAACTTTATTCTTACGAGTTTCCCCAGCTTGGAAATTGTGGGGCCCTACCCAGACGAAAGCTGTTCATTCAGGGGCTTGGCGAGATCCCCGCTTACCAGCTTTAGGTATTTAGAGGAGGTGGCTCCTCCTCAACACGTTGCACGGGTGTCGAACCAGAGACCAAGGTCGATTCCAGCGTCTCTGAGAAGGGAAGAGACAATAAATAAAGAGCACCGTCAATAAACTTGCCACCTTTACCCCAGGTGGGACTCGAACCCACAATCCCTGGCTTAGGAGGCCAGTGCCTTATCCATTAGGCCACTGGGGCTTGTGACACGTGGTTGCGCCATCCCTTCTCCTCATAAACAGGTGGCCCCTTTTTCTAGAGAAGGCCTCAGAGAGGCGCGATCCATCGAGTGGGTCCCTTCCTGCCGCGCGCACGTTTGGTGAGCGGGCGGGAAGATACCGCGGTGCGCAGGGACCTGCCCCGACCCTTACTTAGCGAGCACCAGCCCCCAGCCCCCAGCCCCCCGCACTGGGACGCTCCATGGAGCCCGGAGGGTCCGCTCGGAGGTTGCCTGGACACCCGGACCATGGGGTATGAAGACTGAGGTTTGGAGGAGTTTCCTTCCTACCGCCCTGAGCCTTGCTGTCCACCTCTACAGAACTGATAAAAAATCCAGGAATTTTAGGAAAACGTAGCGTAGGAAGTGAAGGAGAACAGACAAGTATTAATCATGAATATTGAAACAAACACTGAAAATCTTGCTTATCATGAGGGAATGTACAACCGGGGGAACAAGTCCTTCCGGTTATAATAGTAGAAATATGTATACTCGATATTACAAGTATAGAGTAGATAGAAAGGAAAATCAGCCAAGTAGATATTTCGCCCTAATTCTAACAAAGAATAAGCACATTTTAAAATGTTACACACATTTAAAATCCACTATTAAAGGCTACAGGCCGGGTGCGGTGGCTCACGCCTGTAATCCCAGCACTTTGGGAGGGCGAGGTGGGGGGATTGCTTGAACCCAGGAGTTCAAAACCAGCCTGGGCAACATGACGAGACGCTGTCTCATTTAAAAAAAAAATTACGTGTGTGTGTGTGTGTGTGTGTGTATAGTCTACTTACATCCGAAGGATTTAACAGAAGTTCAGCTGAGGACAGCGTCAGCGTCGGTCACCGTTGTGCTTCTCTTGGGACCTTGCCAATCTGTCCCAGCATCGCAGGGCAAAGGAGACTTGGGGACATTCTTTTTTGTTTCTCTCCAAAATGTAGAGTCTGTGGAAACCTGTCTCCTCCCCTTAATAGCAGCAAGAAGGATTTAACCCACTTGGCTCCAGTTTACTGCCTTGAGGATGCCCCACTTTAAGTTAACTAACTTGTCCCTTGCTGGGACCCAGCACTCTGCTCCAGGGCCAACCTGCAGGGATGCCTTCTCTGCTTTCCTGCTGCCGCCCTCTAGCCAGGTATGTTCCCCCACCCACCCCACACCTGCCCA
Source organism: Piliocolobus tephrosceles (assembly GCF_002776525.5). Lineage (NCBI taxonomy): Eukaryota > Metazoa > Chordata > Mammalia > Primates > Cercopithecidae > Piliocolobus > Piliocolobus tephrosceles. Next base: position 68,631,018 of record NC_045449.1, on the reverse strand, counting down.
GGGCTCAGCCTTGCCTCGCTCAGCTGTTCCTATTCGTCCTCAGGAGTACTCTTGTCTCCCTGGGTCTTGGTTCTTCCAGCTCCAACCTCACTCCCAGCTCCAGGATTTCATTCCCTCTCCTGGGCATCACCACTGGGCACCCCTCCTCGAAGGCAAAACCACACTGATGCAGCTGTCCTCCCAAGGCCACTCCCCTTCATGACGTTCCTGAGTGCACAGCATCATCCATGTCACACCCCCACTCCCACACCACCCAGGCCAATTTTCTGTCCTCATAATCCTCCAGCATCCGGTATTTCCTCCCCATCCCTGCTGCCACCGCCCTTGTTCCAGAACACGTCCCTGACTGCTCACATGAGGTCAGTTGCCAGCCATGCACACTTTTCTACAGTCTCCTCGTTCTGTCATAGGCAGAGCAGTCCTCCTGCCACAGCTTCTGTAGGGGAAAGACTAAATGTCTTTAGCTGTCACTTTTAAGTCCTTTCTTAAGGATTCCAGTCAATGTGGCAGACTCATCTTTCACAGCTCCTCGCCCTCTGGGTTCCAGCCAAACTGGGCTACAAATCATGGCTGACATTGCCCAAGTACCAGCTCAATGCCACTAACCATGTATTTATTCACTGAAATCCCACAATAACCTTATGAGTTAGGCGCTAATAACATAACCTCTGGTTTATGCTGAACACAGTGGCTCACACCTGTAATCCCAGCACTTTGTGAGGCTGAGGCAGGCTGATCACTTGAGGTCAGGAGTTTGAGACCAGCTTGGCCAACATGATGAAACCCCGTCTCTACTAAAAACACAAAAATTAGCTGGGTGTGGTGGCAGGCCTCTGAGTTCCCAGCTACTTGGGAGGCTAAGGCAAGAGAATGGCTTGAATCCAGAAGGTGGAGGTTGCAGTGACCCGAGATTGTGCCATTGCACTCCAGCCTGGGTGACAGAGTGAGACTCTGTCTCAAAAAACAAATGAACAAACAAACAACCCATAGTTTATAGGTGGAGAAACTAAGGTTCAGAGAGGTTAGATAGCAGCTGGGGGAGGTGGATGGATGGGAGCTGACCCTGAGCAGTCCTCTTCAGAGCCTGTTCTCTCAACCACAAGTTTCCTGTCCAGCCGCAGGCAGGCCTTGCAGTTGCCATTTTCCTAGCCTTTGCTGTTGGCCACCACTGGAGCCTCCCAAGTGACATGCTGTTACCCTGCCAGCTCCTCCCCTCCCTTCAGGCCCATCTCAAGCACATCTTCTCCAACCCTCCAGCTGGAACTAGTCAGTCCTCTGCCTCCAGCAATCTACTGGGACCTTTCTTACGTCATTCATAATGCTTCAGGTCCTGCTACTGTAATAGGAATCCATTTTTCCTCTCAGCTTTTATTATCACCTGATCAAATGTCAATTCTCTGGAAGAAAGAATTTTGCTTTATTCGCTTGAGTCCTCCCCACCCCACGCTGTGAGTGCCTGGCATTCACTTAGCATTTGCTGAATTACTGAATGAACTAGTAAAGTTTTTACATCCTGCATATGAGCCTCAGCTCCCTCCTAGACTCTGAGTCCCTTGAGGACACGGACCACGTCTTTCCTTTAAAGGAGCCATGCTAATCTTCTCTGTATCATTCCAATTTTATTTTATTTTTGAGACAGAGTCTTACTCTGTCACCCAGGCTGGCTGGAGTGCGGTGGCGTGATCTCGGCTCACTGCAAGCTCTGCCTTCCAGGTTCATGCCATTCTCCCACCTCAGCCTCCCAAGTAGCTGGGACTACAGGCACCCGCCACCATGCCTGGCTAATTTTATTTTTGTATTTTTAGTAGAGACGGGGTTTTGCCGTGTTAGCTAGGATGGTCTTGATCTCCTGACCTCGTGATCTGCCTGCCTCGGCCTCCCAAAGTGCTGGGATTACAGGCATGAGCCACTGCACCTGGCATTCCAATTTTAGTATGTGTGCTGCTGAAGTGAGCAAATTTTTGTATTTTGTAAGTCATTTATAAATGAATTTTCCCCTTGTTTAGACTCATGTGCTCACATCAACTAGATGAAAATCATATAGAACAGTTTAAGAAATTTATACATGCCAGAGCAATCTGCTACTGCAATGCTAGCCTGAGAGGATTGCAAAATTCTCCTTCCAGTTCCAACTTACTCTTCGTGCCTCTAAAACCCACTGCCTAATACAGCACCTAACACACAATACTTTTTGTCACTCAAGATACCCACTGATTTTGTTGGGGTGATCAGACCCAACACCAGGTCATGGGGGTGACGAAGTCTGGCAGAGTCAAAGGAATGAGAAAAAGAGTTTGAGAGAGAAAGCGGGACCAGGAGGCCATCGCCAGTGGGGAGGCCGTGAAGGCCCTGAGCTCTGGGAGCCCACACTATTTATTGGTGCTCAAACAAAGAAACAAGTGGTGAGGATGTGGGGGTTGAAAGGAAACAGTGTATCAAGTGAATGAGAAACATGGCTGCTTGAGATAATGGGAATGCTTAGAAACAAGGAGCTAAAGTTTAGCAGACATGCAAGCCCTGCCTCAGCTTCTCTCCCAACACTCAGCTTTTCTCCCAACATGCCCTGCTTCTCTTTTTGTAAAATCACCACAGCTACTATCATTATTACTAGCATAAGATGACCTCTTTTTTAAATTAATAGAGCAAGGTAATTTCAGGTTGTGCAGCCCTTAATTGCCGTTTGGTGATCAAGCTTCATTTTTCTTAGCCCTTATTCAAAATGAAGTTGCTCCAGTTTGAATGTTTCCCACATATCTCCCCTTTCCCTTTTATGAGAGGACCCTTAATCCTAGGGGTTGCAGAAGGATGAAGGTCTGTTTTCTGTAACTTCTTCATGCTGAATAGGGGCGATGATACTCCTGCCTATCTATTAGGGTCTCTTGTATTCAGGGTAGGGAGGAGTTCAGTCAGAAAGCATTGGTCCATTAAGCATCTGTAGGTAAAACCCTGGTGCTCCAGCAGTTTCTCAGCATGGCTCATACTGGGGGAACCCGGCACACGGTTGGGATCCATGGCTCCTTCCAGTCTCCTCTTCCATGGTCGTACACATGTTGAGGACACCTACACGGTTTGTTCATGTCCTGCAAAAACACAAGCATACCCTCACCCCCATGTGAGTAAATCTACTGAAACAGAAGCAAAAACTTTTGTGGCTGTAGCTGAGAGACATGCCATTGCTGAAGCATTTGTAACTCAGTTTTGGCCTCTTTGGTTAACTACTGTGAGGCAAAACTTACCGTTGATAATGAGAAGCAGGTCCCTTCTAACAGAAGGCACAGAGAAAGCAAACAGGCTTAAAAGCAATCCAGGCCGGGCATGGTGGCTCAAGCCTGTAATCCCAGCACTCTGGGAGGCCGAGACGGGCGGATCACGAGGTCAGGAGATCGAGACCATCCTGGCTAACACGGTGAAACCCCGTTTCTACTAAAAATACAAAATAACTAGCCGGGCAAGGTGGCGGGCCCCTGTAGTCCCAGCTGCTTGGGAGGCTGAGGCAGGAGAATGGCGTGAACTCGGGAGGCGGAGCTTGCAGTGAGACGAGATCCGGCCACTGCACTCCAGCCTGGGCGACAGAGCGAGACTCTGTCTCAAAAAAAAAAAAAAAAAAAAAAGCAACCCAAAGGCTGGATGCAGTGGCTCACACCTGTAATCCCAGCACTTTGGGAGGCTGAGGCGGAGGATCACCTAAGTTTGGGAGTTCAAGTCCAGTAGTCTGACCAACATTGGAGAAAATCCATCTCTACTAAAAAAAAAAAAAAAAAAAAAAAAAAAAAAAAAAGTTAGCCAGGCATGGTGGCGCATGCCTGTAATCCCAGCTACTTGGGAGACTGAGGCAGGAGAATCACTTGAACCTGGGAGGCAGAGGTTGCAGTGCGCCAAGATCATGCCGTTGCACTCCAGCCTGGGCAACAAGAGTGAAACTCCATCTCAAAATAAATAAATAAAAGCAATCCTTAAACTTTCAATTTGCACTGTACAGGTGGGGCCACTAGATGCTGTGGTTCATGATAGATCTTCAGATGTTAGGTGGGCACCCACAGAGGTACCTGATTGTCACCTGGAGAGACACAAGCAAATCCTCTTCCCCATAAAATTATCTTTCCCTTTTCCCAGCTCTTTGTATGTGCATCCCTCCACCATGTATCTTGTCCAGCCTTTTTATTTTCCTTTTGTCTTGTCAGGTGTTGTTCAGCTGCAGTCACGGGTTGATCTTTTTGTAAATTTAAAATATTTAATGTTAATAAAGCTAAATGCAATTGCATATGCAGTGTCTTATATTCCTGGTCCCCTCCTTTTTGCTTTGGTATTTGAGTTTTTAAAGTACAATTAGCTCTTTCCAGTAATGCTTGTCCTTGTGAGTTATATGGAATACCTGTAGTATGGGTAATATTCCATTGTTGAAAAAATGTAGCCATGGCTTTACTACAGTATCCTGGGTCATTACCACTTTTGATTTTTTCTGGGATTCTCATAACTGAAAAGCAAGATAAAAGATGTCTTTTAACATGAGCTGTAGCTTCCCCTGTTTGACATATGGTCCAGATAAAATGTGAACAGGTATCTACTGAAACATGAACAATGGGCAATTTTCCAAAAGCGGGAATATGTGCTACATCCATCTGCCAGATGGAATTTGGAGATAAATCTCTAGGGTTAACTCCTTTTATGTGGCAGATGCAGGACTTGGCAGGCAGAACAGTGTTGCACAATTTCTTTAGCTTGTTTCCATGATAGACCATATCTTTTTCTAAGGCCTGAGGCATTAAGATGGGTTAAAGAGTGAAATGTTTGTGCATCAGCAAAGGCTGCAGACACCAGTGCATCTGCCCTTTGATTAAGTTTAGTTAAAGGGCCAGGGAGGTTAGTATGTTCTCTCATATGAGTGGCATAGAAAGGGGAATGTCTTTGTTGCACTGCTTGCTGTAAAGAATGAAATAAAAGATTAAGTTGTTCATCAGCCATATTTCAAATTAAGGCACATTCAATATTTTGCATGGCTGGCACTACATAGGCTGAATCAGAAACAATGTTTACTGGCTGCTTAAAAGTTTTTAACACTATTATCACAGCCATAAGTTCAGCCCTTTGAGCAGAAAGCAGCAGTCTGTTTGAAAAACTTGCTGTTGAGGTCTTGCAAATGAGGCTTTTCCATTACTAGATCCATCAGTAAAAATGGTAATGGCTCCTTTAATAGGGGCTTTTTGAGTAATAGAAGGCAATATCCAGGGTGTTAATTTTAGAAACTGGAAGATTTTAGACTTAGGATAATGATTATCAAGAATGCCAACAAAACTGGCCAAATTAACCTGCCATTCTTGGGAATTAATATAGGCTTGTTGAATTTGTTGTTTAGTTAATGAAACTATAATCTGATTTGGATCATATCTCATTAGCTTTGTTGTGCGCAGCCTCGCTTGCCCTACTAGCACAGCAATTTGATCTAAGTACAGAGTGAGTGTTTTGGTTGTATTGTGAGGTAGAAAAAGCCACTCAACCAGATCATCCGCTGGTTTATTATTTATGGCAGGAACAGTAAAAGCAAATTTTTCATAATCTTGGGCAGCTAAAGGAATGGTAAAAAATCAATCCTTTAGATCTATCACTATGAGAGGCCAGTATTTTGGGATCATTGTTGGGGAGGTCAGCCCTGGTTGTAGCGTGCCCATGGGTTGAATCACAGCATTAACAGCCCTTAAATCTGTTAACATTCTCCATTTCCTTGATTTTTTCTTAATGACAAATACAGGAGAATTCCAAGGGGAGAGAATAGGCTCTATATGTCCCTTTTGCAATTGTTCCTGCACCAGTTCTTTTAAAGCCTTCAGTTTTTCCTGTTTCAGCAGCCATTGCGCCACCCAAACTGGTTTCGCAGTTAGCCAAACAAGAGGAATGGGAGCTGGAGGCTCAACAATGGCTGCTCCTAAAAATGACACCCCAATCTGGTCCGATCTGTTTGTCCTTCTAAAGGTTCTCATTGGCCATTTAAATTTTTTCCTAGTTCTTTTCCAGACAATGTCCCATGTTTTTCGTCATTTGTCTACTTTTTTTTTTTTTTTTGAGACGAAGTCTCGCTCTGTTGACCAGGCTGGAGTGCAGTGGCGCGGTCTTGGCTCACTGCAAGCTCTGCCTCCTGGGTTCATGCCATTCTCCTGCCTCAGCCTCCCAAGTAGCTGGGACTACAGGCACCCACCACCACGCCTGGCTAATTTTTTGTATTTTTAGTAGAGACAGGGTTTCACCATGGTCTCAATCTCCTGACCTCATGATCTGCCCGCCTCCACCTCCCAAAGTGCTGGGATTACAGGCGTGAGCCACCACACCCGGCCTGTCTACTATTATTACTATTATATTGTTCCTCAGGAATAGATATTTCAGCATCTCATTATTGCAATAAGTCTCTACCCCATAAATTGACAGGAATAGGTGTAATGACAGGCTGAATTGTCCCTTCCTGACTATCTGACCCTTCACGTGGTAAAATCAAAGAACTTTGAAAAACTTCTGAGGTCCTACTCCAACAATACCAATGGATGCCTTTTGTTTAGGCCAATGCAGGGGCCATTGATTTATAGCAATAATAGAGACATCAGCTCCAGTATCTACTAGTCTTTCAAAATCTTTTCCTTGAATAGTTACTGTGCAAACATGTCTTTTGTCAGACACTTGAGTAACCCAATACACAGCCTTTCCTGCTTGATTAGTATTATGAAAGCCTCCTGTTCTTTTCACTGTGCTGCTTCCTAGTTTTATGTAAGGTAACAGCAACAACTGAGCAATTCTTTCTCCTGGGGAGGCAGACCACAGAGTTAAGGGACTAATAACTAATTGAATTTCTCCAGTATAATCAGAGTCAATTTTTTTTTTAGACAATTTCACTCTCTCTCCCAGGCTGGAGTGCAGTGGCTCAATCTTGGCTCACTGCAGGCTCCACCTCCCAGGTTCACGCCATTCTCCTGCCTCAGCCTCCTGACTAGCTGGGACTACAGGCACCCACCACAATGCCCAGCTTTTTTTCTTTTTTAGTAGAGATGGGGTTTCACCATGTTAGCCGGGATGGTCTCGATCTCCTGACCTTGTGATCTGCCCGCCTTGGCCTCCCAAAGTGCTGGGATTACAGACGTGAGCCACCGTGCCTGGCACACCTTTTCAATTTAGACTAGACCTTCCAAGTCATAGACCAACTGTTCCTGAGGATAAGGGTCCCCTAACTCCCATGGGGACCTTCTTTGGTGGCTCCCCAGGAAGTGTGTCCAGAATTCGTTCCTTCTGGTGGGTTCTTGATCTTGCTGACTTCAAGAACGAAGCCACGGACCCTCGTGGTGTTACAGTTCTTTTTTTTTTTTTTTTTGAGACGGAGTCTGGTGCTCTGTTCCCCAGGCTGGAGTGCAGTGGTGCCATCTTGGCTCACTGCAAGCTCTGCCTCCCAGGTTCATGCCATTCTCCTGCCTCAGCCTCCCAAGTAGCTGGGACTACAGGTGCCCACCGCCACACCCGGCTAATTTTTTGTATTTTTAGTAGAGATGGGGTTTCACTGTGTTAGCCAGGTTGGTCTCAATCTCCTGACCTCGTGATCCGCCCGCCTCAGCCTCCCAAAGTGCTGGGATTACAGGTGTGAGCCACCGCGCCCGGCGGTGTTACAGTTCTTAAAGATAGTGTGTCCGGAATTTGTTTCTTCAGATGTTCAGATGTGTCTGGAGTTTCTTCCTTCCAGTGGGTTTGTGGTCTCACTTGACTTCAGGAGTGAAGCCGCAGCCCTTCGTAGTGAATATTACAGCTCTTAAAGGTGGCGCATCTGGAGTTGTTTGTTCCTCCTGGTGGGTTCGTGGTCTCACTGACTTCAGGAGTGAAGCCACAGACCTTTGCAGTGAGTGTTACAGCTCTTAAAAGTGGTGTGTCCAGAGTTGTTTGTTCCTCCTGGTGGGTTCGTGGTCTCGCTGACTTCAGGAATGAAGCCGCAGACCCTCGCAGTGAGTGTTACAGCTCATAAGGGTAATGCAGACCCAAAGAGCGAGCAGCAGCAACATTTATTGCGAAGAGCAAAAGAACAAACCTTCGGCAGCATGAAAGGGGACCCAAGCAGGTTGCTGCTGCTGGCTCGGGTGGCCAGCTTTTATTCCCTTATTTGGCCCTGCCCACATCATGCTGATTGGTCCATTTTACAGAGTGCTCATTGGTGCGTTTAGCTAGACACAGAGCACTGATTGGTGTGTTTACAATCCTTTAGCTAGACAGAAAAGTTCCCCAAGTCCCCACCGGACCCAGAAGCCCAGCGGGCTTCACCTCTCATAAGGAGACAGGAATTGTGCTGTAGAGGTCTATGGCAGCACTGCCTGCTGAGGCAGGGGACAGTTGTTGCACAGGGCACTGGTTGTGCCGGGTATGCCTCGGTTTGTTGAGGGGCTCAAGGCAGGCCCCTATTCCCGTTTCCCGAAAGAGGTTGCCCATCGTTGCTAAATTTAGAATGACATTGTCTTGCCCAGTGTTTGCCTTTCTTACACCAGGGACATACGCCAGGACTTTTCTGTTGACTGAAGGTAGTAATGTTTGCTTTTGATTCCCTTTTCTGCATTCCTTTCTTGTGTGTCCAAATTGCCCACAATTAAAGCAAGAGCCTGAGAAACGGGGCATATTCTTTCCTACTCTTAATCCAGCCATAGCCTGAGCTAAAAGAGTAGCCTTATGTAAGTTACCTCCAACGCCAACACAAGCCTTAATATATTTAGCTAAATAAGGCTTCCCTCTCAGGGGTCTAATAGCAGTTTGACACTCTGCATCAGTATTATCATATGCAAGAAGCTGTATTACAACATCCTGAGCTGTTTTATCAGTTATGGCTTTATACACAGCCTCTTGGAGTGGAGCAATAAAATCAATATACGGTTCTTTAGGTCCTTGTTGGACAGAAGTGACAGAAGGATATTTTTCCCCTGTCACATTTATCCTTTCTCATGCTGGTAAGCACACAAAGCGCAGCTGAACAATGGCTACATCCTCCATTACTGCTTGATTCTCTAATTGACCCCAATTGGGGCCAAGTCCCATTAACTGTTAAAAGGAAACAGGCAGGCCGGGCGCGGTGGCTCAAGCCTGTAATCCCAGCACTTTGGGAGGCCGAGACGGGTGGATCACGAGGTCAGGAGATCGAGACCATCCTGGCTAACACGGTGAAACCCCGTCTCTACTAAAAAATACAAAAAAAAACTAGCCGGGCGAGGTGGCGGGCGCCTGTAGTCCCAGCTACTCAGGAGACTGAGGCAGGAGAATGGAGTAAACCCGGGAGGCGGAGCTTGCAGTGAGCTGAGATTCGGCCACTGCACTCCAGCCTGGGCGACAGAGCGAGACTCCGTCTCAA
>NC_045449.1:68595714-68621566 GCF_002776525.5 Piliocolobus tephrosceles | reverse complement strand
GGGCGAAAGAGCGAACCCCCGCCAAAAAAAAAAAAAAAAAAAAAAAAGGAAACAGGCACAGGTGGCTGTGCTCATATGTTTTCCTTTACTTGAGTTTGAGTTTCATCAGCCTACCAGGTTTTAAACTGCAAATACGGAGATGGAGTGAGAACAGATTTTGTCACAGTATCCCAGCCACATGGTATTAATCTATTATCAAAAGCCGTATTTTTTAATAGAGTTTGCCCAAAAGGAGAGTTCGGTCCGTATTGACTAACGGCTTGCTTAACTTCGGATAGTAACTTAAAAGGAAAAGTGGGCCGGGCGCGGTGGCTCAAGCCTGTAATCCCAGCACTTTGGGAGGCCGAGACGGGCGGATCACGAGGTCAGGAGATCGAGACCATCCTGGCGAACACAGTGAAACCCCGTCTCTACTAAAAAATACAAAAGAAAAACTAGCCGGGCAAGGTGGCGGACGCCTGTAGTCCCAGCTACTTGGGAGGCTGAGGCAGGAGAATGGCGTGAACCTGGGAGGTGGAGTGTAGCAGTGGGCTGAGAGCCGGCACCTGACTCCAGCCTTGGGGGCACCGGGAGACTCCGTCTCATAAAAAAAAAAAAAGGAAAAGTGGCCAATTAGCTGTATTCTGTCCTCTCTGCTGGATGATAGTAACAGGAAATTGCCATGCTTCAAGTCTCCCTCAGCTCTAGCTTTTTGAATATAACTTTGTATAGCACCACCAGTTGCTCCAGGTTTTAATGTTGCAACTACAGAAGCAGTAAGTTTTTCAGCTAATTCATCTTCTCACCCATTAAGGGGAGAGAGAGGAGGTGGCCACTTAATTCAGCAGGTGGAGCTGACAGGCTAGTAAAACATACTTTTTAAAGTTTTCCTTTCTTTTCTTTAATCTCCTCCGGTAGCTGTTCCTCACACTCAGAATCTGAAGTTAGTTTTTTACACTCCTCCTCCTCTGAATCTGCCTCATCATCTCTTTGAAATGGCTCAAGAGCTGCCTTTATTAGCGCCCACACTGACCAAACAGAAACTCCAATTTCTGCTCCTTCTTTATACGCCTTTTAAAAATCTTTGCCAATTCTCTGCCATTCATCTAACTCCATAGTCCCTTGTTCCGGAAACCTTGGGCAAAACTGCTTTACCGTATTAAAGAGTGATAACAAATTCTGAGTACTAACTTTCACTCCCCCTCTTCGTAATAAATGCCTTAAGAAATTTAAGTAAGCAGAATGTATGCTTTCACTTTATCCCATCGTTACCCTGGTTCTGAGCGCTCAGCTTTCCTGTCGAGCTTTGTTTAGACGCCCTCGGGTGTCCTTTGACGATGCGTCCCCCGCTTTCACACGTTCTAGCATTCCTTTACCAAGGTCTTTGTCACCCCACGTTGGGCATGTTGGGGTGATCAGACCCAACACCAGGTCATGGGGGCAACAAAGTCCGGTGGAGTCAAAGGAATTAGAAAAAGACAGTTTGAGAGAGAAAGTGGGACCAGGGGGCCATCATGTGGAGGCTGTGAAGACCCTGATCTCTGGGAGTCCACAGTATTTATTGGTGCTCAAAGAAACAGGTGGTGAGGATGTGGGGGTTGAAAGGAAGCAGTGTATCGAGTGATTGACAAACATATAACATATGACTACTTGAGATAATGGGAGTGCTAGAAGCACGGAGACAGCAAGTCTAGCTGACAAGCAAGCGCTGCCTCAGCTTCTCTTCCAACACAGCTTTTCTCCCAACAGCTTTCTGTTACCCACAGCTCTTACAACCTAAACCCCTTGGCCGGGCACAGTGGCTTACGTCTGTGATCCCATCACTTTGGGATCAGGAGTTCAAGACCAGCCTGGCCAACATGGTGAAACCCCATCTCTACAAAAATACAAAAATTAACTGTGCGTGGTGGCATGCACCTGTAACCTCAGCTACTGGGGAGGCTGAGGCAGGAGAATCACTTTAACCTGGGCGAAGGAGGTTGCAGTGAGCCAAGATCACGCTATTGCACTCCAGCCTGGGTAACAGAGCCAGACTCCATCTCAAAATAAAAAAACCTAAACTCCTTAACTTGAATTCAAGGCTCTCCAGATCAAGCCGGTCTCTCTCCAGGTTCACCTCCCACTGCAATGGTGGATCGCCCTGCATGAATCCACCATTCAATGCTTCTGCCTTCTTTGTCACCCCCTCCACCTCAGCCTCTTCTGTCTCCTGTGTTCAAACTATTCCCTTCAAATGGCATGTCCTCCTCCCCTCTACTGATAAAAGTCCTATGCCTTTTCCATAGCCCAGCTCAAATGCCCACTTACCTGTCTCAGCCCTCCTACCTGGTTGTGTGTGTGGTGGTTTTTTTTTTGTTTTGTTTTTTGAGACGGAGTCTGGTTCTGTCGCCCAGGCTGGAGTGCAGTGGCATGATCTTGTCTCACTGCAACCTCTGCCTCCTGGGTTCAAGCAATTCTCCTGCCTCGACCCCTGAGTAGCTGGGATTACAGGTACCCAGCACCAATTTTAGTAGAGACAGGGTTTCACCATGTTGGCCAGGCTGGTCTTGAAATCCTGACCTCAGGCAATCCACTGACCTCAGCCTCTCAAAGTGCTGGGATTACAAGCGTGAGCCACCACGGCAGTTTCTTTTTTTTTTTTTTGAGACACAGTCTTGCTCTGTCGCTCAGGCTGAAGTGCAGTGGTTCAATTATGGTTCACTGCAACCTTAAACTCCTGGGGGCTCAAAGTGATCCTCCTGCCTCAGCCTCCTGAGTTGCTGGGACTATGGACATGTGTCACCACGCCTGGCTAATTTTTGTAGTTCTTGTAGAGATTAGATCTCGCTATGTTGCTCGGGCTGGTTTTGAACTCCTGACCTCGTGTGATCCTCCTGCCTTGGCTTCCAAAGTGTTTAGATTACAGGCATGGCCGGGCGCGGTGGCTCAAGCCTGTAATCCCAGCACTTTGGGAGGCCGAGACGGGCAGATCACGAGGTCAGGAGATTGAGACCATCCTGGCTAACACGGTGAAACCCCATCTCTACTAAAAAATACAAAAAACTAGCCGGGCGAGGTGGTGGGCGCCTGTAGTCCCAGCTACTCAGGAGGCAGAGGCAGGAGAATGGCGGGAACCCGGGAGGCGGAGCTTGCAGTGAGCTGAGATCCGGCCACTGCGCTCCAGCCTGGGCGACAGAGCGAGACTCTGTCTCAAAAAAAAAAAAAAAAAAAAAATAGATTACAGGCATGAGCCACCACGCCTGGCCTGTGTGTTCTTTCACAGCAGACACCAGAACCCTTTCCTGTTCCCCAGTGCTGTGTCAATAACTGTGCAGCTGATTTAACTGAGAGAAAAGGTAGGAATTGTTTTCTGAAGCATTCTGAATGAGAAGGGAAACATAATGAGTTTTGAATTTTATTGTGGCTAACACATTAGATGCATTATTAAGGTTTGACAATATGGTGACTGCCTATAAAGACTTTTGCAACCAGTGCCTGCAACCTTCATTCCAAATGAACATTCTTGTGACGGCTCCAATGTTATAGACAAGCATTAACAGCCAAAAAGAAAAAAGGAAATCTCCTTATGGTGTGAAAGACCTCTCAGCTGCAGCTGCCCTGACACCCAGATGAGCCCTCCCGGCTGCAGAGGGTGATTTCAGTCCATGTCAACCCTCCTGCTTGTCTTTACAGCAGAATGAATTCTCTTTTGTCTCAGCCTTTCCCGATTCATGTTTTCTACCCTGAAAACAAAAAGACTGCAATTAGGCCCAGATGCTCAATCAGTGCTTTTCAAAGTGGTGAGAGGAGTTGGAAGCTCAATGGGAAGCCAGGAAGCCGAGCAGTTACACCAGCAGGCACTAGCGCGCAGGCCTCCGTCCCAGGTCAGCGTCCTCTCCTCTTCCTAGAGCTTCTCCCATGCGGCCTTGGACTCTCCCCTGCCCCTTCCTTACCTGTGTAGACTCTCGTCCACACAAATCAGTTTATAGCAACTTAGGGCATTTCCTGGTACCTGATTCTCTGAAGTTTAACATCTTCTTTTGTTGGCTCCTTGGGTGTCTCGCTGGCCTCAGCGATCATGTCTCGAATTTTCTGCAGGCAGTCTGCCAAATTCCGGAACTGATAGCGGCTGCTCTCAGAGGTGAGGATCAACTCTCCTAACCTGTTGATCTTGTTTTTATGCTGCAGAGGACAAAGGAAAAACCGGAGTCCTACAGAGTAAAGGTTTAAAAGCCACTGAGGGACTTCTAGGGAAGAAAGGTATGGTGGTTACCATGATGGCTATCTTCTGCCGCACAGGCTCTGCGATCCAGTCGGCAGTTGCCAAATGGAACCTGACTTCCGCCTTGGAATTCACTGTGGATGAAAGGGAGAAGGGAGCATGGGTGCCTGAGACTTCCAGGAAGGATCAACCCCTGGGTGACCAGTGACCATCCTGAAACAAAGGGAGGCCACAGACCTAACCACGTACATTCCAGCCTATGTCCAAGTTGGCTATGAACAAGTCTGCAAAGACAGTGAGGCACTCTTGGGCAAAAATAGACTTCCGGTAACTAAGCATCCAGTGCTTCTCTTACAGTTTTACTGGGTTGAAAAAAAATGGAGGGAATGGGTTGCACCAGAATAAAGGAAACCCGTTCTTGGAGCTGGCTGCCACCTCACACTGTGATTTCTCTTTGTTTAGACTCACAAGCCGATCCTAGTCCTAGCAACCCACAGCTGAATGTCTGAGAATCAGACCACATTCAAAAGAATAGAGAGGATTATTATAAGCCGGCAGTATTAAAGCTTCTGCTGAAAAATCCCTTTATTCCATATTGTGGGGAAAAGAAAGAGATCAGCTTGTTACCGTGTCTATATAGAAGGAAGTAGACATAAGAGACTCCATTTAGTTCTGTATTTGAGATGCTGTTAATCTGTGACCCTACCCCCAACTTTGTCCTTGCAAGAGACATGTGCGAAGATGATTTAAGGTTAAAAGGATATTGGGCTGTGCAGGATGTGTCTTTGTTAAACAAGTACCTGAAAGAAGCTTGACGGTTAAAAATCCTGCCCCTCCCTGAGATTGGAACATCTCCGGGTAATACCCATTGTGTGTCTTGTTTACTGAGTAAGGAGAAAACACATTTAGGAATAAGGTGGGACTTGCTGGAGCAATACTGCTAAAAGGTTTATGGAGATGTCACATATACATCTCAAGGCACAGCATTTTCCTTTAAACTTATTCATGTTACAAGGATTTTTTCATATGTCTTACTGCCGATTTCCTCCCTACAATAATCCTATTGTCCAGCCACTCCCTTATCCTTTTAATGATAAAGATAATTCTCAATAAATACTAAGGGAACTCAGAGGCCGGTGCCAGTGTGGGTCCTCTGAAAACACAGCACTGGTCCCCTGGGTCCCGCTTTTCTTTCTCTATACTTTGTCTCTGTGTATTATTTCCTTTTCTCAAGTCTCTCGTCCCATCTAACGAGAAGCACCCACAGGTGTGGAGGGGCAGGCCACCCCTTCACATATGAACATAAACACAGAGTTCCTCAAGCCCACCTCCCAGCTACATTTTAAAGCAAAAGAAAGCAACAAGGCTCCCCGTACCTTTGTTCACATTCTGCCCCCCAGGACCACTACTCCGACAATAAGATATTGTCAAGCGATCTGTAAAATAGAAGAAAGTACACACACAAAACTGATTACCTCATGGCAAATGTGCAAACTGCTAATTAACTATCAACACAGCTATCCCTATTATATATCTTTCTCTTTCAATGACTTTTTTTTGTTTGTTTGAGACAGAGTCCCGCTCTGTTGCCCAGGCTGGAGCTGGAGGGCTGTGGCGCAATCTCGGCTCACTGCAACCTCCACCTCCCAGATTCAAGCAATTCTCCTGTCTTAGCCTCTTGAGTAGCTGGGATTACAGGTGCGCGCCACCACGCCCGGATAATTTTTGTATTTTTAGTAGAGATGGGGTTTCACCATATTGATCAGGCTGGTCTCAAACTCTTGACCTCATGATCCACCCGCCTTGGCCTCCCAATCAATGACTTTTATATACAGTCATCCCTCAGTAGCTGTCAGGGATTGGCTCTATGACTCCTGTGGATACCAAAATCTGTGAATGCACAGTCCCTGATATAAAATGGTATATTTGCAAATAAGCTGCACATATCCTTCTGCATACTTACAACCATCTCTAGATCGCTTATAACACCTAATACAATATAAATGCTATAAACACTATGTAAATACTTGTTATACTGCTTTTTTTTTTTTTTTTTTTGAGACAGAGTCTTGCTGTGTCGCCCAAGCTGGAGTGCGGTGGTGCACGGTCTCTGCTCACTGCAAGCTCCGCCTCCCAGGTTCACGCCATTCTCCTGCCTCAGCCTCCCAAGTAGCTGAGACTACAGGTGCCCACCACCACACCCAGCTAATTTTTTGTATTTTTAGTAGAGACGGGGTTTCACCATGTTAGCCAGGATGGTCTTGATCTCCTGACCTCGTGATCAGGCCTCGGCCTCCCAAAGTGATGGGATTATAGGCATGAGCCACCACGCCCGGCCTATACTGTATTGTTTAGGGAATCATGAGAAGAAAAAATTTCTGCACAAGCTGCAACCATCATTTTTATTCTTTTTCAAATTTTTTTTTAACAGTCTCACTCTGTCACCCAGGATACAGTGCAATGACACAATCAAAGCTCACTGCAGCGACCATAGTTCACTGCAGCCTCAAACTCCTGAGCTCAAGTGATCCTCCTGCCTCAGCCTCCCAAGTAGCTAGGACTACAGGCATGTGCCACCCTACCCTGCTGATTATTTTTTAAAAATTTTTTGTAGTTATGCGGTCTTGTTATGTTGCCCAGGCTGGTCTCAAACTTCTGGGCTAAAGTGATCCTCCCAAAGTGTTGGGGTTACAGGTGTGAGCCACCGTGCCCAGCCTCTTTTTCAAAGATTTTTGATCCACAGTTGGTTGACTCCATGGATGTGGAACTCACAGATACAGAGGGCCAACATATATATAAATGTAATATTTGGATCAGTGAAGCTGGAGATTATTGACAGATGTCAAAACTGAAATTAGAGTAAGTAATTTTCTCAAAGTCACACAGATAGCAAAAGTAAAATCAGGACTTGGCTGTCTGCTTCTAGCCCCGTACATGCCACCTGATCTGCTGCCCTCACTTTTTGCTGCTTGTTTTCTGTTTGTTTTAAAGCAAGGATTATTTCAAAAGTTCAAACTAAGGGACAGAGTTAGTTTCATCCAAGATGTGGTGGATGTGGAATCTCAACAGACTATATAAGCTCCAAAAAGGCAGGACTGTGTCTAATTCATGGTGTGTTCATGGCTGTTCCCTGGGCCTAGCTCACGGTTAGTGTTAAAACATCTGTTGGATGTATGAGGAGCTGGGAGCTCTAGCTTCAAACACTGGCTCCATCACGAAGTGACCATGATCTTGGCAAAGTCTCACTGTTTTTCTTGGTCTAATTTTTGTTTGTTTTTAATCTGTAAAATTAGGTTTCATCCTTCCCTTTTTATAATTAATGAGAAGCAGTCTTGTCATATCTGAGGAATGGAGGGAAGGCATTATATTGGGAAAATTTGAGAAACTGCAAGAAGTTTGGGTGGCAAGGAACTGTGGCACCACGGTGGCAGAGAGCTGGCCTCAGTGAGCAGTAGTGACTCATCTTGGGACTGCTTTTAAGAGGATTTCCTCCTTTGGAAAAATCAAATTAAATCCGCTTTCTGACTAGGTAACAAGTGCACGTGCCACTGCAGGGGAACAGTTCTGCCATGGTGATCGCTGGCAACCTTGCACATGGGCAAAGCTTGAGCTGCAGCTGACCGAAGTCTTTATAGGAATGGAAAGGTTCGGGATTCATGAGAGTGTGGGAGGCTGGTGAGGAGCTACTACCAGGCCACTGCCCACTTGCCTGCCTGTCTCCCCCTAGGAGGCTGTCACGAGACACTTCTCTTCACCTCCAGTTCTGATGAGATAGGAGGCTTTCTGCCTCCTCCCCTACACACATGCTACCCTTACGGCACAGCTTCATTTTTATTTTTTGAGACAGGGTCTCACTCTGGCACCCAGGCTGGAGTCCAGTGGCACAGCAGCCTCAACATCCCAGGCTCAATCGAACATCCCGGGCTCGAGGGATCCTTCGGCCTCAGCCTCCCAAGTAGCTGAGACTACAGGCAGGCACAGCTTCAAGCTATAAAACTGCTTTGCTGCAGCATGTGGCTCCTCAGCCACAGAGTATCCTGTCCCTTGGGTTGTGGTCATCTGGCCTCTGTTTCAGGTCATTTTGAGCAAGGGCCACAGGGAACCAGCACCTTTGGCTGCTCTTCCTTGCACTATCTCTGGAAGTCACACACTCTGTAAATCTCAAAAAGGCTCATTGTTTCTTTACAGGCTGTAACTGTTAGGCCTTGCTCATGCTTGACAGGTACAAAATTTTACAGTTATGCAAATGGTTTATTTACATGAAAATGTCTCTCACTCTGGTCTCCCAGCCGCCAAGTTTGTCTTATCTCCCTATTCCTCCAGGCAGTCACTGGACTCCGCTCAGATACAGGTATCTTTCTACACAGATACGGATATAAAAATAGACACAGATATATTGATACAGATATTCAGAAATAGATATTTCAGGCCAGGCGCGGTGGCTCATGCCTGTAATCCCAGCACTTTGGGAGGCTGAGACGGGCAGATCACGAGGTCAGGGGATCGAGACCATCCTGGCGATCACGGTGAAATCCCGTCTCTACTAAAAAATACAAAAAATTAGCCGGGCATGGTGGCGGGCGCCTGTAGTCCCAGTGACTCAGGAAGCTGAGGCAGGAGAATGGTGTGAACCTGGGAGGCGGAGCTTGCAGTGAGCAGAGATCGTGCCACTGTACTCTAACCTGGGCGACAGAGCGAGACTCCGAAAAAAAGATATTTCAGAGATATAGATATGTAAAACACAAGTGGTAGCTTATAAACTCTCCTGTGTCTTCCTCTTTTGATTCATCTATTGTAAAGAGTGCTCCACGTCATGAGAATGTCAAGAGCTCTCCACTCACGTGGCACACGGCATAGTGCAATGTGAGTGGCCATACCATCATTTATTTGCTATTCTAAATAATGCTACAAAGATTCTACTTCTGCACACCCAGAGACAGTCTCTTTAATTGGGCTGGAGAGATCTGGAAGGAATGTGTGAGGGATGAGAGAAATGACTGATTTTTTCTTTTCTTTTTTTCCTCTGAGACAGAGTCTCGCTGTATCACCCAGGCTGGAGTGCAGCCGTGCGATCTCAGCTTACTGCAACCTCTGCCTCCCAGGCTCAAGTGATTCTCGTGCCTCAGCCTCCCGAGTAGCTGGGATCACAGGCGCCCACCACTACACCCAGCTAATTTTTGTATTTTTATTTTATTTATTTTTGAGACAGAGTCCCGCTCTGTTGTCCAGGCTGGAGTGCAATGGCAGGATCTTGGCTCACTGCAACCTCTGTCTCCTGGGTTCAAGCAATTCTCCTACCTGAGCCTTCCAAGTAGCTGGGATTATAGGCGCTCGCCACCACACCCGGCTAATTTTGTATTTTTAGTAGAGATGGGGCTTCACCATGTTGGCCAGGCTGGTCTCGAACTCCTGACCTCAGATGATCCACCGGCCTTGGCCTCCCAAAGTGTTGGAATTACAGGCGTGAGCCACTGTGCCTGGCCTAATTTTTATATTTTTAGTAGAGATGGGGTTTCAGCATGTTGGCCATGCTGGTCTCAAATTCCTGGCCTCAAGTGATCTACCCACCTTGGCCTCCCAAATTGTTGGGATTACAGGCATGAGCCACCACCATGCCTGGCCAACTGATTTTTTTAAAATTTTTTATTTTTTCCAGACAGAGTTTTGCTCTCATTGCCCAGGCTGGAGTGCGATGGCATGATCTCAGCTCACTGCAACCTCCACCTCCTGGGTTCAAGCGATTCTCCTGCCTCAGTCTCCCGAGTAACTGGGATTACAGGCACATGCCACCATGCAGCCAACTGATTTTTTTTTTTTTTTTTTTAAGACGGAGTCTTGCTCTGTCACCCAGGCTGGAGTGCAGTGGCCAGATCTCAGCTCACTGCAAGCTCCGCCTCCCAGGTTCCCGCCATTCTCCTGCCTCAGCCTCCTGAGTAGCTGGGACTATAGGCGCCCGCCACCTCGCCCGGCTAGTTTTTTTGTATTTTTAGTAGAGACGGGGTTTCACCGTGTTAGCCAGGATGGTCTCGATCTCCTGACCTCGTGATCCGCCCGTCTCGGCCTCCCAAAGTGCTGGGATTACAGGGTTGAGCCACTGCGCCCGGCCTCGCCAACTGATTTTTAAGAAAACAAAATTACTTACCTAGAGGGATGTCACTGTCGGCTTGCTTAGCACCATCCTGTAATGTAACGTACACACTGTCAAATAAGTATTACCTGCTGGGTGACTCCTAACTGGTTCAAGGCAACAAAGAAAAGATGTGAAGTCACAACACAAACATTATACATTAGTATTTTCTGGTCCCCTGCAAAATCATATCACAATGACAGAAAAAGCATCCTTAGACTCCAGAGGTACCACCTCAGAAACACTCCTCTAGGAAAATGGATCTGATGTCTCCAGCCTTCCCTGCCCTAGCCTTAGCTAGTGTCAGGCACCATCAGAGGCCTGGCTCCAGCAGGAGGAGGAGCCACAGTGCACATGCATCAGAGAGCCTCCAAAAGCAACACCCCTCTGTCAATCTGGAGCAACAAGCCTGGCAGGCCAGCCGGGCGCGGTGGCGCAAGCCAGTATCCCAGCACTTTGGGAGGCCGAGACGGGCGGATCACGAGGTCAGGAGATCAAGACCATCCTGGCTAACATGGTGAAACTCCGTCTCTCCTAAAAAATACAAAAAACTAGCCAGGCGCAGTGGCGGGCGCCTGTAGTCCCAGCTACTCGGGAGGCTGAGGCAGGAGAATGGCGTAAACCCAGGAGGCGGAGCTTGCAGTCAGCTGAGATCCAGCCACTGTACTCCAGCCTGGATGACAGAGAGAGACTCTGTCTCAAAAAAAAAAAAAAACAAGCCTGGCAGGCCACCCTGTACTTTCCGGGCCACAGGAGACTCCCAGACGATGCAGTCCATCTTGGATAGTGACTGTAAATGCACCCTGAGGGCTTCTGTCAAACTAACTCCTCACTCTAGGACTTCTCACCTCCATGTCTCTCTCTCCCTTACCGTTCCTCAAGCAGCAATGCCCTTCAGCCTTAAATCTTTGTATCCACAAGGCCCAGTGCAAAGGCAACCCACTCTGAGGCTTTTCTGGCCCTCCAGGCTCAAAGCATCAGTATCCTCAAGTGCAGTCTCCCTAACTGCCTTCATTTCTCTTTTTTTGAGACGGAGTCTCGCTCTGTAGTCCAGGCTGGAGTGCAATGGTGTGATCTCAGCTCACTGCAACCTCCACCTCTTGGGTTCAAGTGATTCTCCTGCCTCAGCCTCCTGAGTAGCCGGGATTACAGGCACATGACACCATGCCCAGTTATTTACTTTTTTTTTTTGTATTTTTAGTAGAGATGGGATTTTACCATGTTGGTCAGGCTTGTTTCAAGCTCCTGATCTCAAGTGATCTGCCAGCCTTGTCTAGGATTACAGGCGTGATCTGTCCCCCAAAGTGGTAGGATTACAGGTGTGAGCCACCACGCCCAGCCTGCCTTCATTTCTTTTCTTTTTTTTTTTTTTTTTTTGAGAAGGAGTCTCGCTCTGTCCCCCAGGCTGGAGTGCAGTGGCGCCATCTCGGCTCACTGCAAGCTCCACCTCCCGGGTTCACGCCATTCTCCTGCCTCAGCCTCCCGAGTAGCTGGGACTACAGGCGCCCGCCACCTCGCCTGGCTAGTTTTTTTGTATTTTTTTAGTAGAGACGGGGTTTCACCATGTTAGCCAGGATGGTCTCGATCTCCTGACCTCGTGATCCGCCCATCTCGGCCTCCCAAAGTGCTGGGATTACAGGCTTGAGCCACCGCTCCTGGCCCATTTCTTTTATCTTATAATTATTTGGGAGTTGGCCAGGTGCGGTGGCTCACACCTATAATCCCAGCACTTTGGGAGGCTGAGACGGGTGGATTGCTTGAGATCAGGAGTTGGAGACCAGCCTGGCCAACATGGTGAAACTTCCCTTCTACTAAAAATACAAAAAAATTAGCTAGGCATGGTGGCACACACCTGTAATCTTAGCTACTCGGGGAGGCTGAGGCAGGAGGATTGCTTGAATCCAGGAGATGGAGGTTGCAGTGAGCTGAGATCATGACACTGCACTCTTGCCTGGGACACTGCACTCCAGCTTGGGTGACAGAGCAAGACTCTATCTCGGGGAAAAAAAAAAAAGGAAAAAGAATTATTAAGGTGTGAAACCCTCATCTTACTCCACCTGTCTGCAGCACTGAAGATCATGGGCCACACCCTCCTTCCTGAAGCATGTTCTATCTGTTCCTTCTGAGATTTTCCTCTTACCTTCCTAGGACTCTTTCTCACTCTCCTTAGATAGCTCTTTGCAACTTTTAAACACTGACATGCCCTTGAAGTACTTCTCTCTCTCCTTCTTTCCCTAGAATACTTCATCTATGCTGATGAGAATAGCCTGTTTTTTGTTTTTGTTTTGAGACGGAGTCTCACTCTGTTGCCCAGGTTGGAGTGCAGTGGTGCAATCTCGGCTCGCTGCAACCTCTGCCTCCTGGGTTCAAGCGACTTGTCCAGCCTCAGCCTCCTGAGTAGCCGGGACTATAGGTGTGTGCCACCACACCTGACTAATTTTTGTATTTTTAGTAGAGATGGGGTTTTACCATGTTGTCCAGGCTGGTCTCGAACTCCTGACCTCAAGTGATCTACCCACCTTGGCCTCTCAAAGTGCTGGGATTACAGGCATGAGCCACTGTGCCTGGCCAGAAAATAGCCTGTTTTTGACACCCAACTTTCGGGCTCAAACTCAAACCTTTCTCAACTCCACACCCATATACCCAACTACTACTCAACGTCTCTTCTCAGACGTCTAATGGACTCAAACCTTAAGCCTCCTCAGAGGACTTCCCTTACTAACAAGCTGAAGTAGCCTCAGCACTCTGTTGCAGCACCCTGGTCTATTCATCACACTACCTCTCACTACCTAATTAATGGTTTCCCTATTTGTTTACTGCCTGCTCCTTCCACTAGAATTAAGCTCCACGAAGGAGAGAGATCCTGTCTATTTTGTTTATCATGGCTGTACATGCTAGACTGAAGTAGTGACTGACACAGTAGGTATACAATAAACATTTTATTGAATGAATGGATGAACAATGAATGCTATTGCCACTCTCTCATCTCAGTTAATAGCAACTCAATCCTTTCATTGCTCAAGGCCCCATGGCCGGGCATGGTGGCTCACGCCTGTAATCCCAGCACTTTGGGAGGCAGAGGCGAGCAGATCATTTGAGGTCAGGAGTTTGAGACCAGCCTGGCCAACATGGTGAAAACCCTGTCTCTACTAAAAATGCAAAAATATGAGCCGGGCATGGTGGTGCGTGCCTGTAATCCCAGCTACTCAGGAGGCTGAGGCACAAGAATCACTTGAACCCAGGAGGCGGAGGTTGCAGTGAGCTGAGATCACACCACTGCACTCCAGCCTGGATGACTGAGTGAGACTCTGTCTCAGATTAAAAAAAAAAAAAAAGGCCAGGCACGGTGGCTCACGCCTGTAATCCTAGCACTTTGGGAGGCCAAGGCAGGCAGATCACGAGGTCAGGAGATGGAGACCATCCTGGCTAAGACGGTGAAATCCCGTCTCTACCAAATAAATAAATATAAATAAATAAATAAATAAGCAAGCCAGGTGTGGTGGCGGGCGCCTGTAGTTCCAGCTACTCAGGAGGCTGAGGCAGGAGAATGGCGTGAACCCGGGAGGCAGAGGTTGCAGTGAGCAGAGATCGTGCCACTGTACTCCAGCTTGGGCAACAGAGCGAGACTCCGTCTTAAAAAAAAAAAAGGCCCCAGACTTCAATTCCTCTTTTATTCTCACTTCTCACATCCAATCAGTTAGCAAATCTTGCAGGCTTTCTTTCCAAAATATGTCTAGAATCTGACCAATTCTCATGACTCCTACTGCTTCCACCCTGCTTATCATCTCTTGCCCTATACTGCAATCTCCTTACTTGTCTCCCTGATCTTGGCATCCTACATCTGTTCTCTATAAGGCTCTCTGAGTGATCCTTGTAAAACTAAAATAATTCCATTCTCCTGCTTCAAGCTCTCCAATAGGTCTGCCTTGCGTTCAGAGGAAAAGGCTGGAGGCCAGTAAGTCCTAGAAATAGGCCTTTTCCCAGCCATCCCTCTCTTTGGCTTTTCCTCCTGACTCACCTGCTGAGCCACACCTAGGGACTGCTACTGCCTTCAGGTTATTACACTTTCTCTTCCCTCTGCCTACGATGCTCATCTCCCCCCATTCTCATGACTTGCTGTCTGGCTTCTTCCAGGTTGTTATTCAAATGTCACCTCATTGAGGGCCTTCTTAGACAATCCTACTTAAAGTTGCAATCCTACTCCCTACCTCTGGCACTACTTCTGCCTTCTTGGCTTTATTTTCTCCAAAGTACTACCTCACACATTCTATATTAGTCCATTTACTTATTGCCTGTCTCCCTCCACTAGAACATAAGCTCCACAAGCTTTAGAATTTCAATTTTGTTTGCTACTCCATTCCCTAGCCTAGCACAGCTTTTGTTGAGTGAGTGAGTGAATTAATGAACAAATGAATGGATATTCTTTTCCAGTCCTGTAAGTGGAAGCTCAAGGGGTTTGGGTGGGTCTTATCTCTCTTGCTCCGGGGCTTGATTCAATGCCTGCACACAGCGGACTAAATAAATGCATCCTGAAGGAACGATCGAGAAGCCGTTTTATTCGCGCGTCCTGGGGTTACTGGAGGCAATGGACAGTAACGTCCCAAAGGGTAGCAAACAATTTGGCAGCCTCTTGCCTTTATTGTCCGCTTTGGGGGGCCAGAATGCCCATATTTCCCCTTGGGACTGGAATTTGGTCTTGAGGGCCAAGGAAACGAACGTGGAGAAGCTGTCAGCCCCGAAAGAAGTATACCCAGCCGCCTTCTCGGCTCCTGCACAACTCGCGCTACAGCAAGCACCCCACTCCCGGCCAGGTTAGCGCGGACAGCCAGCCCCCTCCCGCGGCGACCGTCACGTAGCCCCCCGACGTAGCTCCACATCCGGCCAATGGGGCCCGGGGTTCCTAAGGCCACCCAACAGCCTAACAAAACGCCCCTTCAGTCCAGTCCTTCCCGGCTCACCGGGGCCCTCCAGGCGGTGTCCGAGCCCTGAGATTCAGGGTAGAGCTTGTCCAGGCTGTAGATACTCTTGAACTCAGTGCCATCTTTCTGCTTGTGCAGCGCCCGGCGTGGGCACCGTGCGGGCGGTGGGAGCAGCCAGACTCCGGCTCGGTTCAGGGCCCAGCGCAGGCACCTGGTGGCCGCCATGCTTGGGTCTTGCGACTGCTTCCGGCGGGCGCTTTCACCCAGCGGTCCGCAAACTCGAGTCGCCCTCAAGCTTTGGTTCCGCGCAGTTTCTAGGGCCCGCCGAGGGGAGGCGGCAAGCTGGGGTTCCGGCGATGCTCCCGGGCCGGCCGCCTCCGGGAGGCCTGGTTGGGCGGGGAAAGACGGTGGCCAGACAGCGAGCTACTACAGGAAGAGTGCCCCGATCTTGTGTGCCCCAGAAACATCATTTCTCTCCCTTTCAGAGTCCGTGCCCTCCGCCTGGACCGCCCACTGCCCAATTCAAACATCAGCGAGGCCTGTCCGGCAAGCCTGGGGCCTCTCCCGTCCCGCGCTTCCCAGTCCCTTTACACTGCTCTAATTTATCTTTTTTCTCTTCCTTTACAAAAATCACTCAGTCCTAATTGTCTAATTGCTGTCTCCTCGCTGGAATGTGAGCTCCAGGAGGGCACCGGCTCACTGCTGTATCCCCAGCACCCAGAACATGGCACATCGTGGACACCTCATGAGTATTGATAAAACGAATTCTGTAGGAATGTATTTTTGAAAGTTGGGTTCTGGTAGAGCTGAGTTTTAGGAACGCCAGGCTCTTTTTACAAGGCAGCCTATGAGCAAATTCCCCGCTGAGCACGTGTGTGTAATGGCTTGTACCCAGCAGCTCTGCAGGACAAATACCAGATGGGAGGAGGAGGCAGGTCACCGAAAGAAAGGTTTGCAAAACATGGAACGTCGTCCCCCGCCCTTCAGCTTTATGGAGCAAGATGGTGCTTTCTTCCAGCCAGGAGAGAGGGGGCCCCTGGGGAAGTAGGGAGAGAATTCAGAGAACTGCCGGCTAACTGGAACCCTTTCATAGCGCCGTTAAGGGATGAACTACACACAAGTTCCAATTCTGAAAAAGGTTCAAAGTAGAGCAAGCAGTGTTTGAAAACAGCTAAACCTTAGTTAAGTTACTTTGTTGAGAGGAAATGTGGTAAATGGAAACAAGGCTAAATAAATGTTCATAATTATTAGTAATGCTAGCGATTGTTTCTTAATGAAGAGTTCTATTTTTAGGAACAAGCGTAATCTAGAAGAATGTGCGCTCGGGCATGCTGGCTGATTTAAACAGGAGATTGTCATCAAACCAAGCTTTTACCATCTCAGCATCATTGCTACAGCAAATCTTTAAGAAGGAATAAACCACTTTCCAAGCACTGACTTTATAAGCTCAGATAGGAAGGGGTGACAATTGACATATCTCGGGCTCTAGGTTGGGAGGAGTCTCCTGGGTCCTGCCCTGTCTGACTTAGTCCCAAGACCTCAAAGGGAATAGAGGCATCTCCATGGCAACTGGAATAAGCTGCTCAGGGGAGCAAAACCAGGCATTGACTCAGTTCCGGGGCTAAGGGGTTATGAGTAATAAAGTCAGAACCTTTCCATGACATCATTGCTCTGAGGCTGGACTCCAGCTCTGCACCTGACCCAAGGCAACAGGAAAAGGAAAGCTGCAGGTTTCCATGGCCCCAAATAAACACAGCCTGCTCGGGCCATCTGGTGGCCTGGATTCTGGGAGAGGAGGTGGGTAGAGGAGAGAATGAGACAAGCTGCCCTGGGGTGGAGAGAGGAGCAGCTGGTAAGCTCCTCTTACCTGCTGCTGCCGTGAACTATCCAGAATGGGGGCCTTGGGAGAAACAGGCCAGAAAGGGGCCACCTGTTCTCCCAAAAAGATGGGCCCTAAAGGCTGAGACCAGTCTTCCCTTTCTCCTCCTTGGTTCTCTATAGGCTGAGGTGGTGCTTCAGGGAGGGGACATTCGTTGGGGAAGAGGAAAGAGGTCATTCCTGGCAGCTGAGGAACTTGCAGACACCAGCCCTTCTATAGGGCCTATGAGTTGCGGTACTATTCCTATGTAGGGGGTCCACAGAATTCCCCTTTCTTCTTCTCTGTACTGCCCTGGGTCAGATGGCCTCTTTTTTTTTTTTTTTTTTTGAGATTGAGTCTCGCTCTGTTGCCGAGGCTGGAGTGCAGTGGCGCCTATCTCAGCTCACTGCTCACTGCAACCTCTACCTCCTGGGTTCAAACAATTCTCCTGCTTCAGCCTCCCTAGTAGCTGGGACTACAGGTGCGCACCACTATGCCCAATGAATTGAATTTTTAGTAGACACTGGCCAGGCTGGTCTCAAACTTCTGACCTCGTGATCTGCCTGGCTTGGCCTCCCAAAGTGCTGGGATTACAGACGTGAGCCACCATGCCCGGCCAGATTGTCTCTTAAAACTCATCATTGACCAGGTGCGGTGGCTCTCACCTGTAATCTTAGCACTCTGGGAGGCCAGAGTGGGCGGATCACCTGAGGTCAGGGGTTCAAGACCAGCCTGGGTAACATGGCAAAACCTCGTCTCTACTAAAAAAATGCAAAAATTAGCTGGGCGTGGTGGCACGCACCTGTAATCCCAGCTACTTGGGAGACTGAGGCTGGAGAATCGCTTGAACCCGGGAGGCGGAGGTTGTAGTGAGCTGAGATCGCACCACTGCACTCCAGCCTGGGCGACAGAGCAGGACTCTGTCAAAAAAAAAAAAAAAAAAAAAAAAAAATCCCCAATAAACAAAAGGCAAAACAAAACTCATCATTATGTGTAGATAGGAAATGTGCAATGAGGCATGGTGGATTGGTCAGGACTAAGTTTGAATATTTCTTTTTTTATTAAAAAAATAGAAAATGTGTCCATGTCCTAACCGCTGGTACCTGTGACTATGAGTTTATTTTAAAATTGTATTATTATTTTTTGAGACAAGGTCTCACTCTGTCACTCAGGCTGGAGTGCTGGTATGATCATGGCTCACTGCAGCCTTGGCCTCTCCGGCTCAAGCTATCCTCCCACCTCAGCCTCCCAAGTAGCTGGGATTACTGGCATGTGCTGGCTAATTTGTGTATTTTTTGTAGAGACAAGGTTTCTTGTCTCTACCAGCCCAGGCTGGTCTTGAACTCCTGGACTCAAGCAATCCGCTTACCTTGGCCTCCCAAAGTGGTGGGATAATAATCATGAGCCACTATGCCCAGCCAATGTTGAATATTTCTACGTAACCTTGAATTACTAACCTGACGTCTAAGTTTTTGTATCCTCATCAGTAAAATGGAGATTTTATAGTCATCTCATGAAGTTCCTAAGGATAGTAAACACATACAAAACACTTAACACAGTGCTTGGCATGAAGTCAGCAGGCAACAAAATTAGCTGCTACTAAGAGATGCAACGTGCGTGCAGGTTCCTAAGGGAACCTTTTCTTTGAGACACCTGATTACTGTTGTCTTTTTTCCTCTGTAGACCTGGAGTGGGAAATCCGGTCTGACAAGCTCTATTCCAACCCTCTTTCCTTCTTCCCTGAGGGGATGGGCAGCACAGAGCTGCCCCCTCTCCCTGGAAGGTACTTCCTTCATTGCTACCCCTTATCTGTCTGGTCCCCTAACACTGAGGCCACCCCCCAGCTCTCAGTTCCGGATCCCGGGAGGGCAGAGGCAGGTCTGTTTGGCTAGCTCCCCTCCCCAAGTGGGGCAGGGGGTTTGGCCCTAGGAGAGGAGAAGGGTGCCAGTTCAGGGGAGGAGAGAACAACGGGGCAGGGGCGGGGGGGGGTGCGGGGAGGAGCCCCTGGGGAGGCAGCAGGGAGTATCTGTCCACAGGACAAGGACAAAATGGTGATCAGGAGGGAAGGAGGGAAAGAAATGCATCCAGAGGGAAGTTCAGAAAGCTGAGGGAGGCCAGGCATGGTGGTTTACTCCTGTAATCCCAGCACTTTGGGAGGCCAATGTGGGAAGATCATTTGAGCCCAGGAGTTCAAGACCAGCCTGGACAAATAGCAAGACCTGGTCTCTACAAAAAATTAAAAAAAAAAAAAAAAAAAAAAAAAAAAAAAAAGACAGCATAGTCCCAGCTACTGGCGAGGCTGAAGGGAGAGGATCACTTCAGCCCAGGAGTTGGAGGCCGAGGCCGAGTAAGCTACAGTTGTGCCACTGCACTCCAACCTGGGCAACAGAGCAAGACCCTGTCTGCAAAAAAAAAAAAAAAAAAAAAAAAAAAAAAAATTGCTGAGGGAGAGAAGGGTGGCTGGATACATGCCACAGCTTCCTTCATCTCTCAGGTGTGACTGCTCCATGTGGTCATCACCACCTACTCCCCATCTTGGTGATGACAGGTGACAACAGGATGGGAAAACCCAACAGCCACTTGCACGCTGCCCTTGTGAAACCCCCATGCTGTTCAGGTGATGTACTAAGCACAGCAGTTTGGGGCCCAGCCCTGGGCTCGGGCTCGCCACATCACACTTTTTTTTTTTCTTGAGACTGAATTTCGTTTTGTCCCCAGGCTGGAGTGCAGTGGTGTGGTCTAGGCTCACTGTAACCTCCACCTCCTGGGTTCAAGCAATTCTTGTACCACAGCCTCCGGAGTGGCTGGGATTACAGGTGTGCACCACCATGCCTGGCTAATTTTTGTGTTTTTAATAGAGATGGGGTTTCGCCATGTTGGCCAGGCTGGTTTCCAACTCCTGGGCTCAAGTGATCCTCCTGCCTTGGCCTCCCAAAGTGCTGGGATTACAGGCATGAGCCACTGCGCCTGGCCCCACACCACACTCTCCTCCCCTCCTGAGTTCAAGGGAAGTTGTTCCCCATCAGGACATTGGGGGAAGGAGTTTTGGGGGAAGCTTGCATTTCTCCCCAGCTCCAGCTGGCCCCTGAGTCTACTTCCCTGTGAAGACTTTGGAAGCTGTTCCACAGACTCAGGTCATGTGGGCTGGTGGAATTGGGGTCCACAGAGCTGCCTTTTTTGTCTGGAGACAGGAGAGTGAAGAAGCTAGCAAGAAACCCCTCAAAGATTCAGGAGCATTTTCCTCTCTGATTTTGGAAGTCACCCATCGGAAAGGTCCACCCCGGCTGCTGGTGCGAGAAGGGATGGGTGGGGGTTGGCAGTGTGAAGTGAAGGAGGATACCCTAGAGGTGCCCCCTTTGATCAGGATCCACAGTCCTGTTTCTAGGCTTCCAATATCTGAGCTTGGACAGCAATTTTTTTTTTTTTTCTCCTCTTTTTTTTTTTTTTTTTGAGACGGAGTTTCGCTGTGTCACCCAGGCTGGAGTGCAGTCGCGCAATCTCGGCTCACTGCAAGCTCCGCCTCCTGGGTTCATGCTATTCTCCTGCCTCAGCCTCCCGAGTAGCTGGGACTACAGGCACCCACCACCGCACCTGGCTAATTTTTTCTTGGACATCAATTCTTAAGTTTCGGATGGACACTACTAAATCTGGAGAGGGTTGGGTGGAGCATGGGAAGCTTGAAAAAGTGCTATCATTTTGCTTTTTTTTTTTTGAGATGGAGTCTCGCTCTGTCTCCCAGGCTGAAGTGCAGTGGTGCGATCTCGGCTCACTGCAACCTCTACTCTCCAGTTCAAGTGATCCTCCGACCTCAGCCTCCTAAATAGCTAGAATTTTTGTATTTTTAGTAGAGACAGGGTTTTACCATGTTGGCCAGGCTGGTCTCAAACTCTTGATGTCACATGATCTGCCCGCCTCAGCCTCCCAAAGTGCTGGGATTACAGGCGTGAGCCACTGCGCCTGGTCTATCATTTTGCATCGAGGAGAACAAAAAACCCAACGGATTGACAGCACTTCCAGAACAAGAGGGAGGCTGGCGGAATCTTGGTGATGGGGACTCCTCCAGAAGATGAGCCCCTCTATGTACCGTTCTCTCTATAACATGGGGAGGAGATGGATGTCTGAGGAAGAATGGGAGTGGTGGGGTTTTTCATGTATATGGAAGAGAGATGTGGGGTTTATCAGCTTGAAAAACACCAGGAGATGGCCCTCTTGTCATTCCTGTGACTGTCCTGTGTCATCAATGGGTGGCTCACCAAAGGCAGGTCAGCTTCCCCACCCCTCATGGTCCTTCAGGGTATCAGTTTGGCCCTGGACTCACTGCCATGGCTTCTCATTGCACTCAGGAGGCCCAAGCTCCCCTGAACCTTTGGGCCCCTTGGGAGCCTGGCCTCTACCCTCTGTCCTGGCCCCGCCCCCCACTGCCCCAGCTGCTCCCTGGGCCTCCACTGGTCTTCCCATTGGTTCCTCCCCAGCCTTCTGGTTTCAGCTTCATCATCACCTCTCCAGAGGTGCCCCGACCACCCTCGCTTAGCATTTCTCAATCTTTTTTTTCCATGATTGCTCCGCATTCCCACTTCCAAGAGCCTGTTTAGACATTTTCTCCCAATTGCTCCCCCAGGAATTTTAGTAACACTGTGTATCTCTTCATGTGCTGTATTTATATATCTAGATATTATTTTTTTTTTGAGACAGGGTCTCGCTCTGTTGCCCAGGTTGGAGTGCAGTGGTGCGATCATAGGTCACTTCAGCTTTGACTTCCCAGGCTCGTGATCCTCCCACCTGAGCCTCCTGAGTAGCTGGGACTACAAATACACACCACCTTGCTCTGCTAATTTTCAAAAAATGTTTTGTAGAGAGGGAGGGGGTCTTGCTATATTGCCCAGGCTGGTCTCAAACTGGGCTTGAGTGATCCACTGTGGCCTCCCAAAGGGCGGGGATTACAGGCATGAGCCCCTGTGCCAGGTCGATTTTTCTTTCTTTCTTTTTTTTAAAAAAAAAACTTGGTTCACCCTGTTGAACCCAGGTGCTCTAGCTGAGAGGTAGCACTACCCTCCTGCCCTGATTTTTCCATCATGCTACATCTTTTGTTTAATTATTTTGGGTGGGTCTCCCCACACAAGAATGTGAACTCCAAGGGAAGAGGGGCCCTGCTGGCTTGTTCACCATGTATCCCTAGCTGGCCCTCAATAAATATAGAAACTTCTGCCAGAGGCTGCTATTTGGAGCTGTTCAGTCTCAGGGAAGTGGGACCCAGGATGCTACCCTCTCCCACAGCTGGGCGTGATGCGAGGCAGGTGTGTGAGATGCACAGAGATGGGCCATTTCTGCTTTTAGAATACTGGTGCATTTTTTATTAAAGAAGAGAATAAAGCATTTGTAAATATATTTCTCTCACGTATACTTCAAAGGTGATGCTGGTCTGCCACTACAGAGCTGGGGAGCAAACAGGCTGGAGCTCTTCCCCCCACCCTTCCACACTCCTTTTGCCCAGATAACAGAGACACACGGAGGGCAGGGAGCTGCCTGGCCTCAAAGGACAAAAGTTTCCCAGTTGCATGTACAGAAGGACACAGTCGCCACCAGCTCCCATCACAGTGCCGCCCGGAAAGCAGGTGGTGTCTCCAGGAGGTCAGGGATGCTTGGTAAGAAAACCCCTTTACCCATTAGAAATAAATAAGGCATGAAGGTTCCCACTGGGCTCCCGGTACAGAGGCCAGGGCCCCCGCCTTCCACTGACTGTATGGTTCCTCTGGTTTCTAGGGTCTCAGAAAGGGTGGCAGAAGGAACCAGAAGCTGCTCAGGGCAAGCTGGGGACCTGGGTGTCTCTTAGCTGAACCTTGACTTTCTGACATCTTGAAGCAAAACCCCTGACCCAGCTGGGTCCTCAAAAGCCCCCCACAAAGGTGGGACGTTACAAGCAGGCATTTTATGGGAGGGAGGGAGCATGTTCCTCAGCCCCATCCCAATTCAACAGGATGCAGCATGGGATGAAAACCCCAGTCCCCAGTGAAGGGCAGGCAGGGGTGGACACTGGGACCACTGGCTGGTGGTGCATGTCCAGAACCTTCTGGGGACTGCAGACATGACCTGCGCCAGGGTTGGCCTGTGGGGAGCATGGAGTGACTGAGACATCATGGTCCCTGAGATGGGGGCAAGCACAGAGAGGGGAGTCAGAGGCCAAGCTTGATTAGTTGAAGGCGGTGTGAAGGGATGAGGGCTCCCCACTGCCCCAGCCGCTGGAAAGCTTAAGGCCCAGCAGGCACTTCCGAGGTTGGAAGCCGAGGAGGCTGGCTCTGAGCGAAAATGTATCAGTCTGCTGAGGGCCTCCTTCTCCTCCTCCTCTGACTGGCTACAGATCTGCGGTGGGCCAAGAATATCCAGGGAGAAACCTGTCCTTGGCAGGGCTGGAGCAGGGACACTCCAGGCCCAGCTGAGGCTTCCTGCTCTGCATGGCAGGGGACATCTCTGACCTGGTCAGGACCTGGGGGGTGGGACAGCTGGTACTAAGGGAATGTCAGCACATCAGGGCTGGGGAGAAGCAGTGGGTGGTCCAGGAAACCCCTGAAACAGCTGGCCCTGGGGTCCCCTTTCAAGTGTTTCCAGTTGTGGCAAGGGGTCAAGGAGACCTTGCATTGCAAATCTCTTAGAAAAAACAAACTTAACCAAAAAACAGCCAACTGATCCAGAATGGCTTTTTCAGAAGCCTGGTCAGCAGTCTGAGGGTGAGGCGCAGGGTCAGGAAGCCTGGGGCTGGGGGAGCTGGGGGATCCCTGGGGTAGGGGGGACATTTGGCTTTGAACTCTGAGCTGCGCCTTTGGGCTGGCGCGAGGTGGCCAAGGGCTCCTGGGAGGCGGAACAGGTGGGCTGCCTCCGCTCAGCAGGGAACATGCTGCGTGTTTCCGGATCAGGAGGTCGCGTGCTGTGGTGGCAGGCCGCTAAAGGGCGCTCGCTCTCTGGAAGCTGCACCGCCCAGGCCTGAGGGACCCCACGGCCTCCACCCTGGGGGAGGCTGCAGGCCGGGCAAGGGTCACTTGCTGCTGTGCGTCTTGACTTTGGTGGCGTTGATGTCAGCCTTGGTCTTCTGGATCCTGGAGAAGATCTCCTTAAAGAGCGCCTTGTACTCGGGCTGGCTCTGCTCCAGCCGCTTGTCGACAGCCTCCACGTGCTGGCTTAGGCTCTTCTCACCTGCCTTGGCCTCCCCCTGGCCCTCCTCACCCCCGCGCAAGTCCCTCCACGAGCTGTCCCGGGAGATGGGGCGCGAGGTCTGCACACCGGTGTGCCGCACCCCGGCCCCGTGCTGCCGGCACTTGCTAAGCAGCTCCTCGTACTTCTCGAGCAGCGCGTGGTACTGCTCGTCCACCTCCCGCAGAATGGACATGCCCCGCTTGCGCACACTGTTGGCGTGTAGTGTGAGGTTGCCCGCGTGCCGGCTGGCTGGGTCTTTGGCC
This sequence comes from Piliocolobus tephrosceles, assembly GCF_002776525.5. Lineage (NCBI taxonomy): Eukaryota > Metazoa > Chordata > Mammalia > Primates > Cercopithecidae > Piliocolobus > Piliocolobus tephrosceles. The sequence continues at coordinate 68,597,034 of NC_045449.1, read as the reverse complement.
ACGATGGCGTTGAGCGCAGTGTCGCTGCAGCTCTTGCGCACCACGTGGCCCGGGGAGGCGGCAGGTGAGGAGACACCGTCTTGGGCGCCTGAGTCGTCCCCGCGGCCGGGCTGGGGATCATCGGCCTCAGGGGCCTGCGTGAGGGGTGCGAGCAGGGCCTCGGCCAGGTGGTCGTCCGGGCCCAGTAGGTAGGTCTTGGCCTGCTTCATCTGCTGCAGCTCCAGCAGCTCTGCCTCCAGCTCTTGCACGCGCAGGCGACAGGCCTCCATCTCGCACAGCTGGCGCTCCAGCTCGGAGTACTCCTGCAGCACCGCGGTGTACTCGCGCTCCGCCCGCTCCTTGCGCTGCCGCTCCTGGCTCACCTGGGAGCGCAGCGCCCCCACCAGGGACTGCAGCCGCTCGTTCTCCTGCTCCAGGGGCCGTGGGCCGAGCTCCAGGGAGGAGCTGTGTAGGCGGAAAGCATCCTTGCACCTGGCGGGGAGTGGAAGCCCGAGCGGGGTGGGGACGGAGGAGAGGGCAGTGGTCACGGTCACGGCCAAGGCTGAGAAGTCCAGCCCTTACATCTCTCTTGTTCTCTGGGCTGAAATTGTTTGCCCCTCTCCGTTGGCTCTCCACCACCCTCCTCCACCCTTCTCCCCCTGCTCTCTGCCCCTGGAGGCTGACCACCACGGACTGCCTCTGCCAGGTCGCCTGGTTCTCCCCTGAGCTTGGCACATGGGAGGCACTGGCTAGAGGTCCGAGGGGGAAGCAGAGGCCGTGGGGTGTGTCTTCTTTGGGCTTTCCATGGTTAATGGTGACCAGGCAGCCTTCTCCATACATTCTAGGTGCCGATAATCTCCCTTCCCCCTTGCTCTTTGAGGCCTAGGCCTGGTGGCAGCTCCATTCTGCTGCAACGCTGGGGCACTATAGTGTCCCTGTGGTTTCCCTACGCCCTGCCCACACCTCTTCTTCATTTAACTTTTCCATTACTCCGTGTAAGAGACTGTTTCCTGCCAGGACCCTTATTGAAACACCCACTACATATGAAATATGTATTTTTCCATTATTAAGTGGTTGTCTGGTCTTAGATTTAATGGGAACTGAAAAGCACAGTGGGTTACCCCTCCTGGGTTAGCATCCTGGCTGAACCTCTTACTAAACAGGTGACCTTGGATAAGACACACAACCTCTGCGCTTCAATTTTATCATCTGGAGAGTAGGCATAATAAAACATCCCCAACAGTGTTGCCATAAGAATTACATCAGCCAGGCCGGGCGCGGTGGCTCAAGCCTGTAATCCCAGCACTTTGGGAGGCCGAGACGGGCGGATCACGAGGTCAG
>NC_045449.1:68535826-68595314 GCF_002776525.5 Piliocolobus tephrosceles | reverse complement strand
GGCCGGGTGTGGTGGTGGGCACCTGTAGTCCCAGCTACTCTGGAGGCTGAGGCAGGAGAATGGCATGAACCTGGGAGGCAGAGCTTGCAGTGAGCTGAGATCGCGCCACTGCACTCCAGCCTGGACGACAGAGCAAGACTCTGTCTCAAAAAAAAAAAAAAAAAAAAATTGTATCAGCATAGTGGCAGCACACAGCCAGGGCTCAGTAAACGCCAGCTGCTATGACTGTCATTAGCAACAGGCCCAGTCTCTCTGATGGCCTGGATGATGCACCAACAGCACCCTGCTGCCTGCTACCTCTCCTTCCTCCCATAGCTGGCAATCCCAGAGACGCCAAAGAGCACTCTCACCTACCGGGGGCTGGTGCATAGCTCCTTGAGGCAGGGGAAGGTGTGGATGGTACGCCTGCGTTCCCGCTTCTCCCGGAGCACTTGCAGCTGCTCTAGGCCTCTTAGTTGCTCCACCTGGGCCTGCAGCTCCTCCACCTGGGCCTGGAGGCGCTCAATGGTCTCCGTCAGCCTGGGGGTGGGGCGGTGGACACACAGGAACTTTAAGGGGATGGGGCCAGTTTGCCTCATGGCAGCCCTGGCTCCCTGAAGATGGAGGGACGTTGGGTAGGAGGTAGACGGGAACCCTTGAGCCGCTGTCTGGTCCTCAGGTAGGGTGGGGAATTCTCTGCATGCCCAAGGACCCGCCCTTCTTTTATGCCTCTCAGACGAGCTGATGACTTCTCCTCTGTGCCACCTCAGTTCCTTGTCACTCCTCTATCACTTATTGTCCTGCACTGCCATAAAATATTTACATGCCTGCCTTCTCTTCCAGGCTATGAGGTCTTATAGGGCAAGACAATGTCTTTGTTTCCCCATTGTTGCATCCCCAGTGTATAAAAAAGAGCCTAGCGCACAGTTGGTGCTTAAGGCAAGGTTGCGGCCTGAATGTTAAACCACACAAAATCCACAAGGACAAGCTCACTCCCATCCCAGGTTCCTAGGGAGACATGCACAAGTCACACCCATCAGTCTATGGGCTCTTGTGTACACACAGCCCTGGGGCTCTCCCTCACCCGCCCCCCGGCCCTCAGCTGGGCCCTCACCCATGGATCTTCTGCTGGGCGGCCTTGCTCTCCAGCACCAGCCTGTGGTTGGTTAGCTCCAGGTCCCGGGCTGTCAGGTCCAGCTGCTCATAGACTTTGGCGTGCTGCTCGTTCACGTGCCGCAGTGTGTCCAGCTGCTTGGTTAGGTACTGGGGGTGGAAGCACATTGAGTAACCTTTTAGAATTGAGCAGGGGCAAATGTCTCTGCCTAGACCCTCCTCCTACTTCTTTTTTTGTCTTTTTTTCTTTTCTTTTCTATTTTTTTGAGACAGAGTCTTGCTGTGTTGCCCAGGCTGAAGTACAGTGGCATGATTTTGACTCACTGCAACCTCTGCCTCCTGAGTTCAAGTGATTCTCCTGCCTCAGCCTCCTGAGTAGCTGGAACTATGGGTGCCCGCCACCATGCCTGGCTAATTTTGGTATTTTTAGTAGAGACAGGGTTTCACCATATTGGCCAGGCTGGTCTTGAACTCCTGACCTCAAGTGATCTGACTGCCTCTGCCTCTCAAAGTGCTGGGATTATAGGTGTGCGCCACCACCCCAGCCTCTTTTTTTTTTTTTAAGCTTCTAAAATCTTTTTTATTTTATTTATTTACTTTTTAAGACAGGGTCTTGCTCTGTTGCCTAGGCTGGAGTGCAGTGGCACAATCACGGCTCACTGCAGCCTCAACCTCCAGGCTCAAGCGATCCTCACCTCATCCTCTCAAGTAGCTGGGACCACAGGCGCATGCCACCATAGCCAGCTAATTTTTGTATTTTTTGTAGAGACAAGGTTTCACCATGTTGCCTGGGCTCAAGTATTTCACCCACCTTGGCCTCCCAAAGTGTTGGGATTACGAGCATGAGCCACCACGCCCAGCCTCTTCTCCCCTTCTGAGGACAAGTTTGCTTTGATGTATTTGTCTTCAGCTGAGTGGGGCTTAAAAATGGTGGTTCGGGCTGGACATGGTGGCTCATGCCTATAATCCTAGCATTTTAGGAGGCTGAGGTGGGAGGATCACTTGAACTCAGGAGTTAGAGACCAGCTTGGGCAACATGGTGAGACTTGGTCTCTATTTAAAAAAACCCACAAAACTGGCGGTGCAATAGGGCTGCCTGAGATAGCTGTGCTATCCTTGTACAGGATAGCACAGTTGTGAACTATACCAGGCTATTGGGCTAAGGCTGTGTCTGATAAGCCGGCACCTTATTCTAAGTTGCATAAAGTCACACACAGGCCAAGGGGCCCTTGAGGGGTGTGGGCAAGCACATGCAGGGCCCTCACCTCGATCTCCTGCACCTGTTCCTCATTGGTGGAGTACATCTGCTGCAGGGACCCCTCCAGCTCCTTGTTCCTCTCCAGCAGAGTCTTCCCCAGCTCTGCAGCTAGGTGCAAGTCTAGGATAGGAGAAACATGAGCATGAGAACAAAGGCAGAGGATGCCCATTCATGTTCCGAACATCTACTCTAGGTGATCCCAACGTAACCAAGACACCAGGAGCCTCCAGGCCTGGGAGAGGTAAGCCAGGAGCTAAGCCTTTGCACTGTTACTTCTGCCTGGAATGTTCTTTCCTGACACTTCCAGGACTTGCTACCTCTTCTCCTTCAAGTCTCTGCCTGTCACTTTCTCTAGATCTTTCCCCAATCACTTGGTTCAGTCACACTGTTCCCTGCCCTGCAGTCTCTCTCCCGCTTCATCTTTCTCCTTAGCACTTAGCACCATCTAATTTCCCAAGCAAGTTCCTCCTTTATCTTTTTCAGCTCCCCCAACTAACTGTGAGCTCATGTGGCAGTTTTTTTTTTCTTTTAAGGGATGGGGCCCAGGCTGGGGTGCAGTGAGTATTTACAGGTGTGATCGTATGTGCTGCAGCCTTGAGCTCCTGGGCTCAAGCAGTCTTCCTCCCTAAGCCTCCCAGGGCAACATAGTGAGATCTCACCTCTATTAAAAAAAACAAAAAAACAAAAAAACAAGGGTGGTGCAATACTGCTGCCTGGAATAGGATCCCTTGAGCCCAGGAGCTCAAGGCTACAGCGTATATGATCATGCCTGTGAAGAGGCGTGGGACTATAATACCGGTTGCTGGGACTACAGGAGTAGTATTTTTTTTTTTTTTCGAGACAGAGTTTTGCTCTTCTTGCTCAGGCTGGAGTGCAATGGCGCGATCTTGGCTCACTGCAACCTCCGCCTCCCAGGTTCCCGCCAACCATTCTCCTGCCTCAGCCATCCAAGTAGCTGGGCCTACAGGCGCTGGCCACCATGCCTGGCTAATGTTTTGCATTTTTAGCACCGTGTTAGCCAGGATGGTCTCGATCTTCTGACCTCATGATCCACCCTCCTCGGCCTCCCAAACTGCTGGGATTACAGGCGTGAGCCACAGTGCCTGGCCCTTTTTTTTTTTTTTTCCTAAAATCTTTTTTATGCCAGGATTATAGGCACCCACTACCACACCCGGCTAATTTTTTGTATTTTCAGTAGAGATGGGGTCTTACCACGTTGGCCACACTGGTCTTGAACTCCTGACCTCAGGCCTCCCAAAGTGCTGGGATTACAGGCGTGACCCACCACGCCCGGCTTAAAATTTTTAAAATTTTTTTGTAGAGACAGGGTCATGTTATATTGCCCAGGCTAGTCTCGAACTCCTGGCCTCAAGCGACCCTCCTACCTTGACCTCTCAAAATGCTAGTATTACAGGCGTGAGCCACCGCACCTGGCAGGGCAGGGATTTTTATGTTTTGCTCATGAATATCCCCAGGGCCTAGGACAGTATCTAGCACAGAGTCAGTGCATAATTTGTCTTTTTGGAAGAACGAGTGAGTGATAAGAGCATGGAAGGACATAGGGGCCAGGTGCCGTGGAGTGATGGGCAAGGCAGAGCTTCACTCTCCCCGGGAGGCTCAGGCAAACGGGCAGCTTTTGAGTCAGACTTTGAAGGATGGATAGGAGGCCGGGTGTGGTGGCTCATGCCTGTAATCCCAGCACTTTGGGAGGCCAAGGTGGGAGGATCACTTGAGGTCAGGAGTTCAAGACCAGCCAGGCCAACATGGTGAAATCCTATCTCTACTACAAATATAAAAATTAGCCGGGTGTGGTGGTACAAGCCTGTAATCCCAGCTACTTGGGAGGCTGAGGCAGAAGAATAGCTTGAACCCGGGAGGAGGAGCTTGCAGTGAGCCGAGATCGTGCCACTGCACTCCAGCCTGAGTGACAGAGCGAGACTCCATCTCAAAAAAAAAAAAAAAAAAAAAAAAGAAAGAAAGAAAGAAAAAAAGAAAAGGGTGAATAGGAGCTTGCTGAGAGGCAGAGAGAGCAGAAGGGCTTGCTGAATATTAAAACTGGAAGAGGATTCAGAACTTTTTGGCCCAACTTCTTGATTTTATGGCTAATGAGCAGGACAGCAGAGTGACTTGCCCATGGTCACCCAGCTGGTTTATGTCCATGCTGGGGGGATAATTCAGGTATCGGGCTCCTGGTTGGGTACCATTTGACCCTAGTGACATGTGCTCCTCTCTCAAACCTTCTCCTTTCCCTGAGCAGCAGAACCATCCTCTTCCCACGGCAGCCCTGGTGCTTGTACCCTGTAGGACTGGAACCTTCCCTCCCCGATCCCAGTCCAAGGGAAATGAGCACCCATCAGATAGGCTAGGAGGGAATCCGTCTGTTTTCAGGGGGATGGGTGGGTAGAGAGGAGTTAGAAGCAAACGGCAGGTACTAAAATCCCTAAAAGTTCTCTTTGTGGGTCTGAGTTGTGTGATGATACCTAGACATTTGGAGTGGATACAACCTTCCCAACAACACACATATGTATATTAAATATATTTATTATTTTTTGTTTCTTTCCTTTTTTTTTGAGACGGAGTCTCGCTTTGTCTCCCAGGCTGGAGAGCAGTGGGGCAATCTCGGCTTACTACAACCTCCGCCTCCCAGGTTCACGCCATTCTCCTGCCTCAACAAGTAGCTGGGATTACAGGCGCCCACAACCACGTCCAGCTAATTTTTGTATTTTTAATAGAGATGGGGTTTCACCACGTTGGTCAGGCTGGTCTTAAACTCCTGACCTCAAGCAGTCCACCCACCTCGGCCTCCCAAAGTGCTGGAATTATAGGTGTGAGCTACTGTGCCTGGCCTGTTTTTTGTTTCTAAAAAGAGGCAGGGTGATAAAAATATTCTAAAATTGATTGTGGTGATGGTTGCATAACTGTGAATATAATAAAAACCGTTGAGCCGGGCGCGGTGGCTCAAGCCTGTAATCCCAGCACTTTGGGAGGCCGAGACGGGCGGATCACGAGGTCAGGAGATCGAGACTATCCTGGCTAACAGGGTGAAACCCCGTCTCTACTAAAAAATACACAAAAACTAGCCGGGCGAGGTGGCGGGCGCCTGTAGTCCCAGCTACTCAGGAGGCTGAGGCAGGAGAATGGCGTAAACCCGGGAGACGGAGCTTGCAGTGAGCTGAGATCACGCCACTGTACTCCAGCCTGGGTGACAGAGCGAGACTCCGTCTCAAAAAAAAAAAAAAAAAAAAAAAACCGTTGAATTGCACACTTTAAATGAGTGAATTGTATTGTGTATTAATTAAATCTCAATAAATCTGTTAAAAAAAAAGATTTAGGCTGCTTAATCCAGAGTCAGAGAAGGGTGGGAGAGAGCGGGTCCTTAAAGAGGTCATTACAGCAGGCTCAGGCTGAGTTTCACAAGGCTGTTTTCTTTTTAAAATAGATTTAATGTTTTTCATAAGGCATGATTGGTGTAAAAAAATCAAACAGTACAGAAAGGTTAAAAACTGGTGATTTAGGCCAGGCGTGGTGGCTCATGCCTATAATCCCAGTTCTTTGGGAGGCCAAGGTGGGTGGATCACTTGAAGTCAGGAGTTCGAGACCAGCCTGGCCAACATGGTAAAACCCTGTCTCTACTAAAAACAAAAATTAGCCAGGCGTGGTGGCGTGTGTCTGTGGTCCCAGCTACTTGGGAAGTTGAGGCAGGAGGATCACTTGAACTTGGGAGACAGAGGTTGCAGTGAGCCGATACTGTGTCACTGCACTCCAGCCGGGGTGACAGAGAGATACCCTGTCTCAAAAAAACAAACAAACCAACCAAACAAACAACAACAAACTGGTGATTTAAAAATTACAGGCCAGGCTGGGTATGGTGGCTCACGCCTGTAATCCCAGCACTTTGGGAGGCCGAGGTGGGAGGACTGCTTTAGCAAAGGAGTTCAAGACCAGCCTGGGCAATATAATGAGACTCTATCTTTACAAAAAATAAGAAAATTAGTGGGGTGTCTTGGCATATGCCTGTAATCCCAGCTACTTGGTAAGCTGTGATTGTGCCGCTGGACTCCAGCCTGGATGACAGAGTGAGACACTGTCTCTCAAAAAGAAAAAAAAAAGAAAAAAGAAAGTGTAGACTGGGCACAGTGGTTCATGCCTGTAATCCCAGTGCTTTGAGAGGCTGAGGTGAGAGGACAGCTTGAGGCCCAAAGTTAGAGACTAGCCTGGGAAACATAGCGACACCCCATCTCTTTTTTTCTTTTTTTTTGAGACTGAGTCTTTCTCTGTCACCAGGCTGGAGTGCAGTGGTGCGATCTTGGCTCACTGCAGCCTCCACCTCCCAAGTTCAAGCAATTCTCCTGTCTCAGCCTCCCGAGTAGCTGGGACTACAGGCATGCGCTACCACGCCCAGCTAATTTTTGTATTTTTAGTAGAGACGGGGTTTCACCGTGTTGTCCAGGATGGTCTCGATCTCTTGACCTCATGATCCGCCCACTTCGGCCTCCCAAAGTGTTGGGATCGCGTCCTACCCGAGACCCCATCTCTACAAAAAAATTGTAAAAATTAGCCGGGCATGGTGGTGCAGCTACTAGGTGGTGGGTCTGTGGTTGCAGCTAGTAGGGAAGTTGATGTGGGAGGATTGCTTGAGTTCAGTAGTTTCAGATTACAGTAATGTATGATTGCGCCACTGCATTCCAGTGAGACACAGCAAGACCCTATCTCTGAAAAAAAAAAAATGAAACTAATTAACTTTGTGGTACAAAACATTTTGTGCAAATCACCGCCCAATTCTTTAGGACACAGAATTCCTTGTACAAAGGGTAGGCCTAGGTATCTGGAACAAAAGGTAGGCCTAGATACAGAATTCCTAGAAACAGAATTCCTGGGACAAAAGGTAGGCCTTCTTGAGGCATTCTGTCAAAAGACTGTCCAGGAAAGCACTGGTCTGTTTCACTTTATGAGGCTGCTTCTTAAAACAGCTCTCAATCTAGGCTGACGATGTAAATCAGATCAAGATGCGTAAAGGCAACTCTACTGGGGCCAATATGATGTGGTTCAGGGATCCAGTTCTCTACCGCTTTCCCTTTTTAGACATAGTGATAGTTCTAGGGTCTCTGGAGGACGGATGGGCTCTATACTCCTGGACAGAAAGTTTCCTAGATACGGTTGTTTTGGCTGAGCCCTTGCTATGCAATGGACAGAGGCCTGAGAAGGAATAACTGGGGAGCACAAGGGATGTCTTTGAAAAGAAATCTAGACCTGGGGTGGAAGTTTTCCTTTGGGACGAGCCCGGGCAAGCAGTGACTCTTGGTGGGCAGCTGAGGGCAGAGCCTTGGGCCTTTAGCCAAGCTGGGGGCAGAACTGACGTTGCCTTGTGAGAGGCAGAGGGGCCTGACCAGCCACTGAGCCTGGACATAAAGGCTGAGCCGCCCCACAGGAACAAATCTGGAGCCTGCTCCAGTGCACAGAGGTGAGGTTTTAAAACAACCAAAGTGGAGCCTCCAGGGCTGGGTTTTAGCCAAAGGAGGGCCCTGTGTCATCTGGAGAAGGAGTGCAAAGCTGCTATCCTAGAGCAAGGCTGCAGCAACTTAGCCTGGAAAAACAAAGGCAGCTTTCCCAAACACCTACCTCAGTCATTGAAAACAACAACAACAACAACAAAGAAACCAAATCATGTAAATCATAGATAAGAACCTTTAGCCTTGAGCAATTAACTTTCTGATGAGGATGCCAAGAAAAACTAGTTACGTAACATAAACCTAGTAAGGGAATGAGAATATATGCTGTATGAATGTATTAACTGTAAGTTGGGCAAAAATCTGGAGGTATCTACAAATTGTAAAGTTTGATGTAAAGATCATTGAACTGGGCAACATAGTGAGACCCCTGTCTCTACAGAAAAATTAATTAGCTGGGTGTGCTGGTGCGCACCTGTAATCCCGGCTACTCGGAAGGCTGAGGCAGGAGAATTGCCTGAACCCGGGAGGCCGAGGTTGCAGTGAGCCGAGATCATACCACTGAACTCCAGCCTGGGCGATGGAACGAGACTCTGTCTCAACAAAAAGATTGAACTACGGCCCTATGCTATGTTGTGTGCATGGCAGTAACTCAGGACTCAGGAGCTGGGCAAAATCATCTTCAGTTTGTGATGAGAGAGCCATGCTATCTTCCTGTTTTCCATAGTGGGACTCAAATGTAGCTCATCCTGAACAGTATCCAGTAGTTCAGATATACATGAAAGAGATCAGAGAGCTACCCTCCTAAATGTTCCCCCCTTGGAAACTGTTGCATGGTCTGCAAAGAGGCCATTGCTACTGATTCTACCTCCTGCCGTGGGTGTCGGAGGACACGCTCCATGTAAGTGGCCTTCATGGAGCCCCTGCAGCTTAACTAGAGTGCAAAGCCACTGCATCAGAGGTGAGTGAAGAAAGGCCAAGTGCAGTGCAACATCATGCCCCCTTCTTCCAGGTGAGTGTCTGGGCTGTGTGTAGATTTCTAATGCTGGCAGACCAGGGTGGTATACCACCCTATACACCAGAGACATCAAAGGTTGCCCTTTGAAGGCAGTGAATCGACTTGGGCCACCTAGTGATTCAGGGACAGGTAGAAAGAGAAACACAATAGAAGCTGTTTGGGGGCAGAGAGGCAGGTCTCAGATCATTTTAGGGAAACTGGATCACAGTGCAAGCTAAGCTGGTCAAAGCTGCCAGGAGGGATCAGGGAAGAGTCTAGAAGTTGCAGAGCAGGGAAGTGAGTGGAGCCAAGTGCGAGGGAGAGAACACAAGCTAGCGGAGGGCTGGTGACGGCTCCCGGCTCAGAGGAGAGAGGCCTGGGAATGGGAGAATGGGGAAGCTGGCTAGGCAGGAAGTGAAAGTGGAGTAACAGCCTGTCACAGCTGGATGAATGGGACACACCGGACCAAGCTGGGGAAGGTACTAAGTCTGGGCTATGGGTTTGAACCGTGCAGGTCAAAAGAAAAAATAATAATAATAAAATAAAATTAAGTCTGGGTTGGCACCTCCCCTGCCTGGACCCCAGGGTTTTCTGGGGTCTCCTTCAGGAGGCTTTAGTGGTTTTACATGAAGCAATGCCCCAGAGGCCTGAGAAGGAATGTCTGCGGAGCCCAGAGCCTGTCTTTGAAAAGAAACTTAGAAATCCCACTGTCCCTCACTGGCTCGGGTATCACAAATTCCAGAGCAGAGATGCAGCAAAGGGATGGGACATTTTCAGGGAGCACAAAGGTAAGGGTGTGGGCTCCAGGTAGTGGACACAAGTACTACCTGGCAGGGCTGTTCTCAGCTCCAGGGCATGACTGTCAGCCACTCTGGGTCCACAGAATCAGGGTCAGGTCACCTTTGGGGTAACCAGGGTAGAGGCAGGATCTCCCTCCTGTTGCCAGGTCAGAGCTCTCCTGAGGCTGAGGACTCAAGGTCAGCTAGGCAGGCGGGGAAAGCACAGGTACCAAGGACTTCAAATCTGTGACTCAGCAGCCGCCTCTCAGCCTGGAAAGAGGAATTCACAGGGCCTACCATGCCTGGTCCAAGGTGGGGGAGGAAGGTGGGCCAAAAGAGGGACTGCCAGTGCTTAATAATTAATGGCCCTTCCTCCCTCCCTCCCTCCTTCCTTCCTTTCTCTCTCTCTCTCTCTTTCTTTCTTTCTGACAGAGTTTTGCTCTTGTTGCCCAGGCTGGAGTGCAATGGCGCTATCTCAGCTCACTACAACCTCTGCCTCCTGGGTTCAAGTGAGTCTCCTGCCTTAGCCTCCTGAGTAGCTAGGACTACAGGCATGTGCCACCAAGCCTGGCTAATACTGTATTTTTAGTAGAGACGGGGTTTCTCCATGTTGGTCAGGCTGGTCTCGAACTCCCGACCTCAGGTGATCCGCCTGCCTCAGCCTCCCAAAGTGCTGGGATTACAGGCCAGAGCTGCTGTGCCCAGCTGGCTTTTTCTATTTTTATAGATGTTCATGGCAGCAGGCAGAGGGAACACAGTGAGAATCTAGGACCTCACTTGTCCCACGGCTGCCTTCCACCAGGACAGAGCATCAAAGTCAAACAGGATCTCTACAGTCAAGCTTCTGGAAAGTGGAATTGGGGCCTGCCCTTGGGGCAGGAGGAAACAGATGGGAGGTGAGACCAGGTGGCTGGCTGAGAAAACCATTTCTGGGCCACTCACAGGCAACCAGGGAGCAGCTGGGTGGAAGAGAATTTGTGGGTTGGGAGATGCAACAGGCCTCTGATACCCAATATGGCTGGCCTTTGGCCCCTGCTCTGTCCCACCATCCAGTTCTCCATGCCTGGCCCCCGGGGCACAGAGCAGGCGGGGCCCATGGGAATGCCCCTCAGAACCCGTGTCCAGTGCTTCCTTCAGCCCCTCATTCCCTACTTTGCAGCCTTCTCACGTCGCTCCATGACTTGGTACAAGTGTCCCTTCCCCCTGGAATGACTTCTTCCCTCCCTGTCCTGGAGAGCCTCCAGCTCAAAAGGGCCTTGGCATAAACCTTTCTGACTCTCTGCTGTCCCTGTCGCTGGGTCTACAGCTGCAGAACCCCTCACTCTGACGCCATTATAAGTTTGGTCCTATTTCTGTCTTCTCTAATGTCATGTGGACTCTCTGAGGGCAGAGACTATGTCCTCAGGCTCAGCACAGCACCTGGCCCACAGCAAGCAGACATCCAACTTTCGGCAGGAAGCTCCGGTTTATTCTCATTTCTGCTTTCCCTCCTGATTCCTGGCCTTTGGCTACCACTGGCGCTGCTGGGTCAGGCCGACAGCTGCAGACCAGCAGGGCCAGAGAAGCAAAGACCTGCAGGGCCCATCCCTCCCGGCAGCCCAGAGCATGGCCACCCAGTGCAGCTGGAGTCTCACTCCTCTCTCTCAAGAAGCTGCACATCTCTGCACATCTCCCACCTCTACACCCTGGCTCCTTTCCCATCTCTGGGCCAGGAACAGTGCCAAAGCCTTCATTAGGGGGTGCAGGAATTAAGTGAGATAGTAACAATATTAGCATCAGCCTACCTGAAAACCGTCTTCTCAAGAACTCAGTTTCCAATCTTTCTTTCTAAGCCTGGCTCTTCCAGGAAGCCCTCCCTACTGCCCATAATACTGTGCCACCAGCCGGGTGTGGTGGCTCACGCCTGTAATCCCAGCACTTTGGGAGGCCAAGACAGGTGGATCATTTGAGGTCAGGAGTTTGAGACCAGCCTGGCCAACATGGTGAAACCCTGTCTCTGCTAAAAATATAAAAATTAGCCGGGTGTGGTCCCCCAGCTACTCAGGAGGCTGAGGCAGGAGAATCACTTGAACCCGGGAGGTAGAGGTTGCAGTGAGCTGAGACTGCACCATTATACTCCAACCTGGGTGACAGAGGGAGACTCTGTCTCAAAATAAATAAATAAATAAATAAATAAAAAGAAAAAAGAAAAAAATACTGCGCCACCTGCACTTAGTTACAAGCCTGCCTCCTTCACCTGCCAGGGTATATACCTTCAGGGTCAGGGCTGTGACTATTCCCAGCTCCCAGGATGGTGTCTGTTACTTAAAGGGAGCCTAATAGGTGTTCATGGAACAATCTGCCGTTCAGGATGGGAGAGGGGGTTTTCACAATGTGTGGATGTGTGTGTGTGTGTGTGTGTGTGTGTGTTTGAGGGGAGCTGTATCTCATTCCAGGCAAGGAGGCTGAGGTTAGAGTCCAGGGCACAGACCATGGCAGGGTCTAGTCCAGCATCCCCAGTCCCACCCTGGTCCCCTTGAGGCTATGATTAACCCTTGTCCTGAGCACAAGGACAGAGCCTCATCTGCCAGTCAATCTTGGCCATGTGGGGAAGTAGGTCAGGGGTTTCAGGATCCGGGTAGCTGTTGCACATCAGGGCAAAACCAGCCCTCTGGAGCCTTGTGGATGGAGACCAGGGTGTGGGCACACCACAGCAGGCCACGATGGCACAAACTGCAGCAGACTTGTGTCCACACCCCCCAGCTTGCTGGAGGCTGTGGGAAGGTCACTGCACCCTGGACATGTTTCCTCGCCCCTTCCAGCTGTCACCATCCAAGAACGAGGCATCCTGGGGGAGGAGAGGGTAGAACTGACTCCACTCCAGCAGGCCTCCTCCTGCTTCCTGTCCCAACAGCCCCATCCCCCACTCCTAGTGATGTCACTTCGGCCACCTCATCACCAGCTTCTAACCCCCTTCCAGTCGCCCTTTCTGCCCTCAGATGGCAACTGGGGGCAGCGGAGGTGTATCCCTCTTTATTCAGTCTCTCAACTGGCACACTGGCCGGGATTCCCGAACCTGACCCCCTCCAAACCATGAGCCATTTGCAAGGGGACGGGGAAGGGGAGGGCTAAGCGACTCCTGACTCTGGAAGGCAGATGGGAGACTTGACTTTCTGCTTCTTCACCAGCAAAGACCCGGTACCACTTCTCCCTGAGTAGGAAGCGAGTTGGGGAAACTTTCTGGGAGTCTTAGAGCTCATAAATCCTGGCAGGGACGGGTGCTGCTGGATTTGGTGTGAGATAACTTCCCTCTATACACAGGCCACCCTCCCAGCAAAACATGACGAAGGAGCCGCCTCCCGGCCTCCAAAGACTCCTAGCCAGCGCTCAGGCCCCGTAACAATACCAGGGGCGGCTGGGCAGTTGCTGCCTCCAGGACGGGGTGGGCGAGCTGGATGACGGATGCCCTGTGGTCTGGGAAAATAGGAAGACCGTCCCCCGCCCCCCACTTTTGAAGGTCTCCACCCGTCCGGTCCGCGTCTTCTCCGGCAGCGCCCCCTCTCTCCACGTCCCGGTTCTCCAGACGCGTCGCTACTCCGAGTCAGGCGCGCCGGGTCCAGCCCAGCCCCTCCCGGGGTGATAGCGCCCAACAATGGAGAAGCGGACAGGGGTCACCGGGCGCTCCCCGCCTTCCTGCCCCCGTCGCCCCCGCGCTCACCCTGCTCCAGGTCCTGCTGGTCGTACCAGGGCTCCTCTTCCTCCGCGGAGAAGTCCTCCATCCCGGCGGCTCTCCGCATGGCCCCGCGGGCGGCTGGCGGGTGCTGCGGCGGCGCGGCTCAGGGCCGGGACGCGCGGCCCGGGACAATGCAGCGGAGGCGGGCCGGGCCTCCAGCGTCGGGAACTGGGGCTACAGCGCCCGCGCCGCGCCCCCTCGCCATCAGCCGCTCGCCGGGAGTCCACGCGGGGCCTGGCGCTTTGCCGCGGTCCGGCCCGGCCGGGGTCGCGCAAGTCGGGGGCGCCGGGTGGCTGCTACACAAAGGGTGGAGGGGCGGGGACGGCGGGTGGGACAGCGGCAGGGAGGATCCGGGTCTGCAGGCGGGCCTGGGGCGCTAGGCGCGCGCGGGTGCCGTGGCGGGCGCCCCCTGCCCGGCTCGGGTCCGCGCTGCCCCTGGCCCGCCCGGCGACAACCGGAGCCGCCGCTGCATCTTGGCGGAGCCCGCCTGCAGCTTGCGGAGCCCGGCTCCGCGGGGTGGGGCCGCCCGCCGCCAACCAATCAGGAGGCGTATGCAAAGCTGGAGGAGGAGCCGAGGGCGGGACCCTCCTGGTGTCTTGGTCTGGGAATTGCTAGATCAACCCTTTTTCGTCCTTTTTCCCCGACGACCGATTCAGTTTATGTCTCATGTCTAAAATTACGTTATTTTAGAAGTTGTCGTCTCTCCTAGATCTCCTGGAAGCAAGAATATTGTCTCTCTTTCACAGCTGGCTACTCACCTCCCAGAATAGGCCGCTCACCAGTCGGGCGCAGTGCCTCACTCCTGTAATCCCAGCACCTTGGGAGGCCAAGGCGGGCAGATCGCCTGAGGTCAGGTGTTTGAGACTAGCCTGGCCAACATGGCGAAACCCCGTCTCCACTAAAAATACAAAAATTAGCCCGGCATGGTGGCGCATGCCTACTCGGGAGGCTGAGGCAGGAGAATCGCTTGAACCCTGGAGGCAGAGGTTGCAGTGAGCCAAGATAACGCCACTGCACTCCAGCCTGGGCGGCAGAGGGAGACTCTGTCTCAAAAAACAGACAAACAAAAAACAAACAACATGCTGGTCATTGGTACCTTCCATCGACATTCTTTGAATGAATGAATACTAATTTACAGTTGCTTTTGGGAACTTGAGTGTTTAAGTGCCTGTGGCTAGTTTGAGGGTGTGTTACCTGCATTCAAGGTTCTGTTTTCCTTTCCTTGGGACCCATATCTGATATCCAATTATACCCATTAAAACCATACACATTTGCATCCGTCCAAGCATTCTTTCCTTAGAGGAGTTTTCAGATTCAAGCATTCTTGTAACTCATTTTTATTGGGACCCAGAATGTGCTGGCGCCGTTGAGAATCTCTGAATAATGTTGTGATACATCCAACAAATGACTTGTATCCAGAATATAGAAAGAACACCTGTATATTGATAAGAAAAAGGCATGCAACCCGGTAGAAAAATGGGTAAAAGATTTGGCCGGGCGCGGTGGCTCAAGTCTGTAATCCCAGCACTTTGGGAGGCCGAGATGGGTGGATCACGAGGTCAGGAGATCGAGACCATCCTGGCTCATATGGTGAAACCCCGTCTCTACTAAAAAATACAAAAAACTAGCCGGGCGACGAGGCGGGCGCCTGTAGTCCCAGCTACTGGGGAGGCTGAGACAGGAGAATGGCCTAAACCCGGGAGGCGGAGCTTGCAGTGAGCTGAGATCCGGCCACTGCACTCCAGCCTGGGCTGCAGAGTAAGACTCCGTCTCAAAAAAAAAGAAAAAAAGAAAAAAAAAAAAAAAAAAAAGATTTGACCAGGCAATTCACAAAAGAGGATACACAAATAACTCAATAAACATGCAACAAGGTACTGAACTTCTTTAGCCATCAGAAAAATGCATATTAAAACAACAATGAGGTACCACTACCCAATCACTAGAGTGGCTTTAGAAAAAACAAAACAAAACAGGCCAGGCTCGGTGGTTCATGCCTATAATCCCAGCACTTTGGGGAGGCTGAGGTTGGGAGGATCACTTGAGCCTGGAGTTCAAGACCAGTCCGGGCAACATAGCAAGACCCTATCTCTACAAAAAAGTTAAAAAATAAAAATTAGTTGGGCATGGTGACACACGCCTGTAGTCCCAGCTACTTTGGGAGGCTGAGGTGGGAGAATTGCTTGAGCCTAGGAGGTTGAGGCTGCAGGGAGCTGTGGTCATGCCACTGCACTCCAGCCTGGGTGACAGAGCAAGACCCTGTCTCAAAAAAAAAAAAGACAAAAAATACCTAGTGTTGTCAAGAATGTTGAGCAACTGGAACTCTCTCACCCTGCTGGAGGGAATACATAGGACGACAACCATTTTAGAAAACTGCTTGATGTGGCCGGGCGCAGTGGCTCATGGCTGTAATCCCAGCACTTTGGGAGGCCAAGGCGGGTGGATCACTTGAGGTCAGGAGTTGAAGACCAGCCTGGCCAACATGGTGAAACCCTGTCTCTAAGAAAAATACCAAATTAGCTGGGCATGGTGGCACATGCCTGTAGTCCTAGCTACTCAAGAGGCTGAGGCAGGAGAATCGCTTGAACCTGGGAGGTGGAAGTTGCAGTGAGCTGAGATTGTGCCACTGCACTCCAGTCTGGGCGATAGAGCAAGACTCCGTCTGGGAAAAAACAAATTGCTTGATAACCATGAAAGCTGAATAATGTAAGCTGTTGTAGGTTGTGTTTCCAGGCAGCTGATCCTGAGATGGAGATTAGCATGCAGGAAGTTGATTAGGGATATCAATCATATTGGATTAGAGGGGAAGAAAAAGAAAGGAAGTTGACTAGGGAGTGCTCTCAGGATCAACACCTGCAGGAAGGTGAGGGAAGCAGGGTTGGTGGGGGAGAAGCTGGGTTAGGATGTAGCCTCTGCAGAAGCCTCCTCTGATCCCTGAAGAACTTTGAATCTGGGGTGACCCTTCAAAGCTATTCCAAGTATCAGTGGGGGAAGGGGCCTTTATATCCCCCACCCTTACATATCAACCAGTCATTGAATGACACAGGTCATCCCTAGGAGGCATGTGTGACCTTGGCCAAATACATTCTTTTCAGCTGAGGCTAGTTTGCACAGAGGCCTGGCAGCTGGGACTGCCAGCCAGGGGTCCTTCCAGCAGCTAAGGGAACAGGTCCTTTCATTCTGAAAGAGCTAGTGATGCATCACAGCAGCCACTACACATGCATACCCTATAACCCAGCAGTTCTATTCCTATATATGTGCAACAGAAATATGCACATACCTTATCGCAAAGACATGTACAAGAATATTCATGGCCGGGCGCGGTGGCTCAAGCCTGTAATCCCAGCACTTTGGGAGGCCGAGATGGGCGGATCACGAGGTCAGGAGATCGAGACCACACTGGCTAACACGGTGAAACTCCGTCTCTACTAAAAAACTACAAAAAAACTAGCCGGGCGAGGTGGCGGCGCCTGTAGTCCCAGCTACCCGGGAGGCTGAGGCAGGAGAATGGCGTGAACCCAGGAGGCGGAGCTTGCAGTGAGCTGAGATCCGGCCACAGCACTCCAGCCTGGGTGACAGAGCGAGACTCCGTCTCAAAAAAAAAAAAAAAAAAAAGAATATTCATAGCCACAGTATTCATAACAGCCCACACTAGAAACACCACAAATGTCCATCAACAGTTGACGAAGAATATGTGGCATGTTCATGTAATGGGATATTATATAGTACAAATAAAATGATCTACTGTCATGGGCTTGGGTTAAAAAAAAAAAAGTTGAGTGAAAGATACCAGACACAAAGAGTAAATACCTATATTTGTCTCTTATTGCTTCTGTAACAAATGACCCCAAATTTAATCGCTTGAAGCAACACAAAATTATTATTTTACAATTCTGTAGAAGTCTGACAAGGATCACTGGCTAAAGTCAAAGCATTGGTAGAAGCTGTGTTGCTTGTGGAGGCTCCAGGGGAGTATCTGTTTCCTTGTCTTTTGCACCTTCTAGAGGTCACCCATATTCCTTGGCTCATGGCCTCTTTGTCCATCTCCAAAGTTAGCAACAGCAGGTGGAGTCCTTTTCACATCACATCACTCTTACCTTTTCCACCCCCCCTCTTATAAAGGACTCTTGTGATTAAACTGGGCACACTGAATAATCCAGGATAATCTCCCTGTCTCAATATCCTTAACTAAATCACATCTGCAAAATCTCTTATGTTGGGTAAGGTAATGTATTCAGAGATTCTGGGGGTTAGGATGTGGATATCTTTGGTGGTTATGATTCTGTCACAGCACTGCACGATTCTATTTTATATAAAGTTCATGGCCGGGCAAGGTGGCTCATACCTGTAATCCCAGCACTTTGGGAGGCTGAGGTGGGCGGATCACAAGGTCAGGAGATTGAGACCATCCTGGCTAACACGGTGAAACCCAGTCTCTACTAAAAAAATTAGCCGGGCGTGGTGGCAGGCACCTGTAGTCCCAGCTACTTGGGAGGCTGAGGCAGGGGAATGGTGTGAATCCGGGAGGTGGAGCTTGCAGTGAGCCGAAATTGTGCCACTGCACCCCAGCCTGGGCAACAGAGCGAGACTCCGTCTTGAAAATAAATAAATAAATAAGTAAATAAATAAATAAAGTTCATGTGTCTGGAATCCCAGCTATTGGGAAAGGTGAGGCAAGAGGATCACTAGAGGCCAGGAGTTCGAGACCAGCCTAGTCAACATGGCAAAACCCCATCTCTACCAAAAATACAAAAATTAGCCGGGTCTAGTGGTACACGCCTGTAATCCCAGCTACTTAGGAGGCTGAGGCAGGAGAATCATTTGAACCTGGGAGGCAGAGGTTGCAGTGAGCTGAGATGGCCCCACTGCACTCCAGCCTGGGCAACAAAGTGAGACTCTGTCTCAAAAATAACATAAAGTAAAATAAAATAAAATAAAATAATTAGATGAAAAACACACTATGACTGGCCTAAACTCTTCCATGAGGAGGAAAATCAGGTCTGCCTTCAAGGAGGAAATTCTTCAGCCTCCATGAGCTACAGGTCAACCAGCCCCAGATCCATTTCAAGCCTTTTCCTGGGATGTAGTCAAGCAGGGTAGAGAGCCCACCCAGGGGTGGCAAGTACAGACCACCTGACCTGACCTTGGTATCCCAGGACCTGGCACCTCACCTGAGTGTCAGGAAACCTATTTCGTGGTGTTCCTTGTCGCGGCCATCAAAACACGGCGCTGATGGCAAAGAGCCCTCGGTGGGCTCGATGGCCCCCAAGCCTTGGGCACTGTGTAGCCCTGGAGTTTTGTGACCCCGGCGGCCGGGAGCACTTCCCTGCGTGCACCCCAGGCTCCCAGAGCTCCCTGGCACCTCCAGCCCAGGTCCTGGATGGGGGAGCGGGGCACAGGCAGGGGACCCCGGGAGCTCCTGGCCACCGCGCGAAGATGGCCAGGCCCTCCCCGCGAGCGCCGCTTCGGCGCGGGGCGGGGCTGGGGACCCCGATACGACAGCTGATGGCACCGTCGCTGCTGCTCAGCCTGCATCCCCCACCTCGGTGCGCAGCCCGGCTCGGCCCAGCTCACAGGAAGTGACGGCACGCGGGCTGCGCTGGCGGCTGAGGGACCGCACCGCCCCCAACCGCACAGCGGCGTTGCGGGAGGCGAGGGCGTCGACCGACCTCGCGCGCGGCGCATCTCGGGTTAAGGTCAAAGGATCGGGCGACACCTGGAAACCTTCCTCGGGTCCCCACACCTCTGCAGGCGGCTCCTCCCTCCCTGTCCCCGCACACGGTCGCTCCAGCGCTGGGCGCACACTATACTGAATGATCTCGCCCCATCTGTCCCCTCCGCCAGTCTGAGGTCAGCGCCTGGCGGGGTAAGGCGCTCAGGACATTGGAGTGAGTGAGGTCATCTGCTGCCCATCCCCCTCTCCCCCATGCATCGTCTGAGTTTGCTCCAGACAACGTGTGCTCTGAAGGGTACATTATTTCAGATTCTCACGGTCCTTGTGGTCGGGGAGTGCCTCCATATGTCTACCTCAGATCCCTGCAGTGTGAACCCTCCAGTCCTGTCATCGGTGGGGTGAACTTTAGGAGACTTGTGCTGATGATATCCAACCTTACTCCTCTGATACCTCCTGGGCTGGTTGGGAGGGTAGGATGAGTTCATGCACGCACAGGCCTTAGATCAGCGCTGGGGTCTGCCGAGCACTAGTCAGTGACTATTAGGGTCTTATTATCGGTTTTCACCTGGAGGAACTATTCCTTGCCCCTCACTACCCCGTCTCTGGCAGGGCTCCTAAGGCAGGCTCGGGATGCCTGTGCAGGGACTTTACCTTTCTGGCTGGGGAGGTAGATGGAGCCTGCAGTCAAGGCTCAGTCTCGGGAGAAGAGACCTGGGGAGAAGCCTCAGATGCCTTTGCCCGCTGCGGGCCGCCTGGGCTCTGCCGCCTCTAGCACAGCCGCGTCACAGCATGGAGGCCCTCTGTGTGGGACCCTTCCGCTTCCTGGCAGACTGAGAACTCCTTGAGGGCAGGGACTCTGGCTGGCACATGGCGGGTCCCCCAATGAATGAAGAAACGTTCTAAGCGATTTTTCTTGGCCTTCTTTCTTCATCCTTCCTCCCAATGACCCCCTAACTCCACATTTCACAGCTTTCCTTATCCTTTTGCCCCAGGTCAGATCCACCTGCCCCGCCTGAAAAACTCCTAAAACTACTCAAAGATGAATCTGTCAGGCGCGGTGGCTCACGCCTGTAATCCCAGCACTTGGGGAGGCCGAGGAGGATGGATCACGAGGTCAGGAATTCGAGATCAGCCTGGCCAACATGGTGAAACCCCGTCTCTACTAAAAATACAAAAATTAGCTGGGCATGGTGGTGAACGCCTGTAATCCCACCTACCTGGGAGGTTGAGGCAGGAGAATCGCTTGAACCCGGGAGGCAGAGGTTGCAGTGAGCCGAGAGTGTGCCATTGCACTCCAGCCTGGGCGACAGACTCCATCTCAAAAAAAAAAAAAAAAAAGATAAATCTGAGAAACAGTTGGCCAAAATGTGTCATTCCTATTGACTAAAGTGGGCTATCAAGTGGCTCCTCCTCCTGTAATCACCCAAGCTGGAAGCCCAGGAGTTATTGTCATTCATTTATCCAATAAATATTTATGATGTGCTAGGGATGGTGCTGAGTGCTAAGGATACAGAGAACAAGATGGACTCAGTCATTGCTCACAGGAAGCTTGAATTTCAGTAGAAGAGAATAGGCTGGGCGCAATGGCTCATTCCTGTAATCCCAGCACTTTGGGAGGCCGAGGGAGGCAGATCACACGGTCAGGAGATCAAGACCATCCTGGCTAACATGGTGAAACCCCCGTCTCTACTAAAAATACAAAAAAAAAAAAAAAAAAAAAAAAAAAAATTAGCCAGGCGTGCTGGCGGGCGCCTGTAGTCCCAGTTACTCAGGATGCTGAAGCAAAAATATTTACAATAGTGTTAAGAACACAGGGGACCGAAGTAACAATGGTGGAGCTGCGAAATCTCTCAGGGAAAGAGACTTTTTTTTTTTTTTTTGAGGCAGAGTCTCACTCTGTCACCCAGGCTGGAGTGCAGTGGCACGATCTCGGCTCACTGTGACCTCTGCCTCCCACGTTCAAGTGATTCTCCTGCCTCAGCCTCCCACGTAGCTGAATTATCTCACCCCAATCCAAGTAACTGGGATTACAGGCACCTGCCACCGTGACCGGCTAATTTTTGTATTTTTAGTGGAGATGGGTTTCACCATCTTGGCCAGGCTGGTCTTGAACTACTGACCTCGTGATTCAACCCCCCTAGGGCTCCCAGAGTTCTGGGATTACAGGCGTGAGCCACTGCGCCCAGCCGGAAAGAGACTTTTAAGATAAGACCCCGGATGATGAAAAGGGGACAGTCACATGAGGAGTGTGAGGAGGGATGTCCCAGACAGAACAAACAACCTATACAAAGATCCTGGGCAGAAAGACATAGAGCAGTGGAGAAAAATGAAGGAAGACCCACGTGGGTGGAACCCAGGGACTGAAGGGAGAAGAAGCAGGCTCAGACCTTGCAGGGCCTTGGAGATTGCTCCTGACGCAGTGCTCAGAGGAGTCTTCGTGGGGGAGTGTTGTGAGTTGCATGTTCAAATTACTTGGGCTGCAGAGAGTACGTGGGAGAGGGGATGAGTGGAGGCTGCTACAGGAGGTGATGGGACCCTGGCAAAGGGCGGGGGAGATGAAGGGCAGTAGGAAGATACAATATATATGTTTGATGGGTAGCACCATAGGACTTGGTGATGGACTGGCCGGGGTTGAGGGGGTTGGTAGTAGGAAGAGAGGCATCAAGGGTGACATGGGGCCAGGCGTGGTGGCTCACGCCTGTAATACCAGAACTTTGGGAGGCCGAGGCAGGCAGATCACTTGAGGTCAGTAGTTCGAGACCAGCCTGGCCAACATGGCGAAACCCCGTCTCTACTAAAAATACAAAAACTAGCGGGGTGTGGTGGTGCACACCTGTAGTGCCAGCTATTTGGGAGGCTGAGGCAGGAGAATCCCTTGAATCCAGGAGGTGGAGGTTGCAGTGAGCCGAGATTGCATTTGCGCTTCAGCTCAGGCAACAAGAGCGGAACTCTGTCTCAAAAAATAAATAAATACATACATAAATAAAAATAAAAATAATATAAAATACGGTACCAAATTCTCTGACACTCCTTCCATGGAGAGGTGGGGTAGAGGTCCTCTCCCTGGGAATCTGGTGACCTTGTGATTATTTTGAGCAATAGAGTGTGCTACAAGTGACTTTCTATGTTACCCCTCCCAGGCTGGGTGCTGAACAGACATGCAACTTCCCCCTTGTTCTCTTGAACACCCTGTTTCCTTTTCTTTCTCTCTCTCTCTCTTTTTTTGGTTTTTCTTGAGACAGGGCCTCGCTCTGTCACCCAGGCTGAGTGCAGTGGTGAGATCATAGCTCATTGCATTCTCAGCCCCTCAGGCTCAAGTGATCCTCCTGCCTCAGCCTTCGGAGTAGCTGAGACTACAGGTACTCACTACCACACCTGGCGAGTATGTTTTTTCTTATTTTTTTATAGAAACGGAGTCTTGTTATGTTGCCCAGGGTGGTCTCGAACTCCTGGGCTCAAGCGATCCTCCTGCCTTGGCCTTCCAAAGTGCTAGGATCACAGGTGTGAGCCACCGTGTCCCCCTCCTCTTTTCATATGCATCTTTTGGGTGTTCCCTCACAGAGCCCAGCGTCCTTACTGAGAGAGGCCCAAGCCACGTGGAGAGATCACACGTTGACGTGTCTGTATTCAGCCTCCCTGAGCCCAGCCTTTGGGTCCTGCCAGCTCAGGCATCAGATATATGAGTAAAGCCACCTGGTGATTTCAGCCCCCCCAGCTGTTCCAAGTTAACCCCAGCACCAGCTATTCTGGTCTTCGCAGCTGGGACCCCAGACATTGTGAAGCACAGACCAGTCACTGCAGCTGAGTACTGTCTGAATTACTGACCCATGGAATTTGTGAACATAATAAAATGGTTATAGTTTTACACCAAGTTTGGTGGAGAGGTTGTTATACAGCAAATGTACCTAGAACACATACGAGATAGAAAACCAAGTTCCAGCCAGGCACAGTGGCTCACGCCTGTAATCCCAGCACTTTGGGAGGCCGAGGCGGGCGGATCACAAGGTAAGGAGATTGAGACCATCCTGGCCAACATGGTGAAACCCAATCTCTACTAAAAATAGATAAAATAGCTGGGCGTGGTTGTGCACGCCTGTGGTCCCAGCTACTTGAGGGGCTGAGGCAGGAGAACCGCTTGAACCTGGGAGGTGGAGGTTGCAGTGAGCCGAGATCGCACCACTGCCCTCCAGCCTGGCAACAGAGCGAGACTCTGTCTCAAAAAAAAAAAAAAAAAAAAAAACAAAAGCGAAAGAAAGAAAACCAAGTTCCAAGACTCCATCTCGTCAATACCACCTGCCTGCTTCCTCGCCATCCACCTGTGACTGCTTTGGTTCAGCCCTCATTAGCTTTCACCTCCCAGCTGGATTCCCCAAGTTCAGGTCATTTCTCTCTCCTGCTGCAGCCAGGATGGCTTCATTAGGATCTAACGACATCTCATGACATTGCTCCCCTGCTTCTCAGGCTCTTTGTTGCTCATGGAATAAGATGAATGCCTCTTATCAGCATGTATGCAGCCCTTTATGGTCTGCTCCTGGTCCACGTCGAACTTATCTCCTGTCTCTCTACATTTCACTCAAACCAGGTGTCTGCCTTCCTCCGTCCCTCTCTCCCTCCCTCCCTCCTCTCTCTTTCTTTTTTTGATTTTTGAAAACATTATAATAGAGGCCAGGAGTGGTAGCTCATGCCCGTAATCCCATCACTTTGGGAGGCCAAGGTGGGCGGATCACCTGAGGTCAGGAGTTGGAGACCAGCCTGACCAACAAGGTGAAACCCTGACTCTACTAAAAATACGAAAATTAGCCTGGTGTGGTGGTGTGTGTCGGTAATCCCAGCTACTCAGGAGGCTGAGGCTGGAGAATCACTTGAACCTGGGAGGCAGAGGTTGCAGTGGGCCAAGATCACGCCACTGCACTCCAGACTGGATGACAGAGAGACTCCGTCTCAAAATTAAAATAAATAAAATAAAATAAAATAAAAATATTATAATAGAGACAGGGTCTCACTATGTTGCCCTGGCTGGTCTCAAACTCCTGGCCTCAAGCAATCCTCTCACCTCGGCCTCCCAAAGTTCTGGGATTACAGGCATGAGCCACTGTACCTGGTCTTATTTATTTATTTATTTATTTAGAGACAGGGTCTCACTCTGTGGTCCAGGCTAGAGCATAGTGGCGTGATCGTGGATCCCCGCAGCCTTGAACACCTGGGCTCAAACCACCCCTGACCTCAGCCTCCCAAGTAGCTGGGCCTACATGTGCATGCCACCTTGCCCAGTTAATTATTTTATTTTATTTTTTGTAGAGACAAGGTCTCACTATATTGCCCAGGCTGGTCTTGAATTCCTGGCGATCCTCTCATCCCAGCCTCTGAGTAGCTGGGATTATAGGTGCCTGCCACCATTTCCAGCTCAACCAGGTGTTTCTGTTCCCTGGATGAGCCAGGCTCTCTTCACTTCCAGGCCTTCTTTCTGCTTGCTCCCCCTAATAACTGGATTCTGGAAATTTTTTCCTCCTCTCCTCTCCTCTCCTCCCCTCCCCTCCCCTCCCCTCCCCTCTCCTTTCTTTCTTTCTTTTCCCTTTCTTTCTTTCTTTCTTTCTTTCTTTCTTTCTTTCTTTCTTTCTTTCTTTCTTTCTTTCTTTCTTTCTTTCTTTCTTTCTTTCTTTCTTTCTTTAAAGGGAGTCTCGCTCTGTTGCCCAGGCTGGATTGCAGTGGCATGATCTCACCGCAACCTCCTCCTCCTGGGTTCAAGTGATTCTCCTGCTTCAGCCTCCCAAGTAGCATAGACTGCAGGCACATGTCACCATGCCCTGCTAATTTTTTTTTTTTTTTTTTTGTATTTTTAGTAGAGATAGGGTTTCACCATGTTGGCTAGGTTGGTCTCGAACTCCTGACCTCCAATGATTCAGCGGCCTCAGTCTCCCAAAGTCCTGAGATTACAGGTGTGAGCCACTGCGCCTGGCCTGCCCTTCAGACCTCTTTCCATCTTTTGCACTCTGCTCCATGCCCCATCGGGCTGAGCTTCCGTGGGGTTCCTTGCTCTCTTGTTTTGCGTGGGTTTATCTGATGGGAAGCACCAGCAGGAATTTTGAGGGCAGTGGAGTAAAGGTGGGGTATTCCACAGCTCCGTCCCTTCCAGACCCTGGGAGGCCTCATCTCCTGCTGGGCCTCTTCTGCAGCAGCCTTTCTCCAGGTTCTGACAACCATTCCATCCCTGACCCCGTCAAGGCAAAGTTCCCCACTGCTCCCAGCCCGAATGCTCCGTGGGCCTTTTTGTCTTCCCTTATTTTTGTAAATTGTCCCTTGATAAACTCTGTTTGGTTACTCTGTATGAATGTTCCATTGTTCCATGTGTTTCTGTTGAGACCTTGGCTGATACCCTCTGTCATCTTCCAGCTTCAGCCTGGCTTCCTCAACTCTGTCGAGTCTTTCCTTCTCTGTTTCCAACAGGGCCCTGGACAGACTTCCTCTCCCGACCCTGTGAGTCTCTATGGCCTGTATTGTTGCCCTCGGTGTCTCCCTCTTTCCGCAGTAGAAACTTGCCGTTGTAGCTGAGTCACTAGCCCCTTGTACTAGCAGATACTCAGTACCCAGTACTAGCAGATGATCAATACATTTTATTTATTTATGTATTTATTTATTTATTTTGAGATGGAGTTTCGCTCTTGTTGCCCAGGCTGGAGTGCAATGGTGTGATCTCAGATTGCTGCAACCTCCACCTCCCAGGTTCAAGCGATTCTCCTGCTTCAGCCTCCCAAATAGCTAGGATTACAGATGCCCACCACCTCGCCCAGTTAAATTTTTGTATTTTTAGTAGAGACAGCGTTTCACCATGTTGGCCAGGCTGGTCTCAAACTCCTGACCTCAGGTGATCCACCTGCCTCAGCCTCCCAAAGTCTTGGGATTACAGGCGTGAGCCACTGCGCCCAGCCTCAGTAAATGTTTGTTGGATGATTGATGGTTGAACTCAGAAAAAGGGTGCCAGGGAGGGCCATGACAGCCACAGACCTGCGAGTCTTCCTTTTATGCTGGGCATGAAGGAGAACAGGACATGGTTTCTATATGAGACATCACAGCAAAGAACCTACCAGGGAACGGCAAATTGATCAGGGACATGTAATTAAAAAAAATTTGAGACAGAGTCTCACTCTGTCACCCAGGCTGGAGTGCAGTGGTGCGATCTCGGCTCACTGCAAGCTCCACCTGCTGGGTTCATGCCATTCTCCTGCCTCAGCCTCCCAAGCAGCTGGGACTACAGGCACCCACCACCATGCCCAGCTAATTTTTATTTATTTTTATTTTTTTAGCAGAGACGGGGTTTCACCGTGTTAGCCAGGATGGTCTTGATCTCCTGACCTTGTGATCCACCCATCTCGGCCTCCCAAAGTGCTGGGATTACAGGCATGAGCCACTGCGCCCAGCCGAGAATATTTTTTCTTCACACATCCAGACTTATTTCTTAAGGTGTTTACTATAAAAGTTTTCACACACACACAAAAGTAGAGAGAATGGTGGAACAAATTGTTTTTCTTTGCTGCAGAAGATTTAAAAGCAAATACCCAGTCATTACAGACATCAATATGCATCACTGGAAAACAATTGACAGCATTTTAAAAACATGATTATTGGTGCAACTAGGGAGGATGTTAAGCTTAACTTACAGAATGTAAACAAGGGACAGGGATGAATGGGTATTTTTCCACTTAGGTATGTTAGTGGTCAAGTTCCTCAGGACAATGTTGTTTTTTTCCATGCCATGGTGGGGTGAATGCACAGGGACTTTGTAAGATTTCCTGGCATTAAGATGATCTAAGGGCCGGGCACGGTGGCTCATGCCTATAATCCCAGCATTTTGGGAGGCTGAAGCGGGTGGATCACAAGGTCAGGAGACTGAGACCATCCTGGCTAACACGGTGAAACTTCGTCTCTACTAAAAATACAAAAAAAATTAGCTGGGAGTGGTGGCATGTGCCTGTAGTCCCAACCACTTGGAAGGCCGAGGCAGAATAATTGCTTGAACCTGGGAGGTGGAGGTTGCAGTGAGCTGAGATCACACCATTGCACTCCAGTCTGGGTGACAGAGCGAGACTCCGTCTCAAAAAAAAAAAAAAGATCTGAGGAGGAGAATGCCCATTTGAGTGGGAGAAAAACCCCTGAGGCTAGGTGAGAGTGGACTCAATTAAATCCAGTAATATTTCCATGTCACTTGGAGTTCCTGGTTGCAAACCACAGAAATGGCTCTGAGTAATGGGCAAGACCAAAGGGGTCAAAATTTCACCTGGAGTGGCTGGTTAGCAAGAGTTCTCAATTCTTTTCTTCTCCTTCTCCTCCTCCTCCTCCTTCTTCATACCTTCGCTTGCCTTTATTATTTTTTCTTCTGTTTAAAGGCTGAGCACAGTGGCTCCTGCCTGTAATACCAATACTTTGGGAGGCCCAGGCGGGAGGATCACTTGAGCTCACGAGTTTGAGACCAGCCTGGGCCACATGGCAAAATCACATCTCTATAAAAAATACAAAATTAGCGGGGGCATCATGGTGTGCACCTGTAGTGCCAGCTACTTGGGAGGCTGAGGTGGGAGGATTGCTTGAGCCTGGGAGGTAGGGGGTGCGGTGAGCTGTGATCATGCCACTGCACACAACCTGGGTGACAGAGGGAGACCCTATCTCAAAAAAAATAAATAAATAAAAATAAATAAAGAAATAAAGAAACTGTCAGCATATTGCCAGTTTTTGAAAGTCACTGTGCTAGCTCTGTAGTGTTATCTTATTGTGGTTTCAATTTGCTTTTCACTAATGATTATGATTGAGAGTTTTTAATGTCACTCTGGCCTGGAATGCGGTTGAGTGATTTGTAGAATAGACTGGATTTTTTTTTGTTTTTTAATGCCAAATAAAGGAACTATTCATTCATTATCTTGGAATGATTAGAAAAACCGTGAAACCTGCCAAGGATTTTGCCCAGGGCGGGGAAAACTCACCTCTGGAGAAAGGTTAGAGTTACCCTGTGATTGGAGTTTGTTTGTTCAGTGAAATGGCGACACCCTTTGCACTCCTCTCTCCCTCCACACCCGCTCCACCCTGCCACACTTTTGCTCCCAGATGGCGCGCCCCTCATTTTTCACCTGTAGAATTCCTCTTTAAGCAAATATCACATCCTTTTGAGGCATCTAGGGTCCAGGCATGGTGGCTTACATCCGTAATCCCAGCACTTTGGGAGGCTGAGGTGGGAGGATCCCTTGAGGGGGTTAATCCCAGGAGTTCGGGATTAGCTTGGGCCATGTAGCAAGATCCTGTCTATACAAAAAATGAAAAAAAATTAGCTGGGCATGGTGGTGTGCACCCGTAGTCCTAACTACTCAGCAGGCTGAGGCAGGAGGATTGCCTGAGCCCCAGTATTTGAGGCTGCAATGAGCTATGTTTGCACCACTGCACTCCAGCCCGGGCAACAGAGTGAAACCTCATCTCTAAAATGAATGCATGAATTAATGAATAAATAAATTATAGGGCTGGGTGTGGTGGCTCATACCTGTAATCCCAGCACCTTGGGAGGCCGAGGCAGGCGGATCATTTGAGGTCAGGAGTTCAAGACTAGCCTGGACAACATGGTGAAACCCTGTCTCTACTAAAAAATTAGCTGGGGGTAGTGGCGGGCCCCTGTAGTCCCAGCTACTCTGGAGGTTGAGGCAAGAGAATTGCTTGAACCCAGGAGGTGTAGGTTGCAGTGAGCTGAGATTGTGACACAGCACTCCAGCCTGGGTGGGCGACAGAGCGAAACTCAATCTCAAAAAATAATAAATAAATAAATAAATAAAAATAAAAAAGCATCCAAGATTTCCAGCAGCTTCCAGACATAGCTTGCAAAATTACGTTGTGGAAAAAGCGCAGCCTCATTTGGATGAGCTCCTTACTATCTGTGGGACTTTGGGCAAGTAACTGCTTTAAGCCTCATTTTCCCCAAGTGTAAAATGGGGATACAATAATATCTCAGAAGTAGCTATTACAGATATCGTCATCGTCGTCTTGTTCTGATTTTTTTTTCCCCCAAGATGGAGTGTTGCTCTGTCGCCCAGGCTGGAGTGCAGTGGCGTGATCTCAGCTCACTGCAACCTCTGCCTCCCAGGTTTAAGCAATTCTCCTACTTCAGCCTCCTGAGTAACTGGGACTACAGGCGTATGCCACTACGCCCAGCTAAGTTTTGTATTTTTAGTAGAGACAGGGTTTCACCATGTTGGCCAGGCTGGTCTTGAACTCCTGACCTCGTGATCCCCCTTCCTTGGCCTCCCAAAATGCTGGGATTACAGGTGTTAGCCACCGCATCCGGCCTTGTTTTGATGATGAATCTGCCTCTATTACAGGCTTACTTGGCTGTACCCTGGCCGCTTCTTTCCTTGTCCCTCTCCCTAGCTGCTCACCCATAAAGAGCAGGCTGTATGACTTATGTCCGCTGCGTCCCGTCCCTGACACAGAGTTGACAAATACCAGACCCTCAGCACATTTGTTGAAATGGATGAATCTCAAAGGATTCTCTGGGAATCTGGTGGCTAGAGGGGTCGGGATCACGAGGGACTCCCGCTCTCATCAAGGCGAGGAGCTGCGTTCTTGGAGTAGGGAAACTGAGTCAGCGCCTCCCTCCCTCATAACCGAGGGCCTGCGGGACTGTCTGAACACGTGGGTTTGACAGGTCAGAAAAAGGGGGAACCAGGAGAGCGGATGCTCAGAAAACATTAATGGGAAAGACAGACTGAGAAGGAGGAAAGTGGGGTGGAGAAGGCCAGCTGAGACGTGGGCCCAGGGCCGGAGCAGGGATGAAGGGTGAGGACCTTGGCAGGTGACAAGCTGCGAGGAGGGTTTTGGGCCCTGGGGACTGCGTGGCAGCGGAGGAGATGGAAGCGGAGGCTGGTACAATGCTCCGACGCAGAAGGAAGATCGCCGAGGCTCCGGGTGGGAGCTGAGAAGGCACCCAGGGTGCGGCGGCGCTGGGTTGAAACCGCGGACTCCGCGGGTCTTCGGCGGCGGGCGCGGCAGGTGCAGGAGGCGGAGCCACGCGGGGGCGGGGCCTGTCGGGGCGGGGCAGCGAGGGGCGGGGCCGACGCGGGCCGTGGGCGGGGCGCGCCGCTAGTCTCCTGCGAGAGCCGCGGGGGCCGCGGAGCTGGAGCTGGAGCCGGAGCTGAAGCCGGAGCCGGGCTGGAGTCGGGGCGGGGGCCGGGCCGGAGCGGGCTCCAGCGCCATGGGGTCGTCCGACTCCAAGCTGAACTTCCGGAAGGCGGTGATCCAGCTCACCACCAAGACGCAGGTGCGCCACGGGGGCCCCGGCCTCGCCATCCACCTGCCGGGCTGGGGGCTGGGCAGGGCCGGGGGTAAGCGAACTTGGCTCGCCGGGAGATGGGGGACGGGCGGGCCCCGAGCGTGACGCCAAGGCCAGCGCCGGAACGGGACCCTGCGGCCTGTACCTCAAAGCTCCATCCCCTGGCGCTAGTCCCCCATCCTCAGCCTCCTCTCCTGGGAACACCCCTCTCCCCGAAGCCGCCGCTGCCACCTTAGGCTGACGTGTGCCTACTCCCCGAGCGGGCGACACCGCTGTCCGCCTCCTGTCCCGCCCCCCGGCGTCCCCAGCTTCGCGCCTCCAGCCTCCTGCCGCCCCCACCCACCCATCCACCGTCCGCTGCCCTCCCTGTCCCTCATTGCCCGCGGGTCCCGGACGCACAGTCCCGGTTGACTCAATACAAACAAAGCCTGGCTGGCGCCCGCCCCGGGTCAGAAAAACAGCTGGTGTGCGCGGCAGCGGCCTCGCTGGGCCCTGGTGGATGCCCGTGGGCAGGGAAGGCCCAGGTCTTCCTGGGAACACGCAAAGAGTCGCGGGCAGCGAGGCAGCCTGGCGAGGGCCCCTGTCCCCAGGCCTATTGAGCACAGCCTCCCAGCTGGGGACCTCTCCAGGGGGCCTCCCCGCGAGGCCCTGCGAGGGAAAGGCTGTTAGCCTGTGTGCTCTGTTCTCTGGCTCAGGGGTGGGAACCCACAGGATGGCCCTCAGTCAGCTGGTGAGGGGCCTAGGGACCCTTCAGCCTAGTCCGTGCTCTTAACTCTCTGGTGAGTCCACAAGTGGCCCAATGGCCATCTCCTTGTCCCCAACACACATCACCTGGCCCCAGCAAGACTTCTTGTCTGCCCACCCCTTCTCTCCTGAGTTTTTGAACCAGGCCACTCTGGCCTCAGAGATGCTCAGCCCTGACTCCCCAGGTCCCCCATATTCAGGGGACTCAGGACCTGCTGCCATCTGGGACCTTTCTCTTTCCTGGTTCCCTACCTCCTGCTCTCCAGGGTGCTCTCTTGCTGCAGGCAGAGTGGGATGGTGGAAGCCAGCTCCCACAGCCAGCTGGTCACAGTTCCAGGGGCCAGACCTTGCTCCCTCACCCGTTTCCCCACCCTGGAAGGGTCAAGTGCGTAGCAAATGCCCAGGGCCTTTGGAGAGTCCAACCTGGGCTGAAAGACTCTTGATAGAAACCAGACCGCACTTCACTCCCCATGGCTCCTGGGTCGTTCTGGAGCTTGGCTTTTTTAGGATGGGGTTTTCGTTCTGTGGGTGGCAGGGAAGGTGGCAAGTGGGCTAGCCCCTCAGTGTAGGGCTGCAGGGAGAGGAGCGGGGAGGCAGGGAGGAAGGGAGGCTCCCATGTTTAACTGCCTGGGGAAGAAACACCTTGCTGGAGGATTGCACTGTGGGCTCGGCCCCTGGGGTCCTTTGCCAGCCAGTGGGGCCAGCTCAGCAGGGTACCAAAGGCTCTGGGGTGGCCTAGATTCCTATCTGCTCAGGACTTTTCCCCAAAATACTGTGCTTTTCCCCAAAATACTGTGTCCCTCTTTCTTTCCCTGGCTACAGCCCTATGATGGGCCACTTGAGATGATGCTGTTCTGTTTCCCAGCTGAGGACAGTGAGTGGTGTTGGAATAGAACCTGGATAGGCTGGAGATCAGACCAGCCTTCCGGAAAGCACTAGGTCCTGTAGGCGGGCGGGGGCCTGGGATGCCCGGAGGGAGAGGCCCTCAGCGGCTGAAGCCTTGAACTCTGTGTAAGTGACCTGGCTTGGGTGGCTTGGGTGTGAGGACCAGAACCCAGATGGTCATCACTGACCTTACCACTTGGAGTTCCCAAGGAGATTCAGGCCAGTTGTCCATAGGATGATATGTGGTTCCAGGCTCTTACAGGGTGTGGCTTGGGCAGCAGACAGGCGGACCTAGCACCTCTTCCCGTAGCCTGGGCCTGTGTCCCTGCTGCTCCACCTTCCTCGCCTTCCTGCCCTGCATCCTGTTTTCTTCCTGCCCCACCGTCCAGTCCTGGGTCAGGCCTGACCCTGGTCCTGAGAGCCAGCCGCTTTGGCTGTTTCCTGGCCCTTCCTCATAGTAGGTGGGGCTCTGGAGGGAGACATTCCCATACTTGGAAACTTCTCCCAGATCCCGCGTGTTTGGAATTCTCCGCTGCAGGCCGGATGAACCTGGCGGGTGAAGATTTACACGTGTATACATGTATATGCATGGAAATGCACGGTGACACAGTCCTCCACAGCAGGCTTAGCAGGCTCGAGTACTGGGGTACCTTCCCCCTGCACACTTGAGAGTCAAAAGATACAACTGCTCCCCAGGTCTGAGTGGGGGTCTGGTCTGAGCAGGGGCCTGGAAAAGCTGGGTTAAGAATATCTGATTTTGGGGGGCTGGGCTCGGTGGCTCACACCTGTAATCCCAACACTTTGGAAGGCCAAGGCAGGCGGATCACGAGGTCAGGAGATTGAGACCATCCTGGCTAACAC
Source organism: Piliocolobus tephrosceles (assembly GCF_002776525.5). Lineage (NCBI taxonomy): Eukaryota > Metazoa > Chordata > Mammalia > Primates > Cercopithecidae > Piliocolobus > Piliocolobus tephrosceles. The sequence continues at coordinate 68,562,569 of NC_045449.1, read as the reverse complement.
GGTGAAACGCCATCTCCACTAAAAAAAAATACAAAAAATTAGCCAGACCTGGTGGCGGGCGCCTGTAGTCCCAGCTGCTCAGGAGGCTGAGGCAGGAGAATGGCGTGAACCCAGGAGGCGGAGCTTGTAGTGAGCTGAGATTGTGCCACTGTACTCCAGTCTGGGTGACAGAGCAAGACATCGTCTCAAAAAAAAAAACATCTAATTTTGGGCCAGGCGCGGTGGCTCACGCCTGTGATCCCGGCACTTTGGGAGGCTGAGGTGGGCGGATCACCTGAGGTCAGGAGTTTGAGACCAGCCTGACCAACGTGGAGAAACCCCATCTCTACTAAAAATATAAAAATTTGGCTGGGCGCAGTGGCTCAAGCCTGTAATCCCAGCACTTTGGGAGGCCGAGACGGGCAGATCACAAGGTCAGGAGATTGAGACCATCCTGGCTAACACAGTGAAACCCCATCTCTACTAAAAAATATAAAAAAACTAGCTGGACGAGGTAGCGGGTGTCTGTAGTCTCAGCTACTCGGGAGGCTGAGGCAGAAGAATGGTGTAAACCCGGGAGGCGGAGCTTGCAGTGAGCTGAGATCTGGCCACTGCACTCTAGCCTGGGCGACTCCGTATCAAAAAAAAAAAAAAAAAACAGATTTTTTTGGCCAGGCATGGTGGCTCATGGCTGTAATCCTAGCACTTTGGGAGGTGGAGGCAGGAGGATCACTTGAACCCAGGAGTTTGAGACCAGCCTGGGCAACACAGCAAGACCCTATCTCTAAAAAATAAAATAAATTAGCTGGACTGGGTGGGGTGCGCCTATCGTACCAGCAACTCAGAGGCTGAGGTGGGAGGATTGCTTGAGCCCAGGAGTTTGAGGTTACAGTGAGCTATGATTGCGCCACTGCACTCCAGTCTGGGCAACGGAGCAAGACCCTGACTCAAAGACAAAAGAAAAAGAATAAGGGAAGAAGAATACCTGGTTTTCCACCAGAGTAGCTCAGTTTCTGTGACCTTAGAAGCAGGGGCCTGCCTACCTCCAGCAAAAACACTTCCTTCAAAGATCAGATATGAGAAACTTCCTTGGGCTGGGTGGAGGTCAACTGGGGTCATTGAGGTAGGCGCCGAGCCATGTATCTCCCATTAGAAGCCTAAGGGGCCTCGGTGACCCTGACTAATGCCTGTAGCATCAACTTGGCCTGGGCAGGTGATCACCAAATCTGAATGTCCAAGCCACGGTGGGACCAGGAGAGGAGGCCCAAGCTGAGGAAAGAGGGAGGCAAAGTCCTGTTCCTAAAGTTCAAGGCTGGGATCCGTCACGGCTGGGATTTCTCCTCTGCTTCCAGAATGGGCTATTAAGTCTCTTTCTTCATTTTGGATTTAGTCCCCCAGTGACACTGCCTGATGAAATAGGTCAGAGGTCATGCCTGCTTGTGCTTAGTTTCTGCCCTTTGAAGGGGGTAGTAGCTACCTGGGAGGTGGGAAACGTGTCAGGGGTGGCAGCTTCCCAGAGGCACTCCCAGATGGCTCTGTGGGTTTCCTGGGATGTCCTTCCTTACCCCACTGTGGCATTGGGGTGCCATGTCCCTGCACTCCAGGGAGTGCCAGAGGGCTGTCCTGGCTGAGGGCCCAAGGGCCAACAAACCCCAGCCCCAGGGCCCTCCTTTAGCCTTTGTTCCTCTCCCCCAGTGAAGAACTCGCTCTACCAGTTCTGGGACTGAGAGTCATGGCCACATGTTACCCTGCAGCTCCCTGGGGTGGGGTGGGGGTGTCTGCTTGGGGAGTGGGCTGGGGTATGCCTGGACCTTGGTGAGGCGTGCGACCCCAACTCTGAGTTTGGAGAGCTCCACTGGTGCTCAGCCCTGCTCTGTGGTCAGGCTGAAGGGGTCCCCAGGACTGAGCGCAGCTTCGGTGGAACAAATATTGGCTGAACATCTGCCATATGCTTTACCGGCAAGGTCAGGGATTGACAGGGCTTCAAGGCACGTGCACCCAGACTGTGGAGGCAGGAACTACGCAGGGTGCGGGGAGGGGTGGGGCTGGAGGTTCCCAGGTGGGAGCAAGCAAGTCTGGGGTTCTGGGAGGCTTCTTAGAAGAAGTAGCTTCAGAGAACATAATTATTATTATTAAATATTTAGAGACAGGGTCTCAGTCATGTACGCTGGAGTACAGTGGCACAATCACAGCTCACTGCAGCCTTGAACTCCTGGGCTCAAGCGATCTTCCTGCCTTAGCCTCCTGAGTGGCTGGGACTACAGGTGCGTGCCATTACACGTGGCTAATGTTTTCTTTTTCTTTTTCTTCTTCTTCTCAAGGCTGCAGTGAGCTTTTGTAGAGATAGGATCTCACTATGTTACCCAGGCTGGTCTCCAACTTCTGGGCTCAAGTGATCCTCTCGCCTCAGCCTCCCAAAACACTGGGATTACAGGTGTGAGCCACTCTGTCACCGAGGCAGGAGTGCCATGGTACGATCCTGGTTCACTGCAGCTTCAACCTCCCTCGGCTTAGTCAGTCCTCCCACCTCAGCCTCCCAAGTAGCTGAGATGACAGGTGTGTGCCACCATGCCCAGCTAATTTTTTTTGATTTTTTTTTTTTTTTGTAGAGATGGTATTTCGCCATGTTGTTTAGGCTGGTCTCAAACTCCTGGGCTCAAGCAATCCATCTGCCTCAGCCTCCCAAAGTGTTGGGATTACAGGTGTGAGCCACCGTGCCCAGTCATTATTATTATTATATTTTTTATTTTTTTGAGATAACAGTCTCACTCTGTCGCCCAGGCTGGAGTACAGTGGTGCGATCTTGGCTCACTGCAACCTCCGCTCCTAGGTTCAAGTGATTCTCCTGCCTCAACCTCCCCCAGTAGCTGGGATTACAGGCATACGCCACCATGCCCAGCTAATTTTTGTATTTTTAGTAGAGAGAGGTTTTACTGTATTGGCCAGGCTGGTCTCAAACTCCTGACCTTGTGATCCGCCCACATCGGTCTCCCAAAGTGCTGGGATTACAGTTATGAGCCACCACGCCTGGCCTATTATTATTATTGTTATTATTATTATTATTTTTGAAATGGAGTCTCGCTCTGTCCCCCAGGCTGGAGTGCAGTGGCATGACTACCTCCCGAGTTCAAGCGATTCTCCTGCCTCAGCCTCCTGAGTAGCTGGGACTACAGGCATGCACCACCACACCCAGCTAATTTTTGTATTTTTAGTAGAGATGGGGTTTCACCATATTGGCCAGGGTGATCTCAAACTCCTGACCTTGTGATCTGCCTGCCTTGGCCTCCCTAAGTGCTGGGATTACAGGCGTGAACCACCGTGCCTGGCCATTATTACTTTTTTGAGACGGAGTCTTGCTCTGTTGCCCAGGCTTGAGGGCAGTAGTGCCATCACAGCTCCCTGTAGCCTTGACCTTCTGGGCTCATGGGATCCTCCCACCTCAGCCTCCTTAGAGGTTGGGTGGGCCCACCTGGCGAATTTGTTTTTATTTTTTGTAGAGACAGGGTCTCTACAAAAACCATGTTACCCAGGCTGGTCGTGAACTCCTGGGCTCAAGCAATTCTCCCACTTTGGCCTCCCAAAGTGCTGGGATTACAGACGTGAGCCACCACGCCAGGCCCCAGAGTTATTTTTAAACAAGATATATATTTTTTTCTGATGATAAGAGTAACGTGTATGAAGTGCAGACTTGGGGTGGTAGCAGCGACCTCAGGTTTTATTGGCTGTAGGATTTCAGAGAGGGAAGAAAGCTGTGTTGGAGAAAGCAGGAAGGGGTCTTGCAGGAAGTGACACTCGGAAGGAGCCGTAAAGCGATGGGCCTGAGGAGGTGCGCGTGCCTTGGACACTCTGGTCCCTTAACAGATGAACATTCAAGAGGAAAAAAACAGTAACATGTTCTTACAGAAAAACATAAAGAAAAATATAAAACCACCTAAAGGGAGAGTTGCTGTTAACATTCTGGTTCATTTTCTTCTAGTCTATTTTTTTTTTTTTTTGAGACAGAGTCTTGCTCTGTCACCCAGGCTGGAATGTAGTGGCACGATCTCGGCTCACTGCAAACTCCGCCTCCTGGGTTCAAGCAATTCTCTGCCACAGCCTCTTGAGTAGCTGGGATTATAGACACCTGCCACCATGCCCGGCTAATTTTAGTATTTTTGGTAGAGAAGTTTCACCATCTTGGCCAGGCTGGTCTTGAACTCCTGACCTCGTGATCCACCTGCCCTGGCCTCCCAAAGTGCTGGGATTACAAGCGTGAGCCACCTCGCCTGGCCTATTCTAGTCTTTTATTCATGTATAATTTAACATGAATTGTGAGCATCCTAGAGGAGGTTTTATATCGTGTGTGTGTGTGTTTTTTGAGATGGGGTTTTGCTCTTGTTGCCCAGGGTGGAGTGCAGTGGCATGATCTTGGCTCACTGCAACCTCTGCCTCCTGAGTTCAAGTGATTCTCCTGCCTCAGCCTCCTGAGTAGCTGGGGATTATAGGTGCCTGCCACCACGCCTGACTAACTTTTTGTATTTTCAGTAGAGACAGGGTTTCACCATGTTGGCCAGGCTGGTCTCAAACTCCTGACCTCAGGTGATCCACCCACCTCATTCTCCCAAAGTGCTGGGATTACAGGCGTGAGCCACTGCCTGGCCATCTTGTCTTTTTTTTTTCTCATGTAACAGTGTAATCATTTTCCATTTGTTAATATTCTTGGAAAACATGATTCTGATGGCTGCATAATATTCCCTTGTATGGCTTTGCCTTCATTTTTTTTAAGCCTTCTCCAATTGTTGTTTATTTGGGTTGATTCCAACTTTGCACTGCTATCAATAATATACATGTTCCCGTGTGCACATCTCTAATGATTTCTTTTGGAGAGATTTCTAGAAGTGAAATTTATGATTCAAATTAGTTGCCTTCATTGCCTAGATGACTGCCTAGGTGACTTCAAGGGTATATATGTTTTTTTTTTTTTTTTTTTTTTTGAGACGGAGTTTTGCTGTGTCTCCCAGGCTGGAGTACAGTGGCATGATCTCAGCTCAACCTTCGCCTCCCAGGTTCACACAATTCTCCTGCCTCATCCTCCTGAGTAGCTGGGATTATAGGTGCCTGCCACCACGCCCGGCTAATTTTTGTATTTTTAGTAGAGACAGGGTTTCACCATGTTGGCCAGGCTGGTCTTGAACTCCTGACCTCAGGTGGTCCACCTGCCTCGGCCTCCCAAAGTGCTGGGATTACAGACGTGAGCCACTGTGCCTGGCTGGGCATGTGTGTTTTTAAGGCCTGTTGCCTCTGTGGGAATGGATTTTGGAATACATTGTTGTGGGGAAAGGGGAAAGAGGAGAAGAAAGAACAGCCCAGGTGAAGGTAAAGAGAAGAGATGGCAGGGTGGAGTCCTGGGGTAGTAAATGCAGGTGTGTGTGTGTATGACATACACGTGTGTACGCATGTGTGTCTGTGTGCATGTGTGTGAGGCATGTTTCTGTGAGATCTTGGTTGAGTGCTGGGCTGAGATCTGGACTTGTCCCAGCAGGCAGTGGGGAGCCCTTGAAGGGCTCTGGGTGAGGAAGCAGTGCCTGTGGCAGCGGTACATGCAGGATGCCACCTCGGTGCATGGGTGGGCAGCAGCGTACAGGCAGGGTTGAAGGAGGTGGATGTGAAGGCGGGAGCCCTGGCGAGGGCAGCCTGAGCTGCAGCACTGGAGGTGGGCGCTGAGAGGGGCGTGTTGGGGTCCGAGAGCAGCAGAGGTGAATTCACCAGATGTGGCAGCTGTTTTGGGTGTACTGCGAGAGGGCAGAGACTGGAGGCCTGTGGCGGGCAGCCTGGGTGACTGGGAACGGAGTACAAGTTGCCTTTGGTCTTCTTCCCATGGAGAGAGGGCACAGTCTTGACCTGGATCCCCGGGCATTTGACCTAATGGTGTGGCCTGGGGCTGTGCCGAGGTGCGAAGGTCAGCCTGCCTTGTCAGGGGAGGATGGTGACTTAACCAGGGTCACACAGCCCCTCCGGGGTGGCGCTGGGCTTTGGCTGACTGTGCCTAGCTCACCCCTGACCATGCACACCCAGTGTCTCCAGCCTGACTGTGCTATCCAGGGGTTGTGGTGGCTGAAGGATGTCCCCCACCCATGTGGGAAGGCTCTGGGACCCCAGCTGGTAGGGGGACTCTGGCTTCCCTCTCGGGGTCTCTCCTGGTCACAGGTTGGGCAAACTTGGGCCCTCTGGCCAGGAGTTGTGTAACTCTGGACCCTTGGTCCCCCGACAGCCTGTGGAAGCCACCGATGATGCCTTTTGGGACCAGTTCTGGGCAGACACAGCCACCTCGGTGCAGGATGTGTTTGCACTGGTGCCAGCAGCAGAGATCCGGGCCGTGCGGGAAGAGTCACCCTCCAACTTGGCCACCCTGTGCTACAAGGTGAGGGCTGCCCAGTCCCTCGCTGCCAGTCTTCCACCCTCCCAACCCACAGTAGGAGAAGGCAGGCACATCCAGGACCTCCCGACCCCCAGGTCCTGTGGCTTCACCCAGCTCTCCCACTTCTCTCCCTGTGGTTCTCCTCGCTGGGCGGAGGGACCATGGCAGCCGCCATTTATGGGGGAATCCTCTGGGCCACATCTAACTGAGCACATTCTTTTTTTTTTTTTTTTGAGACGGAGTCTCGCTCTGTCGCCCAGGCTGGAGTGCAGTGGCCGGATCTCAGCTCACTGCAAGCTCCGCCTCCCGGGTTTACCCCATTCTCCTGCCTCAGCCTCCGGAGTAGCTGGGACTACAGGCGCCCGCCACCTCGCCCGGCTAGTTTTTTTGTATTTTTAGTAGAGACGGGGTTTCACCGTGTTAGCCAGGATGGTCTTGATCTCCTGACCTCGTGATCCGCCCGTCTCGGCCTCCCAAAGTGCTGGGATTACAGGCTTGAGCCACCGCGCCCGGCCCTAACTGAGCACATTCTATAGATGGGTTCATTCAGCTCCCTCTGTGGGGTGGGTACTGCTAGTGTCGCCAGTTTACAGATAGGGAAACTGAGGCTGGGAGACTCACTTAGCAAGGCCTCAGCCATCCAGTGACGAGCTGGGCCCTGGCTGTCCTGATGCTTCAAGCTGCTCTGGCCTGTGTCCCAGTCCCCCCAGGCTGGCTGACCCCAACTCCAGGTGGCTCCTCCGCCTGTGGCCCCACTGTCTCTCCTCTGCAGCCTGGATGCCCACCTGACCCCAAGTGCCAGGGTCCTCTCCCCACCGTCCAGCCTGCCCTCTGCTCCTGCCTGCCCCCACAGGCCGTTGAGAAGCTGGTACAGGGAGCTGAGAGTGGCTGCCACTCGGAGAAGGAGAAGCAGATCGTCCTGAACTGCAGCCGGCTGCTCACCCGTGTGCTGCCCTACATCTTTGAGGATCCCGACTGGAGGGGCTTCTTCTGGTCCACAGTGCCCGGGGCAGGGCGAGGAGGGGTCTGTGGGACTGGCCAGGGCTGGGTGGGAGGCAGAGTTGGCGTCACAGGGAGAGTGCCCTTCAGGGCTGGCCATGTTCCTCCAAGCCTCTTCTGGGATTTGGGAAGTGCAGGGGTGGGGCCAGTGGGTGCTGCTGAGGGATGGTGTTCACGCCACCTCCTTGGGCCCTCAGTTCCCCTCCCGTGGGGGTTTCTGTGTCCACAGTCCGGAAGAAGTAGGGTATGGAGAGAAGCTGAGAGCCAGGGGTCACTGGGCAGAGGTGGGGGCAGAGGAACTGGGCCCTCTGAGGGCCGGAGAGGGACCGTACTGTCCTCTCTCCCTTACACCACCTGCCCTGGGTTTATCTCTGGGTGAGGTGCCGAGGGATGCAACATAGCGATTCCTAGCAGGGCTAAGACTGTTGATGTTGGGGGTTGCCGCCCGGCCCCCTCCGGTTGGTAGGGGAGTTTCCCTTGCTGTTCCTGGCCCGGCTCCCTGCTCTGCCCCACTTCTGCCTTGGGAGGTTTGGGGCAACCAGGAGTCCACTTCCTGTCCCTTCATTCCTCTGCCTATGGGTGCCTGCCTGGGCTCAGCCCCTGTCCTCCACCACCCCGCAAGCCCTGGGCCACCTCTCCCTGGCCAGCTGTCACTGAGGCAGCCTGTGGGTGCTGTGTCCCCAGCAGGGAGAAGAGGATGATGAGAATGCCAGGCCCCTGGCCGAGTCCCTGCTCCTGGCCATTGCTGACCTGCTCTTCTGCCCGGACTTCACGGTCCAGAGCCACCGGAGGAGCACTGTGGTGAGGGTCCCCCAGCCCCCCACCCCCAGGCCGAGCAGGCTCTGGTCCTGGGTTGGGGCCGGGCCAGTTGAAGTTCCCTTGGGCAGATTGCACTGGGGGCCGGGGGGCTCCAGGAGAGCTGAGCTGCCTGGCACATGTAGGCCTGGGTGGTGACTGGTACAGCTGGAGGGAAGCCAGCTGGGGCTGGCCCTGCCTGCTGCATTCGGATGGCTGGGCACAGACACCCATTGTCTTTGCCTGCCCAGGGTGGGTGGGGGTGCAGGGCTCGGACACAGGAGGCCTGACCCTCTTGCTTCCTGTGGCGGCATGGACTCCACCTTGAGTGTTCCCTGCCCACCCCCAAACGCGCGGCACCCAATCCCTGCCCCTCCGTCCCTCTCTCCCTGTCCCATGCTGGACTGAGCAAGTGAAAGAACCAGTGTGAGATGGAAGAAAAATGAGCTTTCAGGAGGCCTAAGAATATTCATTCCCGCCCTTGTGCATGAGGACCGGGCCATTTTGAGGACCTGTCTTTAAGAGAATTGGGGGTCTCTGCCCCATGGGACTGTGCGAGGCTCTAGGTGGTAGGGTTCTGACCCAGGCTGCTCTTCACCTCTCGACCCCTAACCCGGCCTCTTCCTGGTCCTGTCCCGAGGACTCGGCGGAGGACGTCCACTCCCTGGACAGCTGTGAATACATCTGGGAGGCTGGTGTGGGCTTCGCTCACTCCCCCCAGCCTAACTACACCCACGATATGAACCGGTGAGCTTTGCCCAGGCCCAGAGCCCTCTTTGCAGCTGGACCCCGGGCCGGGCCCCCACACAGCTCAGAGAGAGCCCATAGGCTCTCCCCAGAAGACCATCCTCACCTGTGACCTGACCTTGGCCTTACAGGGGTCAGCAGGGGTCACTTCCTTCCATGGACCTGGGCTGGGGCGCTGGGCTGGGTGGGAAGCACCTCCAAGAGGGAACTGGGATCCTAAGGTCCCCTCCCCCTTCCCCCGCCAAGGATGGAGCTGCTGAAACTGCTGCTGACATGCTTCTCCGAGGCCATGTACCTGCCCCCAGCTCCGGAAAGTGGCAGCACCAATCCATGGGTTCAATTCTTTTGTTCCACGGAGAACAGGTGAGGTCCCGCCTTTCTGCCGCTCTCCTCCCTCTTACTCCAGGCAACCCAGAACTGAGTCCACTCGTCAGCCCTTAGTCTCGTTTGAGGGGAGGTGCTGCCCCCTGGTGGTGATAAACTTTAATTTACCAGCGACACCTTACACCAGCCCCTTCAGTCTCTCCTTGGAGTCCTGGACAGGACGGAATCTGGGGGCCCCTCAGTGATCCGTCCCTGGGTCCTCCATCAAGAGCCGCCTGTCCAGTAGAAATAGGATGCAAACCACGAGTGCAATTTTAAAATTAAAAAACGTTAAAAAGTAAAATTGGGCCAGGCGCGGTGGCTCACACCTGTAATCCCAGCACTTTGGGAGTCCAAGGTGGGCAGATCACCTGAGGTCAGGAGTTCGAGACCAGCCTGGCCAACATGGTGAAACCCTGTCTCTACTAAAAATACAAAAATTAGCTGGGCTTGGTGGTGGGCGCCTGTAATCCCAGCTACTCAGGAGGCTGAGGCACGAGAATCACTTGAACCCGGGAGGCAGAGGTTGCAGTGAGCCGAGATTGTGCTATTGCACTCCAGCCTGGGTGACAGAGTGAGACTCCATTTCAAAAAATAAATAAATAAATAAAATTAATTAATAATATATTTCATATAACCCGATATACCCCAAACTTTAGCATTTAACATGGAATCAGTATACAACATTATTGAGCTGTTTTACATCCCCCCCTTTTTTGTTTGGAGATGGAGTCTCGCTCTGTCTCCCAGGCTGGAGTGCAGTGGTGCGATCTCGGCTCACTACAAGTTCCACCTCCCGGGTTCACGCCATTCTCCTGCCTCAGCCACCCCAGCAGCTGGGACTATAGGCGCCCGCCACCACGCCCGGCTAATTTTTTTGTATTTTTAGTGGAGACAGGGTTTCACCGTGTTAGCCATGATGGTCTCGATCTCCTGACCTTGTGATCCACCTGCCTCGACCTCCCAAAGTGCTGGAATTACAGGCGTGAGCCACCGCGCCCGGCTGGCACATCCCCCTTTTCATACTAAGTTTTCAGAATCCAGTGTGTATTTTGCACTTATAGCAGGTCTTGGTTCCAATCAGCCACATTCCAAGGGCTCGACAGCTCCTTGTGGCTTGAGGCTGCTGTGTGGGATCCTGCAGTTCAGAGACCAGGTTGGGGTGTGTGTGTGACAAATACCCCGAAGGGCAGGGAGGCCCAGCACACATGAGGCACTCATGGACGGTGGGGGACACGTGAGCACGGGGCGGGGGGCTGTCACACGTGTCACATGGCAGGGTTGAGTATTTGAGCAGGTAGCTCCCACTGGGAGCTGCGTTGGCCGCATAGGGTCAGTGCCCAGCAGGTGGCGGTCAACCTCCACCTTCCAGACTCTGGTCCCTACATGACACGCCTTATTCAGGTTTCCTAGTCTTCTGCTCAACCTTCCACCCTACTCCAGAAGAGAAGGGAGCCGGGCAATCCCCTCCACCAGCCATGGTCAGAGGCTGGCCAGAGTTTTCTTTCTCACCAGCCTTATCAGGCAAACTGCCACCCTTTGTTCCTCACTTAACCTCTCTGGGTCTCAGCTTCCTCATCTGTAAGACGAGCAGCTTGAACCCTGACATCTCTTGAGTCTGAGTGGAGTCATTCTGTGGCCTGGGAACTGGTTGGCTGAGCCTGGGCTCTGCTCCCCGAGGGGAAGCCCGCCTTCTCCATGGGCCTCCAGTCCCATCTCTGAGGCTCTGAGGGAGGGTAACTGCCCCTTAAGACCCTAAGGGGTATGAATGTGTCCTACTCATGGTTCTGGGCTTCCCCCATCCACTCTTTCCAAGCCACTCCCTGGCCTGACGCTAAAATGCTTGTTGAATGAGGCTGACCCTCCCATGTGGCCAGAGGGGTGTAGCCAGGGGGCTGGGCCCCGGTGGAGCCTCTGCAGTCTTGTCTCCTCTCCTGCTGCAGACATGCCCTGCCCCTCTTCACCTCCCTCCTCAACACCGTGTGTGCCTATGACCCTGTGGGCTACGGGATCCCCTACAACCACCTGCTCTTCTCTGACTACCGGGAGCCCCTGGTGGAGGAGGCTGCCCAGGTGCTCATTGTCACCTTGGACCACGACAGCGCCAGCAGTGCCAGCCCCACTGTGGACGGCACCACCACTGGCACCGCCATGGATGATGCTGATGTAAGGATGGGAGCACGAAGGGGACAGCTGCTGGGGCTTCGGGTGGCCTGGAGGACGCCTGCTTACCACGGGCTTCTCCTCTTGGCAGCCTCCAGGCCCCGAGAACCTGTTTGTGAACTACTTGTCCCGCATCCATCGCGAGGAGGCAAGTCCAGTCCCCACAGTGGCTTTGCAGGGGGCGGGGGGATGCAAGTGAGACAGGGATATGGGGGGTCCTGACCCCTCCATGAAGGAACTATGCTCTCTGTGGGCTGGGGCCACCCCAGATGAAATACTGGCAGGGCTGTGAGGGTTTCAAGATGCAGGAAGGGCTGATGGCCTCACCTGGGTAGAGGTAACTGGGAAGGCTTCTAGGAGGAGGCAGCTGATGTCATTTCAGAGGTGGTGGGGTGAGAGGGGAATGACAGTGGATAAGGGCTTCAGGCCAGGCAGTCCCAGTTCACGTGTCTTGTGATCTTGGTGGGAAGGTGCTTGAACTCCTAGAGTTCTAACTTCTGCAGCTAAAACACAGGACACTAGCTGCCTTCTCACCCCAGCTGGTGGCAGGTCTCAGTAAATGACACAACAGTGGAATGCCCCTCGAGTGTGATGGGGTGATGGGGGAGTATTTTGGGGAGGGGTAGAAGGATGGAATCTGCCAACCATGAGTCTAAGGTGGGCAGGGACGAGGTTGAGGATGTGCATGTGTGGGAGCTCACTGGGAGCCGCAGCCTTGCTCAAGGGGCGCACAGCCCAAGGACAGAGAGTCTGCAGTCTGGTGGAGGGGCCAGGGCTGTCCACATCTATGAGGGACTCCGTTTCCTGAGGCGTCACCCCAGGACGGCTATGGATGACAGCATCAGGGCCCTTGGGCTCTGGAGGTGGGATCTGGCTCTGGGGGAAGGAGGAGGCATTTGTCGGGGGCCTGGGCTGGGAAGCTGGAGCTGTGGGGATCATGCTGGACAGGCCCACTGCTCTGCCCTCGCCACCAGGACTTCCAGTTCATCCTCAAGGGTATAGCCCGGCTGCTGTCCAACCCCCTGCTCCAGACCTACCTGCCCAACTCCACCAAGAAGATCCAGTTCCACCAGGAGCTGCTAGTTCTCTTCTGGAAGCTCTGCGACTTCAACAAGGTGGGCCAGCCTCGAGGGGCCCTGCAGGGAGATGGAGAGCAGCCGCTCCGATAGCCCAGGGGCGGGGACAGTGTCAGACTGAGGGGGGTGGGGCAGAGCTGCCCCTCCCTCGAACTCAGCCCACTTGGTCCCTCCCCGCACCCCCAGAAATTCCTCTTCTTCGTACTGAAGAGCAGTGACGTCCTAGACATCCTTGTCCCCATCCTCTTCTTCCTCAACGATGCCCGGGCTGATCAGTGTAAGACCAGGGTGGGGTGGGGTGCTGGGGGCTTTCCTGGTGGTGAGGTGGAGGGCCCGCCATCTGCCCTGCCTCCCGGGAGCTCAGGCCTGGCACTCTAACCTCCCGGGAGGGAGGCCCCCAAAATTGTCCCTGTCTGGGCCCCTCCCTCCCCCTCCCATCCGAGTGACCCCTCCCACGTCACCTGCCGCAGCTCGGGTGGGCCTGATGCACATTGGTGTCTTCATCCTGCTGCTTCTGAGCGGGGAGCGGAACTTTGGGGTGCGGCTGAACAAGCCCTACTCGGTTCGCGTGCCCATGGACATCCCAGTCTTCACGGGGACCCACGCCGACCTGCTCATTGTGGTGAGGGGGCTGGTACGGCTGGGCCCAGCTGGTGCAGGGGCGGCGTCCTCTTGGCTGAGTCTGGAGGCAGCGGGGACCCCACAGTGCCCCTGTCCCTCCCGGCACAGGTGTTCCACAAAATCATCACCAGCGGGCACCAGCGGCTGCAGCCCCTCTTCGACTGCCTGCTCACCATCGTGGTCAACGGTAGGGACCCGGAGCTCGCACTCCCCGCACTCACCACCAGGTGGTGCCAGGCCACAGGCCAACCTGCCGCCCGCTCCGGGGTTCAAGCCCCTCCAGCCCACAGAAAGAAAGCAAACTTGTGTGCCGTTCATAGTAGCCACATTAAAAAAAAAAAAAAGGGTGACAACAATTTAATAATATGTTTTATCTATTCCACTATATCCCAAACACCATTATCTCAACATGTAGCTTATGTAAAAATTACTAATGAGATATTTAATATTCCCTTCTCACACTCAGTCTTGTCGCCCAGGCTAGAGTGCAGTGGCGTCATCTCAGCTCACTGCAACCTCTACCTCCTGGGTTCAAGCTATTCTTATGCCTCAGCCTCCTGAGTAGGTGGGATTACAGGCGTGTGCCACCACACCTGGCTAATTTTTGTGTCTTTAGTAGAGACAGGGTTTTGCCATGTTGTCCAGGCTGGTCTCGAACTCCTGACCTCAGATGATCTGTCCACCTCAGCCTCCCAAAGTGCTGGGATTACAGGCATGAGCCACTGTGTCTGGCCTTTTTTCTTTTTTCTTTTTTTTAAATTTTAACCATTTCTTTGACATCTGAAGGAGTTTAGCCCTATTTATTGGAGCCATTGGTAGTCCAATAACACTTTTGCTTTATTTATTTAACTTTTTTTTTTTTTTTTTTTTATGTTTGAGACAGAGTCTTACTCTCTGTTGCCCAGGCTGGAGTGCAGTGGCACAATCTCCATTCACTGCAACCTCCTGGGTTCAAGTGATTCTCATGCCTCCCAATAGCTGGGATCACAGCATGTGCCACCACGCCTAATTTTTTCTTATTTTTATTTTTTAGTAGAGACAGGGTTTTGCCATGTTGGCCAGCCTGGTCTCGAAGTCCTGGCCTCAAGCAATCTGCCTGCCTTGGCCTCCCAAAGTTCTGGGGTTACAGGCGTGAACCACCACACCCGGCCATATTTCATTTGATTTCTAATTATAGTGACAGGATCTCACTGTGTTTCCCAGGCTCATCTCGAGCTCTTGAGCTCAAATGATCCTCCTGCCTCAGCCTCCCAAAGTGCTGGGATTATATAGGCGTGAACCACTGTGGCCTCTTGTGTGTTTCATTTGTGCAGCATACGCATTAGGACTAGCTGTGTTTCAAGCACGAAGTGGCCATACATGGCTGATGTCCACTGTGTTGGCAGTGCAGGTTTGGACAATTGGAGTCACACAGTATGGGGATGTGGAAGCCCCACCCTTTCTGCCTTTGCCCTCCGTGTCCAGTCCCCACCCCCACCCAGCAAGGACTGCACACAGCTGCTGGGGAGGGGAAGCAGAAGGAGCCAGGCTCCCTGGGGTTCAGAACCCAGCAAGGCAGGTGGCCATGGGCTGGGGCAAAATGCCTTCAATGTGAACATCTTTTGGAGAGAATGCTCGTGGCTAGGGCCGGCTGGCCTGTCTGTGGCCTGGTTTAGACTGCAAGGTGGGTAGTGTGGGGTGGTAGAGGCCTCTAGCTGCGCTGTGATCTCTGGGACCAGGACTGTCCCTTTCCCTCCGGGTTCACCCTCTGGCTCCATTTCACAAATCTCCACTGAGGCAGTTCTGAGAACACATTTGTGAACAAGACAGCCCCGGTCCCTGCCCTGCGGGGCCCTCAGCCTAGGGAGGGAAAATGACATAAGACAAGGAAGCGTGCAGATAGATCAGCGTGGAACGCCAGGCTGGGTGTGCCCCCAGGGCTGGGCCCCAAAATACATCTCTAGTGACATGACAGCTTGACGTTCTGGAAGGATTTAAAGTCCTGCGTTTGTATCCTTGCACGATCATTTCATTACTGGGGAACTTGGGCCAAGTTTACAACCTTCTTTGAGCCTCAGTTTACCTGTCTGTAAAATGGGGATGATCTTGTCCGTGTCCTGCCTCCCTCGTGGTATGGGGGCACTGGCATGGGTGGGATGCGCGTGGCTGTGTAAGCAGGACAGCTGTCTTCATAGTCGAGAGGTGAGGGTGAGGCCTAACTGCCTCCCAGGACTCTGCACGCAGTATGGCCAGTGCGGACTTGGCCTCTTGGGCCTTGCCCTTCCTGGCTCTGCAGGGGTCAGGGAGGGATTGGGAGCCAGAGCCTGTTGTTCCACCCAGGCCCAGGATGTGCAGGGATGGCTTGGTGGGGCGGGGGGCCCAGGAGTGAGCTGGCCCCTCCCCTACAGTGTCCCCCTACCTCAAGAGCCTGTCCATGGTGACTGCCAACAAGTTGCTGCACCTGCTGGAGGCCTTCTCCACCACCTGGTTCCTCTTCTCTGCCGCCCAGAACCACCACCTGGTCTTCTTCCTCCTGGAGGTCTTCAACAACATCATCCAGTACCAGTTTGACGGTGAGGCACCAGCCTGAGGCCCTGGTGATCAGGGTGGCCAGTGGGCCTCCTTCCTACCTGAGGAGGGCACAGCCCAGGAGGTGGCCTCTGGGAGGTGCTGGACTGCTTGCCTTCTGCCCCCAGTTCATTCATTCAGTGTACATTTATTGAGCATCTATAGTGTACCTGGGTGCGGGGGATACAGTGGGGAACAACGCTTTGCTTCTTGCCCTGTGGAGCTCACAGCTGGGGCTGGAGGCAGGGAGGGAGGCTTCAAACGGATGATTACCCTCTAATGGACATCTGAATTTTTTTTTTCCGATGGCATCTCACTCTGTCACCCAGGCTGGAGTGCAGTGGCGTGATCTTGGTTCACTGCAGTCTCCTTCTCCCAGGTTCATGCAGTTCTCCTGCCTCAGCCTCCTAAGTAGCTGGGATTACAGGCACCCTCCAATATACCTAGCTAACTTTTTGTACTTTTAGTAGAGACAAGCAATCTGCCTGCCTCGGCCTCCCAAAGCACCAGAGTTACAGGCATGAGCTGTTGGGCTGGGCCTTCCCCTTTGTGGGATTTCACCATGTCAGCCAGGCTGGTCTCAAACTCCTGACCTCAAATGATCCACCTGCCTCGGCCTCCCAAAGTGCTGGGATAATAGGCGTGAGCTGCCACACCTGGCCTGAAGTGTGATAAAAGGGAAGTGCAGAGTAGTAAGACCCTGATGGGCATCTTAGCAGCCCGTCTGCCCAGTGTTGCAGACACCCGGCTGCCTGCTGTCTCTTCAAGCCTTGCCACTCGCTAGCCCTGTGACCGGGGCATGTCACCTGACCTCTCCGAGCCTCAGTGCCCTCATCTGTAAGTTGCTCATAACAATGGTTCTAAGAGTCCTGGTCTCAGAAGGTATTGGGAAGATTGAGCAAAATAACCCCCAGAAGGCACTTAGCACAGTGCCTGGCAACTTAAAAATGATCGATTTTTATTATTGCTATGTCCGAAGTCGGTCAAATTTGCAGTGATCTCTGAGGGAGAAATAGGGTAAGGTGGGGCAGGAGACAGCACATGCAAAGGCCCTGGGGTGGGGGATGGATGGCAGGCACATGCCGCATTATCCTCCACCGTGCTCGGGAAGAGTCAGAATACTTAAGAGCTGGCCTGCTGTGGACGCTGCCATGCTGGGGCCTGCCCTCTTTGCCAGGTGTTAGCCCTTTAGTGCTGGGTTGTGGAGGGGGACTCAAAGGCACTGGGGCAGGGGTGTTGTGGGGTGCCCTGGTCTGACATGCTGGGATAGCCATAGTGGGCACACATAGCCAGTGCCAGCAGCCCTGCCGCAGCACTCTCTCTTGGGCTCCCTGTACCATCTCCAACCCCTTGGGCAGACACCCTCCTGTCCTCCAAACTCCCCCTTCCGGGAAGCCCACCCAGATTGGACCGGGGGAGCTGGAGGGGGCCTCCCTGAGGCGAGGCATGCTCCCTGCCCACAGGCAACTCCAACCTGGTCTATGCCATCATCCGCAAGCGCAGCGTCTTCCATCAGCTGGCCAACCTGCCCACGGACCCGCCCACCATTCACAAGGCCCTGCAGCGGCGCCGGCGGACACCCGAGCCCTTGTCTCGCACCGGCTCCCAGGAGGGCACCTCTATGGAGGGCTCCCGCCCCGCCGCCCCTGCAGAGCCAGGCACCCTCAAGACCAGCCTGGTGGCTACTCCAGGTCTAGTGCTAGTGGAAGGGAGAGGAGCGTGGATACCAGTGTGGCTGGGGGAGGGACACGGTCTCGGGGTGTCACCCCCATCTCTGGCAAATAGCGTGGCTTGTGTATGGAATCCGAGGGGATGGGGCTGGGCAACAGGGATAGGGGAAGGGTACTGGGTGGGCTTAGCATGTGTAGCTTGGTGTTGGGGGCAGAGCCTCAGGGTGAGCGTAGACTCTGGAGGGATGAGCACAGGAGAGGGTGTTGCAATGATCAGACACCGCCTCTAGAGCCAGCGGAGGTTCCAGAGGGAAGCAGGAGTAAAACAAAAACAAATAAAAAGTAAAGTGGGTGGAGGAAGGGCTAGAAGGGGCACTGTGGCGGGGGGTCCTCACTCCCACCTGTGCCCTGCCCAGGTATTGACAAGCTGACGGAGAAGTCCCAGGTGTCAGAGGATGGCACCTTGCGGTCCCTGGATCCTGAGCCCCAGCAGAGCTCGGAGGACGGCAGCCCAGCCAAGGGGGTGGGTGATGGGGACTCCTGGAGCCAGGCGTGGCTGGCCCTTCCCTTCTCCTCTGGCCTCTGCAGTGGGGGCTGGGCCGGGGCACTCTGGGGTCACCTGCAGCAGAGGGGCAGGCACCCAGTGCCCAGGACATTAGGGCCAGCGCTGCTGACTTCCTTGGGGTTGGGGGCCTTTCACAGATCCCTCCCTTGTTTCCTGGTCCTGGCGAAGCCCTTGGCCTTCAGACTTCTCATCCCTCCGCCTTATCTGAGCTGGCCTTTACCCAGCCTGCCCTGTCAGCCGCTGGCCCTAAACCTGTCACTAGGTTGGGCTGGGCCTGGGGCAAAGGCTGCTGGGCTGGGCCTTCCCCTTTGTGGGATTTCCAACTGCCAGTGGAGAGGGCTCATTGCCCCCTACTCTACCCCTCACCCAACCCTGCCATCCCTCACCCCTGTTCTTTTCTGGGGGCCAGGAGCCCAGCCAGGCATGGAGGGAGCAGCGGCGACCATCCAGTTCATCAGCCAGTGGGCAGTGGAGCCCAACGCCAGAGTGGGTGAGGGACCCCATGCCAGGCGAGCAGGGGCTGGGGTTTGGGCAGATGGTACAGGGGCGGGAGCTGGGTTGGGGTTCCCTGGCCCAGGGAAGCTCAGTGAAGATGGTAATGAGTCCGAATCAAAGGACCCTGGCGTAGCAGCCTGGCTCTGGGTCTGTCCTTCTGGCTGGTGACATCCCGCGTGTTCGGCCTCTCTGGCTCGGTTGCTTCCTTCGTCTACATTGTTGCCAGAGTCCCCAGCAGGATTAAGCCCCAGGCGCCCACAGTGCTCTCTTCCTTAATAAATCACTCTTTCCGACTTCCTTCCCTGAATCTCATCTCATCCCCACGCCCTGTGTCTCCTGAGATCACACCAGTTGCACTGGAACAGGGATAATTGCTGTCCCTGCCTGACCATGCTGTTGTGAGGGCTAAAGGCGACAGTCTCCCGAAAGGCACGTGGCACAGCCATGGCTTAATGCGGAGCCATGGCGCTTGCCATCACTAACAATGAACTGTTCTGGGGTCCTGCTTGGTGCTAGGCTTGTGCTGCAGGGAGCAGGGGTGCTTTCTGCCTTGGGGAGCCTGTGGTTCTGAGTCAGGGTCAGGCTTGCCCTGCAGCCTCCAGGGGTTGCTTTCTCAGCCCCAGGAACCCCATCCCCCCCCCCAGGTCCTCTCCTGGAAGTCAAAGCTGCCGCTGCAGACCATCATGAGGCTGCTGCAGGTGCTGGTTCCGCAGGTGGAGAAGATCTGCATCGACAAGTGAGTCGGGCGCCAGCAGGGCCAGGAGGTGTGGGCGGGGCCGGGGGTGTGGGCAGGTGGACTCTGGGCGGGGCCAGCCTAGGCTTAGGTGGGTGTATGATGGGAAGCATGGGTCTTGGGAGTCCAGAGTGAGCCCTGTGCTCCTCTAGACCATGTGAGTGTGCTGGAGACACCCCTCTCCCTGCAGGGGCCTGACGGATGAGTCTGAGATCCTACGGTTCCTGCAGCATGGCACCCTGGTGGGGCTGCTGCCCGTGCCCCACCCCATCCTCATCCGCAAGTACCAGGCCAACTCGGGCACTGCCATGTGGTTCCGCACCTACATGTGGGGCGTCATCTATCTGAGGTGGGCCCCGGGGCGTGGGGTGGTGTCCGCCTGAGAGCCTGCGCAGCAGGGCTCAGCAGGGACCTCAGCTCTGGGCCCCACCACCCATGGTGGACTTCATGTCAAGACAGTCAACTAAGGCGGCCTTGCCTGGTTGAGGGTGGCACATGCAGCCCAGGGTGGGACATCGTGACGGAAAGTGTTGGCTTGGCCATTCCTGCCACCCAGCTCCTCCTGATGCCTTGTCTGCAAGGTGCCCCAGCACCTGGGTAACCCCCCACTTCCTCCGCAGGAATGTAGACCCCCCTGTCTGGTATGACACCGATGTGAAGCTGTTTGAGATACAGCGGGTGTGAGGACGAAGCCGGCGAGGGGCTCAGTCTAGGGGAAGGCAGGGCCCTGGTCCCTGAGGCTTCCCTGACCCACCATTCTGAGCTTTAAATGACCACGATCAGGGCCTGGGACAGGCAGAGTGGCTGAGTCCTAGTGTCAGGCCCCAGAGACCCCTGTGGCCAGGACAATGTGGACCGACTCTGATCTCCCTCAACCCCTAGGCTGGACTCACAGGAGCCTCATCTCCGGGGCTAAACCCCCACCAGAGACCACTGCCCCCAATAGTCAGACTCCCCCTTTAAGACCTGGCTCAGTGCTGTCCCCTCAGTGCCCACCCACTCCTGTCCTGCCCAGCCCCAGAGGCAGAAGCCATCAGGTCACTGTGCCCTAAGGGGTTTGACCAAGGAACCACGGGCTGTCCCTTGAGGTGCCTGGGCAGGGTGAGGGGGTGCTTCCAGCCTCCTAACCCGAAGCCAGCTGTTCCAGGCTCCAGGGGAAATAGGTGTGGCCAGGCTGCTCCTCGAGGAGGCTGGGAGCTGGCTGACTGCAAAAGCCAGGCTGGGACACCTCCCCTCTACTTGGGGCATGGTGTGGGGTGGTGAGGGTCTCCTGCTGTATTCTCCTGGGTCCGTGGAAATCGCCTGGCTCCCTGTTACCTGGTAATGAGGGGTAGGGAAGGGAACCGGGGGGCAGCCATTTAGTCCTCCCTGTCCTGCCCACTGCCTGGATGGGGCAATGTCACCCCCTCATCCTTCCCCCAGCTCTGGCCCCTGGGTCCCGCCCCCCAACCCCCGTGTCAGAACAATCTTTGCTCTGTACAATCGGCCTCTTTACAATAAAATCTCCTGCTCCACATTCTGACTCTGCAGTTGAGGCGAGGGGCCAGGTGTGGCTCTTGTCTTCATTGGAGCTGGGGACTCTGCATCTCAGAGGGCCCCCAGTGCATGACTGGGAGCCAGCATTTGTTATTTTCTTGGGTGGGAAAGCAGGATTAGACCTTGTCACCTAGGGTTTGGGGCCCCCGAGCTGTAGCCACCCAGAGAAAGGGCCCATAGGAGAGGCCATGGGGCCACCCCAGGCAGCCACTGAGACAGCGCGGGGAGGGCTGTGCTTGCTAGTGATTCACTTTGGTGGCAGGGGGCGGGGGGGCATGAGGAGGAGGGCAGAGCCTCATCTGCCCTCTCTGGCCTCGCCCCAGGCAGAGCCTGCTGTTTGCACTGGGCTCAGGGAGATGGATGGCCTGCCACACCTGCCCTTTCCCTTCCATTCCTGCCCCACCTGATGGCTCAGGAATCAGCCAGGGGCCACAGCCTGCATGGAAAGCCAGCTGCAGAATGTCACTGGGGGCTCTGTTCTAGACAGAGGGTGTGCTGGGGAGGGGTGGGGGTGGAGAGACACGAGCCCCGACCTGTCTCTCCCACTTCCTCCCCTGGATCAGACCAAGGAAGAACTGGGTGACCTTCCTGGCCCAGGAGGACAGTCCCAGGAGCAGGACTGTCCCAGCCCCACAGCCCTACCCAAAAGGACCATTCCTTCCCACCATGCCCGAAGGAGCAGTTCTGTCCCTGGGAACAAATGCCACAAGCCTGAAGGCAAAAAATCGATCAAACAAATAGGGTTTATGCCGCAGGAGAGAGCTGTTGAACCCTGCCTGGCACCTAATGAATGAGCTCATTAGGAGATAGGTGTGTGGGGAATGGAGCTGGCCTCCCAGCTCGGAGCTCTGAGGGTGTCCAGAGCCACATTAGGACCAGGTGCTCTTCTTGCAGCAGGGGCAGACCCCTGAGGCCTGGCTGGAGAGGGGCGCCCCTCGCTAAGCTCCGCAGACTCGGTCATGTAGGTCTGACCCTCTCAGAAAGTAGCCGTGAAGGGGCCCCTGCCAGCCTCCTGGGGTGCACCGTTGGCTCGCTGATTGTGGTGGGAAAGCAGGGGGCAGGCATGTGCCCAGGCCTGGCCACGGGCATCAGAAGCTCAGTGTCCAGGCCCCTGCCCTTGGCCTCTGACTATAGGCCGTGTCCTCCCCTTCAGTGAGGCTCTGGGGGGCAGGAGGCCTTGGGAGCCTCAGGCTGGTCTCCGCACCTCAGAATGAGGCATCTGGGCTACCATCTTCCCTGCCTTGGCACTTCAAGGTTCTGCCAGGGGTGGGCAGCCTCAGGCCCCCAGGTAGACCTCCACCAGGCCTCCCACAGAGTGCATGCGGTAGAAGACCCCCAGGGGCAGGCCGCAGTTGACGACGGTAAACCATATCTGGTAGCCGTAGAAATCCTTTTCTAGCCCATTCTCAAACTCCGGGTGTATGCCAAATGCAGGCATCATCCACAGCTGGGGGAGAGAATGTGCTGAGTTAGAGAAGGGCTCTCCTGTGCCCTGAGGCGCTCAGTTCAGGGGAGGCAGCCCCCAAACCTGCAGCCCCTTCAGTGCCACCCCCACCTCCCACTCAATCTTCCTCTAACCCTTGGGCTTTCAGCATGAGGATCTTTCTCACTCTACTGCAGAAGGCCTTAGCCGTCCCCAGCCATCTCCATGAGCTTGCCTGTGGCCAGCCTGAACTTCAGATGGGTCAGGAGACCCCAGGCTGCCGCCACGTGTGGGAAGAAGCAGGAATTCCCAGCGTGCCACCTGCTCTGTCAAGCTGGGCACCCCCACCCTGTACCCTGAGCTCGGGCTTCACTCCTCGGCTAGCTACTTATTATTTTTATTATTTATTTATTTATTTTTTTGAGACAAGATCTCACTCTGTCACTCAGGCTGGAGTGCAGTGGCAGGATCACAGCTCAATGCAGCCTCAACCTCCCGGCTCAAGTGATCCTCCCATCTCAGCCTCCCAAGTAGCTGGGACTACAGGCATGCACCATCATGCCTGGCTAATTTTTATTTTTATTTTTATTATTTTTTAAGAGACAGAGTCTCACTCTGTCACCCAGGCTGGAGTGCAGTGGCACAGTCTTGGCTCACTGCAACATCTGCCTCCTGGGTTCGAGCGATTCTCGTGCCTCAGCCTCCCGAGTAGCTGGAATTACAGGTGTGCACCACCATGCCTGGCTAATTTTTGTATTTTTAGTAGACATGAGGTTTTACCATGTTGCCCAGGCTGGTCTCCAACTCCTGGCCTCAAGTGATCCACCCACCTTAGCCTCCCAAAGTGCTGGGAGCCACCATGAGCCACCGTGAGCCACCGTGTCCAGTGAGCCACCGTGTCCAGACTAATTTTAAAATTTTTTTGTAGAGGCAGGGTCTCCCTGTGTTGTCCAGGTTGGTCTTAAACTCCTGGGCTCAGGGGATCCTCCTGCCTCAGCCTCCCAAAGTGCTGGGATTACAGGTGTGAACCACTGTGCCCCGTCATTTCTGCTAGTTATGACTCCCTACCCCCTCCTACCTTCCTGTCCAAATTCTACCCATTCTTCAAGGCTCATATCAAACCTTCATGAAGCCTTCCTTGACTATGCAGACCCACAGTTCCTTTGCTGAGCTCCTAATGCACTTTAGAGCCAATTTATTCTCTGCCTGGACCAGAGGTTTCGTTTCTGGGGTATATTTTCAGTGCATTGAGTGCTTGGGGTCAAACAACCCTGAGTTGTCCCAGTCCTGCTACTTACAGGCTGTGGGTACTTGGGCAGGTCCAATAACCTAAGCCTTAGTTTCCTCCTCTGTGAAAAGGGACAGCAATAGTGTCTGTTGCATGGAGTTACTGTGATGATTCAATGAGGTATGGAGATATTGCATGGAAAGGTGTACCTGGGATATCCACCAGAAACTGGGCAACCATTATCAACATCTTCCACTAGGAGTGTCTTAGAAAATCAGGTACTTCCTGATTTCTTCCTTTGACTGAATCCAGGGATGATGAATTCAGTGGTGTCTTCCCAACTAGATGGGAAGTAACTGGAAGGTAGAAGTCTTACATATTTTTTTGCGAAGAGCACTTAGCCAAGTGCTTGGCACATTCATTCATGCCAGGCACCCTGTAGGGAACTGGGGGGACACTCTTAAGCACCATCAAGCTAGTTGGAAAAAGATGTGTCCTTGATCCATCCCTTCCTGAGTGAGGATTTCCGGGTCTGCCTGGCCACCTCTATCCCCCAGACTCCTTAGCCCAGTCACTTACTGTGATATTGCAGAGGATGAGGAAGAGTGAGATCTCCTTGAGGGCCCGCCGCTTCCAGTTGAGGTGGCTGTAGGAGTGGATGTAGGCCAATGAGGCCCGCTGCAGGCCCTGGCCCAGCTCCAGCAGGGAGCCTCTGCGGGGAGGCTCAGCCTCCTGCTTTCTTGCCAGGCCCTCGGGAACTGCCTCCCAGAGTGGGCGCCGGTGCAGGCCCTCGATGATGAAGAGGTTCTGAGCGATGTGCTCCAGGATAAGCAGCAGCGAGTAGGCCAGGATGAGGCGGTTGAGCAGCTCATGTGGGCGCTTGGCCACAATGGCCACAATGGAGAAATAGGCGATGCCCATCTGGCCCAGTGCAGCACCCATCAGCAGCACCACATCCAGGCTGCGGGTAGGGTTCTTGACCGTGTCCAGCTCTCGCTCCTCCAGCCCGTGTATGGCTGTGCCCACCAGGCATGCCAGGCTCATGGCGGGCAGCACAGCCACATAGAAGGCATAGTAGAGGGTGAAGTACTGGTAAGCAATGGCAGAGCCACTGGCCTCGATTTGGAAGAGCACAAAGACACACACGCCTGCCAACAGCACCAGCAGGCCCAGCAGCAGTCCGAAGATGGCCCCATGCAGGTGGAAGGGCACAGTGCCAGGGTGGGCACCCATGTGGGGTACCACGCGGCGGCCCACATTCTTCCACATGACAAACAGCACGGCGCAGCAGATGAGGCAGTACTCAGTGCTGAAGGGGTACAGCATCAGGAAGCCCCTTTGGAAAGCTTCACACGCGGTGGCATTGAGGCACAGACAGGTGTTGGTCTCATTGCCTGGTGCGGGGGGGCAGGGTGGGAGGGCAGACATTCAGGCAGGCCCAGCTCTGAGGAGACTGGCTACACAGATCCCTCCCATTCCCTGGAATATACCAGAGCCGAAAGGGACCCAGTCGCTCATTTTGTGGATGTGGAAACTGAGGAGATCAGAAATCCCACAGAACGGTCATTCTTTCTCAGAGGACTTGAGATGCCAAGCTTATGCAAAGCATTAAAAACGTGATGCCAGCCAGGCGCAGTGGCTCATGCGTGTAATCCCAGCCCTTTGAGAGACCAAGGCGGGAAGACTGCTTGAGCTCAGGAGTTCAAGATCAACTGGGGTAACATGGTGAGACCTCGTCTCTACTAAAAATAAAAAACATGGCCAGGTGCGGTGGCTCACGCCTGTAATCCCAACAGTTTGGCAGGCTGAGGCAGGTGGATCATCTGAGGTCAGGAGTTCAAGACCAGCCTGGGCAACATGGTGAAACCCTGTCTCTACTAAAAACACAAAAATTAACTGGGCGTGGTGGCACATGCCTGTAATCCCAGCTACTTGGGAGGCTGAGGCGGAAGAATGGCTTGAGCTCAGAAAGCAGAGGTTGCAGTCAGCCAAGAATGTGCCATTGCACTCCAGCCTGGGCGACAGAGCGAAACTCCATCTCAAAAACAAACAAAAAACCAAAAACAAACAAACAAAAATTAGCCGGGTGGCACACGCCTGTAGTACCAGCTATGTGGGAGGCTGAGGTGGGAAGATCACTTGAGCCTGGGAGGTGGAGGCTGCAGTGAGCCGTGTTCCCATGACTGCATTCCAGTCTGGGTGACAGAGTGAGACCGTGTCTCAAATAAACCAAAAACCGAAACCCCTAAAACCCTCACGTGATGTCTCTGGTGCCAAAGGTCACCTCCACAGATGACTTCCTGGGCTCAAGGGAAAACCCGTGGCTGTGACAGCTGAACCCAGCGATCGGCCTTAGCAGCACTCAGTGTCTGGCCGTCAGTCATTAGTACCTTGGCATCGCTGTCCTTCAAAGCACACAGCATCACCTGGAAGAAGCTGGGGCCAAAAATATCTAACCTGAATCTAATCAAGATTTTGTCCATACTTCCCATTCCAAGGAACGGTAAGGGCGAGGGATGTGAGTTAAACACTGCCAGGAGGAAGAAACCTGACAAGTCTCAAGGTCAGTGGGAAAATACCAATTTAGATTTAACCAAATGCATTGCACGTTTGAACAAAATGTCTGTAAAAGACATTTCTTGGTGGCTCACGCCTGTAATCCCGGCACTTTGGGAGGCCAAGGCGGGCGGATCATGAGGTCAGGAGATGGAGACCATCCTGGCTAACACAGTGAAATCCCGTCTCTACTAAAAATACAAAAAATGAGCCAGGCATGGTGGCGGGCGCTTGTAGTCCCAGCTACTCAGGAGGCTGAGGCAGGAGAATGGCGTGAACCCGGGAGGCGGAGCTTGCAGTGAGCTGAGATCCGGCCACTGCACTCCAGCCTGAGTGACAGAGCGAGACTCTGTCTCAAACAAAACAAAACAAAACAAAACAAAAAACAAGCTCCCCCCCAAAAAACAAACAAAAGACATTTCTGGGGTTAACTGGAGAAAGTGGGATATAGATTGATTCAGAGGACAGAACGAAGTTGAAGGATTTTGTTAACAACCGTAACAGCATTGTGGTCATGTGGGGAATACATCTGTTTTTAAAGAGATGCACACTGGGCCCAGCATGATGGCTCATGCCTATAATCCCAGCACTTCAAGAGGCTGAGGAGGGAGGATCACTTGAGCCGAGTAGTTTGAGACAAGTCTGGGCTCAGAATTTTTTTGTGGGACCCCATCTCTACAAAAATTTTAAAAATGAGCTGGGCATGCTGGCATGTGCCTGTGGTCCCAGCTACTCAGGAAGCTGAGGTGGGAGGCTAGCTTGAGCCCAGAAGTTTGAAACTGTAGTGAGCTATGATTGCACCACTGCACTCCAGCCTGGGTGACAGAGTGAGACCCTGTCTCAAAAAAAA
>NC_045449.1:68517034-68535726 GCF_002776525.5 Piliocolobus tephrosceles | reverse complement strand
AAAAAAAAAAAAAAAAAAAAAAAAAAAAAAAAAAAAAAAAAAAAGATGCATACTGAACTATTTTGAGATATAATGTTATGATTTCTTTAGCAAAAAGTAAAAATAAATAAATATGGCCAAATATTAATAATTATTATGCCTAGGTGATGGGTATGTCTTGTTCTTCTACTCATTTGTAATGCTTGAATTATTTTATTTTGTTTTATTTTATTATTTTATTTTATGACAGTTTCAGTCTTGTCACCCAGGCTGGAGTGCAATGGCGCGATCTTAGCTCACTGCAACCTCCGCCTTCCGGGTTCAAGCAATTCTCACGCCTCAATAGCTGGGTAGATTCTCCCAAGTAGCGGGGATTACAGGCACCCACCACCATGCCTGGTTAATTTTTGTATTTTTAGTAGAGACAGGGTTTCACCATGTTGGCTAGGCTGGTTTCAAACTCGTGACCTCAGGTGATCCGCCTGCCTCGGCCTCCCAAAGTGCTGGGATTATAGGCGTGAGCCACCACGCCCAGCCTTGAATTATTTTATAATATCAAAATCCATGATGTCACTTGGCAAAAATTCTCTCTTTGCACTGCTTTTCTGAGAAACGCAAGCAGAGTATATAGAATGCCCACAGTTCACAGGCGTGTCGTGACTGATGCAGCGGGTATGCGAATATGTGGATGTGCTGGGAGGGCTGGGCTGCAGGGCGTGATGGTGATGCCGCCTGGGGTGGGGTGGGGCATGTACATACAGGTGTGGCTCAATCCCACAGAGCAGTGTTCCCATGTCGAGTATGGGATGCAGCCTCTAAGATAGGAGGTGAGGCATATGGGACAATCTTGGGGGTATTTTTCTGCCCAGAAATCTTCTGTCCCACCTGATTGATAAAGCCAGGCACCTAAAATTGTATTAGGAAGACATTCCTTTCAGCCCTGGAGGCTGTTGAGTTGCTTGCAAGTAAAATGCAAATACCATGGGTGGGGTGCATACCTGAAGGACTTAGTGGCTAGCTCAGCCGGGATCAGTGGCTGGCTTGCTGACGCCTGGAGTGGGGTGCAGGACGTCAGCACCTGATGGGGTGGGATGGGACCACTGGCAAACTTCAGTTTTCTGTTGATTCCTAATCTGGCCTCTAGAGTTTACTCCCAACTCTATAGACTTATTGAGCCTCACCTGTTTTAGGGAGTGTAGCGTGCGTGCGTGTGTGTGCGTGTGTGTGTGTGTGTGCGCGTGTGTGTGCGTGCGTGTGTGTGCGTGTGTGTGTGTGTTTCAGGGCAAGGAAGACCTGGTCTCTTTTCCGTACCTGTGTATTTTTCCATGAGGATGCCAAGCTCAGCTTCGATCTCTCGGTGCATGGAGTCATTGGTAATGGCCAGAACCCACAGCAGCAGGTTCGTGGCCAGGGTCAGCATCAGGCCACATCTGGGGGAAGTGCCACACTCTTCTCACACACCGGGGCCGGCTCCCCAGGCGCCAAACCCTCGCCATCCGCTGTTGTTGGGCAACCACTCACTCCCAACCACTCACTCCCCAGTGTCACGCTGGCACTAGGACACAAGAGGCAGCCCTGGGGCCACCTAGGACACATCCCAGACTAACCTATAGCCCCAGGGCCACCCTGACCAGGGAAGTGGTAGGGAGGACAGAGAAGCCAGAGGGTTTGGGAGGGAGAGAAGTCTTACCTAGTGAAGTTGGTCTGGACCTGAACACAGTCTTTGCAGTGTTTCCAGAGCACCCAGGTCTGAAAGAGACAGGGCTTTGAGCCCAGGGACTGGTGGAGGTGGTGGGACCACAGTGTGAGTTCCTGGGGCGCATGCGTGTATTTACAGTGAAAGACACAAGGAGAAAGACTGGGTCGGAATCTTGGCTCTACTGCTTCTTGCTGTGTAGTATTGAGTCAGTGGCAAACCATCTCTGAGCCTTAGTTGCCTCAACTGTGAAAAGGGACCAAAAAACCCACCCTTTGCGGAAATGCCTTCTTGTTGGGGAAATAAGACAGTGGGAACAAAACACCCAACACAATGCCTGGCGACAAGAGAAACCTAAGAGGAAGTTGGAGATTGTATTCTTTTTGTGTTTTTTTTGAGATAGAGTCTCACTCTGTCGCCCAGGCTGGAGCGCAGTGGCACGATCTTGGCTCACTGCAACCTCTCTGCCTCCTGGGTTCAAGTGATTCTCGTGCCTCAGCCTCCCAAGTAGCTGGGACTACAGGCGTGTGCTGCACCCGGCTAATTTTTATATTTTTAGTAGAGACAGGGTTTCACCATGTTGACCAGGCTGGTCTCAAACTCCTGACCTCAGGTGATCCACCTGCCTCGGCCTCCCAAAGTGCTGGCATTACAGGCATGAGCCAACTCGACCGACCGAGATTGTATTCTTTTTGTTTTGTTCTGTTTTTTGAGACGGAGTCTCGCTTTGTCACTCAGACTGGAGTGCAGTGGCCCAATCTCAGCTCACTGCAAGCTCCGCCTCCCAGGTTTACGCCATTCTCCTGCCTCAGCCTGCCAAGTAGCTAGGACTACAGGCACCTGCCACCTGGCCCAGCTACTTTTTTGTATTTTTTTTTTTTTTTTTAGTAGAGACGAGGTTTCACCATGTTAGCCAGGATGGTCTCGATCTCCTGACCTCATGATCCGCCCATTTCAGCCTCCTAAAACGCTGGGATTACAGGCTTGAGCCACCGCGCCCAGCCCTGAGATTGTATTCTTAAGAAGAGGTTTGTGTATCTAGGGAGTGTATATTCAGGGATACGCCTACATACACATAGGCAGCTGGACTTCTAAGTGTCTACATTTAGTGCCACGGTGTGTGTGTTGATGCAGGAACCCATGGGTATGTGTGGACATGGACACTTGTGTGACGGGCGTGGTGTGTGCGCAAAGACCCTGGGGCATTAGGTATTTGCCTGTGTGGCTGCTCCTAGGCACAGGTAGTGGGAGGTGTGTGCACACCATGGGTAGATAGTGTATGTCCCCGGTGGTGTGGGGATGGGAGAAGCCTGTCACCTGGATGCCGATGAAGACCATCTCGATGACAGGGAAGACAAGCTCCAGCTGTGACTTGCAGCGGATGTGGCTCACATCATAGCCCACTCGGAAGATGTTGAGGCAGAAGGTGCAGGTGCCGAAGAGCACTAGGGAACCTGGCCGGACGTGCGGGTGGGCGTTGGCACCTGCCCGGAACCGGCTCTCCCATCCCACTCCTGCCCAGCACCCCAGCACCCTGACACTCACCCCGCACCCACAGGGGCCCCGCGTGGGGATCTTGGTAGAGCACGGCGTGTGGTCGGCGGGTGGTGCTTGCCACGTAGTAGAGAAGCCAGAGCAGGGAAAGGACCTTCAGCGTGGCCAGCAGGATCCACACGTCGCCCAGAGTGACGGCCACTTTGTTGAAGATCATGCTGCAGATGAAGGCCCCGCCCAGGAACACCACGTTCAGGGCCAGGAACCCCGAGAAGAGTTGCCCGGCCTTCTGGGCCTGCCGGTCCCGCCGCAGCAGCAGGGAGAAATGCCGCACCAGCCAGGACTTCTGCCGGAGCGGGTTGGTGGCCGCTCTCTCCTCGGCCCCCATATCCACTCGGTTCTCCTTATGTGGGGCTGCTTCAGTCTCCTGTGCTTCTGAAGAAGGCATGGGTGTAGCCTCAGCAGGGGCTAGAGATGGAGAAAGGGTCCTGGGTTAACTGCCAGGCTGTCCTGGGTTCAAGTCCACCCCGCCCCTAACTGCTGTGTGACCCAGGGTCAGCTATGCGGCCTCTCTGGTTGGGACATTGGAACTAATAGCAGCTGCCCCACCTACTTTACAGGACCTGAGGAGGTTCAAACAGACCAGGAGACCCTATGGAAGCCCCTTGTGCTGCACATAAACATGGAGAATTAGTTTGACTGGCGTGAGGGTCACGTCCTCCCTCTCCACCCCACTTCCTGACTTGTGCCTGATCCTAAAGTGAGCCGTCTGCCTAGTGCCTGGTCAGTTTCCAGGGCTGTGATTTTTTGCCATCAAAAGGCAGCAGTGTCCTTCCGCCTTCTGGGAGGAATTTCACTTCGGACACCAGGGAGGGCAAGTTCGTGGCCTCTCTTATTCTGACCCTGATTGGTTGGGAAATGATTGCCTAAAATGTTTTGCAGAGAAGCATCCTGAGGCTGTGTCTGGGCTTGGTAGGAAAGAATGGTGTGATCTGAAACAATACTGTATTACAGGAATGTACAAGAACCTATACAATTACTTTTTCTTTTTTTTTTTTGAGACGGAGTCTCGCTCTGTCGCCCAGGCTGGAGTCCAGTGGTGCTATCTCAGCTCACTGCAAGCTCTGCCTCCCGGCAGATCATGAGGTCAGGAGATGGAGACCATCCTGGCTAACATGGTGAAACCCCGTCTCTACTAAAAATACAAAAAAATTAGCCAGGCGTGGTGGTGGGCACCTGTAGTCCCAGCTACTTGGGAGGCTGAGGCAGGAGAATATAATTACTTTTAAAATGTCTAGACCAGCAGTCCCCTCCCCAGCTTTTTTGGCACCAGGGACCAGTTTCGTGGAAGACAATTTTTCCATGGATGGAAGGTGGAGGGATGGTTTCGGGATGAAACTGTTATACTTCAGATCATTGGGTATTAGATTCTCATAAGGAGTGGGCAACCCTTTAATCCCTCGCATGCGCAGTTCACGATGGGGTTCGTGCTCCTGTGAGAATCTATTGCCACTGCTGATCTGACAGGAGGCGGAGCTCAGGGTGTCATGCTCCCTCCCCATCACTTACCTCCTGCTGTGTGGCCTGGTTCCTAATAGGCCATGGACCGGTACTGGTCCGCAGCCTGGGGACTGGGGACTCCTGGTCTAGATGATACCCATCGATTTCACAGTAGGAGTTTCTTCTGGGATGAGGGTACTGGGATTGGGAGTAGCAGACTTTTTGGATTTACTGTTCTAGTTTTTTTTTTTTTTTTTTTAATTAGCACAGTACTTATGTAATTAAAAGTAATTTTAGGCTGGGCATGGTGGCTGATGCCTGTAATCTCAGCACTTTGGGAGGCTCAGGTGGGAGGATTACTTGAATCCAGGCATTCAACACCAGCCTGGCCAACATAGGAAGACACTGTCTCTAAAAAAAAAAATATATATATATATATATATATGTGTGTGTGTGTGTGTGTGTGTGTAATATATATATTAGCCAGGTATGATGGTTTATGCCTATAGTCCTAACTATTCAGGAGGCTGAGGCAGGAGGATGGCTTGAACCCAGGAAATCAAGGTTGCAGTGAGCTATGATTGGGCCACTGCACTCCAAGCTGAGTGACAGAGCAAGACCCTGCGTTTAAACATAAATAAATAAATAAAATAATTTTAAAGTACATTAAAGGTTTAGGGAAAAGGTTCTGGGGTTGATTTACAATGTCTGCTGAGAGCATGGGACAGGCCTGGATCAGCACCGCGGCCATGCCCTTAACTTTGAAGGAACTGACTTCCATTTCTCTGCCCCTCCCCCCACTCCTGGAAGTCCCACGAGTGCCTGGCATAATGTAGCAACCACGATCTTTTACCCTCCTCTTTTCCTGAATGTCTCCTGCCATTTCCTCACCTCTCCCAAGCATTCACGCAGGCCAACCACTTTGTCACCACTTGCTTAGACCAGATTTTGGGGCATCCAATGACTGCGGCTCTGAGTCCAGCATACTCTCTCCACTGGACACTCCTTCCTGGTGGGGCTGTGATACTGTTGAGAGTGGGGACGGTTCCGCTGCTTCTGGGTGCTCTCCTGGTGGGGAGGCTGAGCTGACCCAGAAGGCTCCCTAGAGCCCCCCTGTTCTGCCCAGGCGCTTCCTTTGTCCTGCCGCTGCCTGGTGCTCTGGGCTCAGGGTTCTAGGTGCTCACTACTCCCATTCTCTTGCTTCCTAATGTCACAATCTCAGAGTGACATCACCATCTCTACACCTCCTAGCAGAGAACTAGGTGCCTTCTTTGCCTCTCCCCTCATCCTTTGCATTCTCTTAGGCCCCAAGCTTGTTCATTCCAGCTCAAAAGTTGCTCTTAGATTTTTATTTATTTATTTTTAGAGCTGGGGTCTCGCTCTGCAACCCAGCCTGAAGTGCGGTGGCACCATCATAGCTCACTGCAACCTTGAACTCCTGGGCTCAAGTGATCCTCCCAATTCAGCCTCATGAGTAGTTGGGACTACAGGCGTGTGCCACCAAGCTCGGCTAATTAATTTTTTTTTTTTTTTGCAGAGACACTGTTGCGTTATGCTGCCTAGGCTGGTCTTGAACTCCTCGCCTCAAGTGATCCTCCTGTCTCAGGTTCCCAAAGTGTTAGGATTACAGGTGTGAGCCACCATGCCTGGCACGGATTTTTCTTGACCTCAACCACTGCCTAGTCTGGGCCCCCATCCTCGCTGTCTTGGACTGGTCTCCTTGCCCAGAGTGCCTCTCCCCTACTGAAAGTCCTGCAAAGGCAACTAATTGCCCTCAGTATAAAGTCCAAACTGCTGACACAGCCTGCATGGCCTCTCAAAATGAGAGGTATATGATTAGTATGGGCCTGGACAAGGTTCCAGGTTCTCTGCCCAAGGCAGAGTAGCTGCTGCTGCTTCCTGGTCTGGCTTCAACTTACCCTTCTAGCATTGTCTTCAGACCTTACTCCCCTCTCCTTGGGCTACACTATCTTGCTGCACTTCCTGGAATGCCCCCAGTCTTTGCCCACACCCTATCCTTTGCCTTTAATGCCTACCCCTTTTGCCCCTTGGGTAACTCTAGCTTGTGCTTCAGGACTTGGCAGAGACCCTGCCTCCTCTCTGCAGGCTTCCCTGCTCAGCACTCCCATCTCACCCCACACTGACCACCCATTGTCCTCTGCTTCCATTAGCTGTGCTTTGCTCTGTCTCTCCCTTGAGACTTTGGGCTTCAGGAGCCTCAGACGTGCCCTCTATGCAACAGCAGAAGACCCTCACCATATCTGGCTTGAAAATGCAACCTCTCCAGGCTCCCGTTCTCCCTTGGGCATATTCTCCCATTCTCCACCTGTTCCATATTTATACTTTCTGCGGTTCTCTTCTGGGGCAGATGGAGCACTAAAACTTGAGCCCCTTTTCAAGATTCTATAAATTATTTTCTCCTCTTTCCCAGTCCACTCTGTCATCCTTGCCCAAGTTCTGTCTCCTCCCTGTCTCCACCCACCTCTGCTGCCGTACTCAAGGCACCTGCCTCCCACATCCACCCAGGCCCAGGTAGAGAGTTCTCTGTTTCTCCCGTGGTCTCCTGACTCCTGCCATCCCTCCTGGATACTGCTCTTCTTTCTGCCCCTCCCACCCCCGGCCACTCGCCCATCCTTCCCACCCACCTGGAAAGGCTTTGTCTCTGCCTAAGCCTTCTGGTGTTGCTTTGCTGGGGCCACTGCCCTCTATTGAGAGTAGGTGTGCCCTGTTTGGTGTGCTGTGGGTGTGGCTAGCTCCCATTAAGGCCTGGAATGCCTCCAGGACAGAGACTGGGTCCTGCTTAACTCGGACCCTCCAAACCTAGCACAGACGTGACATTCACCCAGTGTTTGCCAGCTGACTCTGGCATCTTCTGGGGAATTTTCAGCACCAGAGTTGTGGACAGAGACCCTTCCCATTAAACTCCTTCCAGGCTGACTGGGGAGGAGACTCCAGATGATCTTTATCTTTCCCTCCTAAGCTCCCCCACCCAAATTGAGCAAGGCTGGGTCTCACTGGGATGCCTCCCTGCTCCACATCTCCCAACTCTAACTGCTTTACTTCCCCTTCCCCCAAACCTACACCCTCTCCTCCGGCCCTGAAGCGGGGTAGATTAATGATCAAGAGCTCAGATTCCAGCATTTATTACCTCTGTCATCTTAGACTACTGAGACTACTACAGAGAGCTACGTAGACTCTGTGCCTCAGTGTTGTCATCTGCAAAACGGATACACAACTATGAAATAGTAGCTGGTGCATAGTAGATGCTCAATAAAGACTTCCTGACTGAGGCTGACTGCAGTGGCTCACGCCTGTAATTCCAGCACTTTGGGAGGCTGAGGTGAGCAGATCCCTTGAGCCCAGGAGTTGGAGACCAGCCTGGGGAACATGGCAAAACCCCATCTCTACAAAAAATACCAAACAATTAGCCAGGTGTAGTGGCATGCACCTGCGGTCCCAGCTACTCGGGAAGCTGATGTGGGAGGATTGCTTCAGCCTGGGAGGCTGAGGCTGCAGTGAGCTGTGATCACGACGTTGAACTCCAGCCTGAGGGACAGAGTTAGACCCTGTCTCAACAAAAAAAAAAAAAAAAAAAAAGAAAGAAAGAAAGAAAAAGAAAAAAAGGGATTAATGCCGAATAGGGGCTTTGTCAGAATGACATGATTTAATACATGCAAGAAGCACAGGTAGAGAGCAATGCCTTAATGCCTGGCGCCCAGAAAGCTCAGTGTTGGTTATCTCTGCATTTCCTTCCAGTTCTTTTGAGGTCCTGGAAAGCTGGGAGGGGTTGGGATTACTGGCGAATTTCAAGGTTGGATTTTATTCAGACTGGAGGCCTGGAGGGGACACTGGTGGACAAGGTTCCAGGTTCTCTCCCTCTGGGGTCTTTGCCCTGACAGCCTCCCCGTCTCCCACCCTGGGGTCCAACCTTCCAAAGGCCGCTGGAGTGAGCCTTCAAAGGAGCAAATTTCGAACCGGGCTGGGCAGGGGGCTGGAGTGGGCATGTAGGGGTCTCGGGCAGAGAGCTAGGGCAAGGGCGCCTGGAACTGACAAGCAGGACTCTGCCGCCCCCTGGCATGGCTCTGGGCGCGACGCCAGTCCAAGGGAGGGTGGGGACACCGGACTGGTTTGTGGGTCTCGGCTGGAGCGGTGATGAAAGCCGCGGAGCCGTCGGGCCCGGCTCCTGGCCCGGGAACGCAGGGCCGGCTCCGAGGAGGCTGCTAGTGCGGACGCCTTCGGGATTTCCTTCCGAGCCATTTTAGGGACTGCGGGGCCGGGGGTAGAAGCTTCGTGCGTACCCCAGACCCAGCATCCAGACAGCCCCAACCAACCCCACACCCCAGGCCTCCGCTCCCGCTTTCTGCTATGTGGGCCCCGCCGGGAGGGGCCGCGCCCTGCGGCCCTCTGTGCCCCCCCCGGGTCCACGGAAAGGAGTAGGGACGCGGAGCCCGGGTTGGGGGGCGGGTGGAGGGGCCGGCCTCGGATCAAAGGGAGTTGACCTCTCCACAGTCACCCCACTTTCCCGTTCCAATCCCTGCATCTCCTTCTCATGAACCCCGCTTTTGGGGGTGTAGTATATGCCAGTGTCTAGGGTGCGCAAGCTGGGAAAGTTCCGCCCGTGCTCCCGGCTTACCTGAGGCCAGGGCAGGCATCGCCGCGGGCTAACCACCGACTGCGGGCGCTGAGCGGATCGTCCGACCAAGTGAGACCGATGCCCGCGACGCCCTCCCCCAGCGGGACTGCGCAACCGCCGCTCGGGCTCCGCGGCCCATCGATTTTTCTGTTGACTTTGGAAATCTCATTAATCCCTCGTTAATTACCCTGCCGGGGGCTCGGACCCAGAGGGTGCAGCCAATTGCGAGGCAGCTGGATACGCGGGCGGGGCCGAGAGCTGTGCAGGCGCGGACCTGCAGGGTCTCCAACTCGCAGCCCGCCCTGGGGTGGGGTGGAGAGGGGTGCAGTGTTCTTAGGCCCGCGGTAGAGAGCTTGTGGGATTCAGGTCTCGCTTTCCTTTAATGATAAAGCTGGGAATGGACGCCCTCCCTTCAGGCCTGGAGTCACTTTTTCCTGTACCCTACCTAGCCCCAGGCCTGGCGGCACCCTCGCAGGACCCTGTGTTTTCCTTAAGTCAAACCTAAACTTGGTGGGGAAGAGTTGGAGCAGAGCGCCATTCTGACAGGGGTGGAGGCCTCCTCAGCTCCACCTGCGGCCTCTGAGAACTACTCACCTCCTTCTGCTGACAGCGTCCAGGCACAGTTTCCTCAAAGTCCCCTGAACTCCCGGTGCTGCTGCTCCTATATCTCCCCCAAACGCCATCTGCTGCACGGGTCACGCCCAGCCCTCCCCCTCCCTCTGCCTCTGTATGCTCACCACCACCTTTCACTCTTCTTCTAACTGTGGAGCCTCCTTCCCCTCTCTCTTCTGTCTTCCCTCCTAAGCATCTCTATACCCTTTGTAGAATAGAAACCCTAAGGCTTAAGGGGAAGCTCCTAGGGGACCTCCCGGGGCAGGGGGAGGTCAGGGGAGGCCCAAGTGGTGAGGATCTGAGACTCCCAACTCCTTTTAAACTAGAACTGCCCTGTGTCTGTCTGTCTGTCTGTCTCTCTCTCTCTCTCTCTCTCTCTCTATATATATATATTTTTGAGACAGAGTCTTGCTCTGACTCCCGGACTAGAGTGCAGTGGCATGATCTTGGTTCATTGCAACTTTTGCCTCCTGGGTTCAAGTGATTCTCCTGCCTCAGCCTCCTGAGTAGCTGGGATTACAGGCACACACCACCATGCCCAGCTAATTTTTGTAATTTTCAGTAGAAACAGGGTTTTGCCATGTTGGCCAGGCTGGTCTTGAACTCCTGACCTGAAGTGATCTGCCTGTCTCGGCCTCCCAAAGTGCTGGGATTACAGGCATGAGGCATCGCACCCAGCCTATATCTATGTTATAAAGTTGGGTTCCTGTAATATTTTATTCAAAGGGAAAAAATGTTCTACTTGAAAACAAAGTTTGAAAATTATTGTTCTTAGCAGAAAGGCTCTGGATATTTTGTAGCTGTGTGACCTTGGGGTAGTCACTTTACCTCTCTGGGCCTTAGCTTCCTTCTTTGTAAAATGCAGCAGCGACTAGGTCGCTGCTTCCTAAACTTTCTTGTGTCACGGGACACACACACACAAAGAATGATTAGGTTGGGTGCTGTGGCTCATGCCTGAAATCCCAGCACTTTGGGAGGCTGAGGTGGGGGGGATCACTCGAGCCCAGGAGTTCAAGACCAGACTGTGCAACACAATGAGACCCCCATCTACACACACACACACACACAAAATTTAGCCAGGCGTGGTGGCAGTAGTAGCTGTAGTTCCAGCTACTCAGGAGGCTAAGGTGGGAGGGTCTCTTGAATCCAGGAGGTTAAGGTTGCAGTGAGCTATCTGCACTCCAGCCTGGGCAAAAAAAGTGAGATACTGTCTCAAAAATAAATAAATAAATAAATATGTATGTCGCTTGGAGATAAAGGGAAGAGGAAGATGACAGTTTCAGAACTCCAATCACCCACTCTGCAGCTAGTCTGTCACTTGGAGTTTGCTCACTACACTGCAAAGCTTGAGATCTGAAAATCTCCAGGGGCCCTTCCCGCTCTGACTCCCAAGATCCTCTCCTGTGACCACCTCAGATGGAACAACAGAGACAAACAGTGGGGACGGGGCCAAATCACAGGTTTATTGGTTTCCAGCTCCAGGCAGCGTACTGGCCAGGCCACAGGACGGGATTAGAGAGGGAGCCAGAGCCGGCACTTCCAGATCTCGTTGGGTCCTAGCAATGCTGCCAGGAGAGGTCTCCCTTCCCCAGTTGCCTCATGCTGCACGGTCATACTGGGGTGGATGGGTCTGTCCTGATTGTGATTTAAAAATTGAACCTGGAAAAATAACTTTTGTGAAAATTCCACTCTGAGACCAGCAGGAAATGGACTGTCATATGGCACCAGCTGGGATTCATTCCCAGAGGGTATCTGAGTGGGCACATGAGCTGTTGCAGGCCTCAGGACAGCACGTAGACCTCCAGCAGGCTGGAGACGGCGTGCATGCGGTAGAAGATGCCGAAGGGAAGGCAGATGTTGACAATGGCTGCCCAGAGGGAGTAACCGTAGAAATCCACCTCCACTGTGTTGCTGAAGTGAGGGCGGGCCCCAAAGGCAGGCATGATCCACAGCTGTGTGGAGAGAGGAGCATTTCAGGAGCTGGCCTGGATGATGCTGTGGGCTTTGCTGGGCCGTGGCCAGATGGGGGCCCATCTTTCTCGCTTGGTGGACAGGGAGGGCTGGGTGTCCGTGAATGGGCAGCTCTAGCATTTTGGACAGGACCTGGCATTCTCTAAGGGGCTCAGGAAGTAAGCCCAACTGAATTTGCCATCCCCAGGCTAGGAGTCCACCTGTGATCCCTCTTCCAACATTTTAGCAGGGCCTCAGTGTGGGATCGGGGAGGGGAGAAGAGGTTTCACTAGAAGAAGAGGTACGAGCAGCAAAATTAGCAGCTCTGTCCTGGGGGGTTGTGTGCACGGGCGGGGGTGGCAGAGTCAGATAGGCTCAGGGCAGGGAGTTTGAGGTTCAGACAGAAGGCCAGCCCACCCCTGCCCTCCCTGAGCTCTGCCCTCCAGCTCTCCCCTTATCCCCTTCTCCCTTCCTGGGAGTGGGAGAAGGTGGAAGTTGGAATCCTGCTTCCTCTCTGGCTATGAGCTCAGAAGGTTCAGGTGTGGGTAAGAAGCAAAGAACAAAGGTTTCTAGGCTAGCCCCACCCCTACCCCTGATTAACTTCATCCTTGGGCACATCACAGTCCCCTCTGAGCCTGTTCTGTCCTATAAAATGAAGGATATGGAGAAGATGCTACTGGAGGTGATTTAAGCTCAGACACCTGGAGCAAGAATAGCCTCCCAGAAGGTGGCCCCTAGCCTATAAGCCAGGCCTGGGTGGAAGGTGGGGGTGGGGCCAGAGGGCAGGGGGCCAGGCACCAAAGCCGGTCCAAGACATGCCGAGGTCTGGGCCTTAATGATTCTACTAGTAGGGTCAGAAACTGATGACCACATTTTTTTTGAAGTGAAATTGATTGTGTTGGAAGGCTCCTGCATGGCAACATCTGTGGGGCCCATGACCTGGTGGATGGTCCTTCAAAGTGGGACCTCACCAAGAATGACTCTTAGGGCCGCTGGTGTACCTCATGCAGGTAGGATTTCATGGGGTACAATTCACTGTGGCACTCTTGCTCTGTACTGGGATATACCCACATTAAGTAATTTTCTGTATTAGGGATATTTTTCTATTGGAGGTTACAGCTGAAAGGATTGTTTTTCTATTGAGTGAAACTTCATTAGAAGTGTTTTTTTCTCGGCCAAGCGCGGTGGCTCACGCCTGTAATCCCAGCACTTTGGGAGGCTCAGGCGGGCAGATCTCGAGGTCAGGAGATTAAGACCATCCTGGCTAACACAGTGAACCCCCCTGTCTCCACTAAAATACAAAAAATTAGCTGGGTGTGGTGGTGGGCACCTGTAGTCCCAGCTACTCGGGAAACTGAGACAGGAGAATGGCATGAACCCAGGATGCAGGGCTTGCAGTGAGCTGAGATCACACCACTGCACACCAGCCTGGGCGACAGAGCAAGACTCCGTCTCAAAAAAAAAAAAATTTTTTTTTTTCTCTTTGAGATGTACCCACATAGGTACATGTTTCTATATCAGAGGTAATAATAAGCCCCCACTGGACCACTTCTGTCTTGGTTTGTACTAGAAACACCAGGAGCATTTCCCTGCTGGGATGCACTTTCATTACCAGTGTTTCTGCCCTGGGGTACTTCTATTCAGAGAACATATTTGTATTGGGTGAAGTCTGTTGCTTTTCTTTTTTTTGACAGAGTCTCACTCTGTTGCCTAGGCTGGAGTGCAGTGGTGCAATCTCAACTCACTGCAACCTCCGCCTCCTGGGTTCAAGCAATTTCCTTGCCTCAGCCTCCCGAGTAGCTGAGATTATAGGCACGCACACCACCATGCCTGGCTAATTTTTATATTTTTAGTGGAGATGGGGTTTTACCATGTTGGCCAGGCTAGTCTCGAACTCCTGACCTCAAGTCATCCACCTGTCTCAGCCTCCCAAAGTGCTTAGATTACAGGTGTGAGCCACAGTGCCCGGCCAAGTCTGTTGCTCTTAATCTTTGCTGAGTCACTGGGGAGGGGGTGGCTGCTGTAGACACCCTCCTTCCCACTTCACTCTGCTAACAGACCGCTCACACTTACGCTGGTGTCTGCTACTTCCTGAGGCTGCTCCAATTATTCTGAGAAGCAGGCAGGTCACAAGTTCCCAGGAGCAGTCACACCTCCCACTGGGGGGTGAGGGCCCCGCCTTCCACATTAGCTCTCAGCTCCCTCTCACCTCTGCCCAGCCCCTGTATCAACCTTCCCTGTGACCCCTCCAGCTCCATCCGCTGCCTAGATGCCAGAATGTTAGGATTTCATTTTCTCTGTGTGCCCTGAGATGCCATTTGCCCCAAAGCTACAGCTGGCCTCCCCTGAACCTGCTCCTTTCCTAGAGAGCTCTAAGATTCTCAGGCGGGCTGGGGGTAAGACAGAGAAAGCTAAGGGCTTAAGCCTGCAAGAGCATCCTTCCTCAGCCTTGTCTCCCAAGCCCACCCTTTCTTGCCCCAGCTACTCACAATGACATTGCAGAGCAGGAGAAACAGAGAAATGTCTCTTAGGCACCGGCGTCTCCATTGGCTTCTGGGGGCTGAGATGGCCACTGCTTCTCGCTGGTCTGCGGGGCTGGGGCTAACCAGCCTGGGGGTAGGTGGGCAGGCAGGCAAGGTGTGGAAGGCATCCAGGTTGGTGAAGGTGAGGTTTTGGCAAGGTTCCTTGGGGGAGGTACTGTGAGGCTCAGCCCCGGGCGGTCCTCGGTGAAGGCTCTCGATGATAAACATGTTCTGGAAGGTATGCTGGGCAATCATGAGCAGCGCATGGGTGAGGTCGAGCCCTGCCAGCAGGTCCTGGGGTGTGCCCGCCACCACGGCCACGATGGAGTAGTAGGAGATGGCATACTGACCCAGGGCAGCACCCATCAGCAGGGCCACGTCCAGGGTGCGCGTGGGGTTCTTATGGTGGTCCATGGCCCGGCGGTCAAAACGGTAGATGATGGAGCCACTCAGGCTGACCAAGGTCGTGAGTCCCAAGCAGACAATGTTGAAGCTGTAGTAGATGACCAGGGCCTGCTGGGTGCGGCCCCCGCCCCCGCTCACTTGAACCTCATAGATGATGAAGACAGCCAGTCCCACCACGAAGAGCAGCAGGCCCAGAACCGGGCCAGCAAAAAAGGTCTCCCGGAAGAGGCTGAGAGGGGTTGGGGTGTGGCTGTGGCCAGGGGTGGAGGCCAGGGATCTACCCACATTCTTCCACATGACGTACAGCATGGTGGAGGCGAAGAGGCTGTACTCGATGTTGAAGGGATAGAGGTAGAAGTACCCCTGCTGGAAGATCTGGCAGACGGCCGTGCTGCAGAGGCAGGAGTCTCCTCCAACTGGATTGCCCGCACGCTCTGTTGTGGAGAGAGAGACACAGGGCTGGACTGCCCTCCCACCTTCCTAGAGAGGTCTCTCCCCTAGACTGTGACCCTTTTTGTTTTGTTTTGAGATGGAGTTTCACTCTTGTTGCTCGGGTTAGAGTGCAATGACGTGATCTTGGTTCACTGCAAGCTCCACCTCCCG
Organism: Piliocolobus tephrosceles; assembly: GCF_002776525.5. Lineage (NCBI taxonomy): Eukaryota > Metazoa > Chordata > Mammalia > Primates > Cercopithecidae > Piliocolobus > Piliocolobus tephrosceles. The sequence goes on along the minus strand of NC_045449.1, from coordinate 68,520,332 downwards.
GGTTCAAGCCATTCTCCTGCCTCAGCCTCCCAAGTAGCTGGGATTATAGGCGCCTGCCACCACGCCCTGCTAATTTTTGTATTTTTAGTAGAGACAGGGTTTCGCCATGTTGGCCAGGCTGGTCTCAAACTCCTAACCTCAAGTGATCCGCTTGCCTCAGCCTCCCAAAATGCTGGGATTACAGGTGTGAGCCACCATGCCCAACCTAGCCTGTGACCTTTGTAAAGGGCAGGGTCCCTGTCTTTCATGCCTGCTATATTTACCATGGTATCCCTCATGCCTTCACAGGGTGTGGCACACTCCTTCACTTCACAAATATTTCTTCAGCACCTACTGTGTGCCAGAGACTGGGATACATCAGTGCTCAGTAAGAACAGTCTAGGCCAGGTGCAGTGGCTCACACCTGTAATCCCAACACTTTGGGAGGCCAAGGTGGGTGGATCACCTGAAGTCAGGGGTTTGAGACCAGCCTCACCAACATGGTGAAATCCCATCTCTACCAAAAACACAAAAATTAGCTAGGCATGGTGGCATGTGCCTGTAGTCCCAGCTATATGGTAGGCTGAGGCAGGAGAATTGCTTGAACCCAGGAGGCAGAGGTTGCAGTGAGCCAAGATCACGCCACTGCACTCCAGCCTGGGCAACAAAGCAAGACTCTGTCTCAAAAACAAAACAAAACAAAACAAAAAAACAATCTGAACCACAGGGCTGCTCACTTTACCTCACTCCATTCCTTCCATCCCTTCCTGCTCTGGCTCCCTGAGATAGAAAGTGGCTCTTGGGAACCTCTAAAGTTCAAGCTTCCTCACGGCTCTTCCCACCATCTGAATCAGCCCAGAAAGCCAGCTGCTGTGCCCAACTCTCCACCATGACCTCCCGTTACTTTTGTTTGTACCACATGGAAAGGAGTCTTGACTTGACTCCAGAATGTATTTGTAGGATACTCTGGGCCTTGGCAAATGTCTCTTTTCATCCTAAGAACTAGCCCTGCTGGTTTTGCAGATGAAGAAACTGAAGCTCAACGTGGTGACGTGACTTGTAAATGCAGAGTGAATGCAAACTGCCTGACTTCTGACCCTGGGACAGGTACTTCTCCGGCAGGCCTCTCTCCAGTCTGCAGGCCCCCACGTGAAGTCCATCACCTCCCTGGTTTGGTTTTGCACCCTCAGGAGTCCTCTTTGTTCAGGGTAGTCCTTTGTAAGGCTTGCTGGGCTGGGGTCTCCCTGAGGGCAGGGGCCATGCTTTTTGTTGCTGGACCTACCCATGCTAGGAGCATACATGTCTTAGTTATCTTGTTTGGTCCTGGTTATTGGGGGACCCTAGAGAAGTCCAGAGAATGAAGACTGGAGACTGGATCCCGTTCCTCCCTAGTTTGGCATATTGGTTAAAAACAAAGATGGATATGAATGCTAGTTCTAGACCTTGGGTGAGCTACTTAAGCTCTCTCTGCCCTAGTCTCTGCACCTATGCGTGGGAATGGGGAGAGTACCCATTTCACAGGGAAGTCTTGAGGGTTAAATGCAGTGTTTAAAACACTCAGCACAGTGCCTGACATACAGACCTCAGTAAATTGTCACCATTAACATTGCAATGCCATGATTATTTCTCACCTTCTCCTCCTCCCCAGGCTCTCGCATCTGATCCATGCTTGCACCAAAGAACCACTCTGTCTCCCTTCTGCTTTTCCCAGCTTGATCACTCTTGCCCTTTCTTCCTGGATTCTGGGTCTGGGTCTCTCTCTCTCTCTCTCTTTTTTTTTTTGAAACAGGGTCTCTCACTCTGTCACCGAGGTTGGAGTGCAGTGGCGCAATCACAGCTCACTGCAGTCTCGACCTCCCAGGTTCAAGCGATCCTCCCACCTCAGCCTCCCACAGTAGCTGGGACCACAGGCATGCACGACCACACCCGGCTAATTTTGTGTAGAGATGGGGTTTCATCATCTTGCCTAGGCTGGTCTCGAACTCGTGGGCTCAAGCAATTCACCTGCCTTGGCCTCCCAAAGTGCTGAGAATACAAGCATGAGCCACTGCTCCTGGTCCTGGGTCCTTCTTGGTGGGATGGAGATTGGATGGGGGGCCTGGGCTGCAGCTTGAAGGATAAAAGGGTGCCTCGATACTTCCCTTCTGGGGTCACCTACACCTATCCTGCAGAGGTAGATCCTGCAGCAGGAGGAGGTCCCTGGCTCTCTGCTTTGCCTCCATGCCCCCATGGGAGACTGACGTTACAAACTCGCAAAGCACCCAGCCCAAGGCCTGGTAGCCACAGGGCCAGCATTAAGAGGAAACTCACGGTCAGAGGCAAGATAGGCGTGGCTGGCATTGCTGTGAGAACTGCTGTAGGAGTGGGATTGGTGCACAGATTCATCCACCACGGCCGCCATCCAGATGGCCAGGTTGGTGGTGAGTGTGAACATCAGACCACACCTGTTTGGGGTTGGGGGCAGGGACAAAGAAGCCTGTGACCCTTTGGCAGGTTGGGGAGCAATACTGAAAGCTGGTGTTGAGAAATGAGAAAGCAGTTAGGCCCTGTGTGAACAGGGAAGCTGATTTTGCTAGGAACACAGCCTGGCTGGTATGCCACCCAAGAGAGGGCTAGGAGATTTTCCCGGGGGCCACCACCACTCCCTCCCCTGGGAGAAAGGGCCCCACAAAGCAGTGGAAGTCGGCCTGACAAAGCAAGGAGGCCTTGGCTGCAACCCCACCCAGGGGACATAAAGAGAGGCCCTGCTCCGGGATGGAAAGCCCGAATCTCTCCTGCAAGGTGAACACCAGCATACTGGGCACAGGCATGCAGCTGCAGCTCTCACCGGGTCAGATTCAGGTGGACGTGAACGCAGTCTTTAGCGGAGACCCAGAGGAAGTAGGTCTGTATTGAGAGACATTGGTGAGAGTCATTTACTCCATAGATGGACAAAATTCCAGTGTACCCATGTCCATGCCATCTTGTTCTCTCTGCCTGACGAACCTTACACTGAGTTATTAGGTTCATTTTAGTTTCACAAAATGAGGTGGGGGCTGGGTGCGGTGGCTCACACCTGTAATACCAGCACTTTGGGAGGCCGAGGCAGGTGGATCATTTGAGGTCAGGAGCTTGAGACCAGCCTGGCCAACATGGTAAAACCCCATCTCTACTAAAAATACAAAAAAATTATCTGGGTGTGGTGGTATGCACCTGTAATCCCAGCTACTCGGGAGGCTGAGGCAGGAGAATTGCTTGAACCCAGGAGGCGGAGTTTGCAGTGAGCCAAGATTGTGCCACTGCACTCCACCCTGGGCGACAGAGTGAGACTCCATCTCAA
>NC_045449.1:68383003-68502034 GCF_002776525.5 Piliocolobus tephrosceles | reverse complement strand
GATTACAGGCTTGAGCCACCGCGCCCGGCCTATTTTTTATTTTGAGACAAAGTCTGGCTCTGTCACCCAGGCTAGAGTGCAATGGCGCCATCTCGGCTCACTGCAACCTCCATCTCCCAGGTTCAAGTGATTCTCCTCCCTCAACCTCCTGAGTAGCTGGGATTACAGGCACCCCCGCCACCAAGCCCAGCTAACTTTTTGTATTTTTTTTTTAACAGAGACGGGGTTTCACCATGTTGGTCAGGCTGGTCTTGAACTCCTGACCTCAAGTGATCTGCCTGCCTCGGCCTCCCAAAGTGTAGGGATTACAGGCATGAGCCACCATGCTGACTGGCTGTGTTTATTTGTGAGCTGAGTGTGTGTCTGTGATTTTGCTCATTTGTCTTTGATTCAGTGCCTCCAAGTTTCCCAGAAGAGGGGTGTGTGTGTGCATGTGTGTGCGGGTGTGCGCCCACAGAGGCCTCCATCGCTTTCATCTGGAGTCTATTTGTAGACTCCTCCTCTTCCCTGGTATCTATCTTTAGGGCCCCGGGTCCTTTAGACTGGAAGATTGAAGTTCCTGGACACCCCACCTTCCCTCGCCCCGCCCTCACCCTGAACTGGGGGTTTCTACAGAGAGATTCCCTCGCCCTCTCTCTGGGTGACTGGCTTGTTGGGGGTCCCAGCCCTGGGGCATAGTGTGGGCTGTAGTGGGAGAAGAACTGATGGGATGGGGCGGAGGCAAGTCTACCTCTCGGGGCACTAGGGTGCTGAGGGGCCTGGGTGGGCTCTCCCCCTGGGCAGGCGTGTCCAGTTCGAGTGCATAGCTCTGCTACTTCCTGGAAAGGCCAGCTCAACTTTCCAAACCTCAGTGTTTCCATCTGTGAGTGGGGATGATTGAATGCCTCCCCCGCATTGTAGGCCAGTTGTGAGCATGAATGTAAAGCGCTTAGCTCAGGGCTCAATGCCCAGTGGGTGGAGGAGCAGCCCAGGGACCTGGCGGATGGGAATCTGGGGATGGGGAGGGCTCAGTGGGCATCAGCCAGGCCTGGGCAGCCCTGAGCTGGTGTCAGAGAGAACTGAAAGACTGGTTTGCCCCCAAGCCCCCCTTTCTGCGCCCACCACAGCCTTTGCACAGCCTGTTTAGTATTACAGAGCGGGGCTGAAAAGGAACAGCATTCGCCTGGCCCCCAGCCCTCGAGGGAAGACATGGGCGAAGAGGAGAGGAAATAGAGCAGGTGCATGTTCCAGCTCCTTTCCTGCTGGAAACCAAAACCATTTATCATTGTTATTATCGGTAGCAATATATGCTAGATTTAAATTAAACATCTCAGTATCACAATCATCACAATCATGTTACATTTATAACACCATGATATAGTGACATCTACCACGAGCACGTGCCCTGCCGTGGCCCACGATATCCACAGTACAGAATGATGTCATTGCTCTCCCCAGTGATCCGATGAGGTGGGTAACATCACCCTCATCCACTCCAAATCACCCTCTCAGAAAACCGAGGCTCAGAGAGGTTAAAAGACTTACCGAAGGTCACACAGCAAGGACTAGAACCTGGGCGTGTCTGATCCAGAGTCCTGCTCTAGACTCTGTTTTGGGTGCCTTCGCACTGTGCAGGAATCACAGCCTTCACTCCCCTCCCAGCTCTGGCACTGGTCCCACCAGGCCCAACACACATCCTTTAGGCTCATCTACATCCCAAAGCCACTCACACAAGGGACTTGGTGCTGATCTGATGCAGAGGAGAGACCAAGTGGAACAGTGTCTACGCTGCTCACAACCCCAGCCCTGGGTTGCCAAGGATCTAACTTGCTAGGCAGCTAGGAGAGTAACCCTGGGGCTCAGTCCTCAGTTTCCCTTCTTGCAAGGTGAGGAGAGGCTGACAGCCCTTGGAGCCTCAGCAAGCCCCTGCCAGCTAGAGGCTGGCTCGCTCCCTCCCTCCCGTCCCTCCCCTGCCCTGCCTCGCTGGGCCACTACTAACCTGGCTTCGTCCCCACAGGAAAGCAGCTGCCTGGGAACACCAGATGCAGGCTTTGGGGTCGCCGCAGAAGGCCAAGGGTCCTGAGAGGTGTGGCTGATGCTGAGATGCTGCAGATGTGGCCCTGCCCTACTGGAGCCAGGGTATCTCCGGGTGCCGGTCCCACCCCCAGCTGGCCAGGATCTGAGCCACAGGCCAGGCCACTTCTCCTGCAGCTTGCCCAGCCCCACCCCTGTGAATAATGCCAGTTGCTTTATGGAGCTGGGCCTCACTCGGGCTTTGATGATTTGGAGGGTGGCATGAATGGAAGAGGCACAAGGAAGGGTTAAAGACTCAGCCACCTAGGCTCGGGGCATAGAGACAGTTAAATTGCTGGCAGGAGGCACCTTCTTAAGCCATCCAGTGCCATCCCTGAGCCCTGGTACCAGCCCTCCAGGTCTCCAGAGTCGTCTGACTCTTGGGATTTTCCTCCAGGCCCCGGGCCAGGGTGGGGCCCTTCCCACCACCCTACCCAACCACAACAATAATTAACCCCAGTGAACCCCAACAAATAAAGATCCAAATCACAGAAAGGAGGGATCATCACTGCCTCAGGGTGGGGAACTCCAGAGGGCCCAGGAAGGCCAAGCCCTGGCTCATCTGACACATCCTGCCCCACTGTTGTGGCCTGAGTAGGCCCAGATGCCCCCAGTCTGTTGGGGCTGGGGAGGAGGGCACCACCTCCCCGTCCACGTAAGGTTTGGGAAGGCATGTTTGTCTCGACTTTGGACCCGAGTCTTTTCCACCACTGAATACTTTTTCAGACCTTTTACCGCCTCCTTCCTTCTCGTGGGCCTGTTTTCCTCATCATTCCATGCGTCTGTCTATTCACATAGTCAGCAAACGCTTACTGAGCACCTACTATGTGCCAAACACAGCGTGTGGTCTGGGAAGCTGTGTCGTCCAAAGAACAGGAAGGACCTGTCTCCATCAAGTCCTATACTCTTCTCCTTCAGTCAGCCTGTTTCAGCGCACACGAGTCTATCCATCAGCTGGTAAATACTGAGCACCGGCTGGGTAGAGGGCAGTGAGCTGGGCATGATGGGTGGGTGATATGCACTGGGAAGCAGGCCGATTGGAAGTTATGGAGGAGATTCAGGGAGATATCAGGAAGGTGTGGGAAGGATCCTTGCCTTTTGGAAGCTCACAGTGCAGTTGGTTACGGGGAAGAGGCTGGCTATACACTCCTTTATGCGACTTCTTCTTCCTGGGTACACAGAAAGTCCACAGGTCCAAGCCGGCCTGTGGCTGGGACTGTATACCTGGATTCTGGCCAGTGGAGTGTGGATGGAAGTGATGTGTGCCATTTCCAGACCTGGACCTAAAACTACCTTCTCATGCTCTCCTTTCCCATCCCCTGGCAATCCTGTGGCAGCCCTGTGTTGGAGGAGGCATCACAGGTGTAAGGAACCTGAAATTGGATGGTGATGTGAGCAAGAATAAATCTGTATTGTGTTTGGCCACTGAGATGTTGGGGTTGTTTGTTATAACAGCTGATGTTGGTTATCCTGACTGATACAAGCAGATGGTTCACACAGGGGAATAGCTTGAATCCTGTGGCTAGATCACAGTGTCCAGGAGTGCTCATTGTGAGGTAATGTGTGACGTTTAATGCTAGCTGGTAGTGGGTATGAGGTCAGAGGAGGGGAAGGATGAACGGCGAAAGGCGGAGTGCCTGGCACATAGTAGGTGCTCAATAAAATAGGATGAATGAAATACATGAAAATATTAGAAGAGCTTTGCAGTGGCGGCTGATGTTGCCGGAAACCCAGAGGATGTGTGGGGCTTGGTTGGGGGATAGGAGTAGAGACAGTTACCCTGGGAAGAAAGACCTGGAGGGGAGAAAGGGCAGCACTTATCCATGGGTCAGAGATCAGTGAGCAGTCACTGCAGCCCAAGCAGGAAGGTATCTGGAGATGGAGCTGGAACTTGGAGGCCTTCAAATGCCAAGCCGAGCAATTTAGACCTTAGGCTCCAGACTACTTTACTTTTATAGCCTAAGATCTAAAAGACCTTACGGTTGTCAGAAGTTTGGAGTGGTCTCCAGCATGGGTGTGCACATCAATCCACTGGGGCACAGGAAGAAAATGGTAAACTCCCATTCATATTTATCTTATTTATTTATTTATTTATTTATTTATTTATTTATTTATTTATTTATTTATTTAGAGATGGAGTCTCGCTCTGTTGCCCAGGCTGGAGTGCAGTGGCGCAATCTCAGCTCACTGCAACCTCTGCCTCCCAGGTTCAAGCAGTTCTCCTGCCTCAGCCTCCCAAGTAGCTGGGATTACAGGCGCCTGCCACCACGCTTAGCTAATTTTTTTGTTGTTGTTGTATGTTTAGTAGAGACGGGGTTTCACCAGGCTGGTCTCGAATTCCTGACCTTGTGATCTGCCCACCTCGGCCTCCCAAAGTGCTGGGATTACAGGCGTGAACCACCGTGCCCGGCCTATCTCACTTCTTTAAATGTCTGTTTTTTAGTGTCTTGGAAGCTACCAAGGCTCAGAGAGGTTGAGTAACTCATGCAAGGTCACACAGCTACTAAGCGTGCCTGACTCCAAAACCCTGCTGTGCTCTTCACATATGATGAGTCTTGTGCAGACAGATGAGGACTTGGGTGGGGGTAGAGGCAAGTCTAGGGGAGGGTAGTTGGGAGAGTTGGCAGTCCCTGGCTGTTTCTGCCACTGTGGGCAGAGGCTAAGGAGCCTGCCTAGACCTACTTACTAGGCCTCCAGGGCCTGTTGGGAAACACGGAAGCCGGGAGCCTGGTGAGTGCAGGCATGCTGTGCAAAGTGCCTCGTCCCAGGCTTGACAATTCAGCCTCACTTTGTGAGCAGGATCCCGAAGCAGGGATGGGGGTATCAGTGGCTGAAAGGTCAGGACGAGATGACAGAGGGAGAAAGAGGAGTTGGGGGGTGTCACTCAGACTCTGGGGGCAGCTGGCAGGGGTAGGTTGGCTGCTCCGCCACCCACCCACAGTCATGCCAATCCCATGGCCAAGGGAACTCACAGGCCAGCCCCGCCCTGCCTTCCCATGCTCCACTGTGCTGGGTTTAGGGGTGATTTTACCTTCTGATTTATACCTCTACAAAAGCAATTACCGACTGGGCAAGGTAGCTCACGCCTGTAATCCCACCACTTTGGGAGTCCGAGGCGGGCGAATCATTTGAGGTCAGGAGTTCGAGCCAGCCTGGCCAACAGGGTGAAACCCCGTCTCTGATAGAAACACAAAAAACACAAAAAAATTAGCTGGGCGTGGTGGTACATGCCTGTAATCCCAGCTACTGGGGGAGGCTGAGGCAGGAGAATCAGGAGACATAGGTTTCAGGGAGCCGAGATTGCACCACTGTACTCCAGCCTGAGCAACAGAATGAGCCTCCATCTCAAAATAAATAAATAAAATTAAAAAAAAAAAGTGATTACCAATTGAAAATATAAAATTGTTGGCCAGGCGCGGTGGCTCAAGCCTGTAATCCCAGCACTTTGGGAGGCCGAGACGGGTGGATTACGAGGTCAGGAGATTGAGACCATCCTGGCTAACACGGTGAAACCCCGTCTCTACTAAAAAATACATAAAACTAGCCATGCGAGGTGGCGGGCGCCTGTAGTTCCAGCTACTCGGGAGGCTGAGGCAGGAGAATGGCATAAACCCGGGAGGCAGAGCTTGATTTTTTCATCCCACAGGTGCCCTCCAGCTACCCTCTGGGGAAGGTCCAGTTCCCAGTGTGGGGGAAGGGGCGTACCTATCTCCCCAGTCTGGCTGACATCGGTGAGGCAAGTGCACTGCTGGAGGAGGGTGCTGGTCTTGTCTGCCACACAGGGTGGCAGTGTCTGGGGCTCACGCCTGTACTCCCAGCACTTTGGGAGGCCGAGGCGGGAGGATCACCTGAGGTCAGGAGTTCAAGACCAGCCTTTGAAGCCATGGTTGGAATCCCAGCCCCACTGGTTGCCTAGACCTTGAGCAAGTTACTTAATTCAACATCTAAGTGTCAGTTTCCTCACCTGATAAGCAGGAGAAATAACATGACCTCCCTCATGAGGCCAGCATGTGAATTAAACGAAACAGTGCAGACCTTAACAGAGGGCCTGGTCCTGACACGCTCCACCAGTATGATCTTCACTTTCTTTCTCTGGAGTTGACATGGTCAGCTGCAAGGAAAGGGTTAGCAGTTGTTGTTTGCTTTGTTTGTCATTTTTTTTTTTTTTTTTTTTTTTTTGAGACTGAGTCTCGCTCTGTTGCGCAGGCTGGAGTGCAATGACGCGGTCTCGGCTCACTGCAACCTCCACCTCCAGGGTTCAAGTGATTCTCCCACCTCAGCCTCCCTAGTAGCTGGGATTATAGGCACCCGCCATCATGTCCGGCTAATTTTTTTTTTTTTTGTATTTTTGTAGAGACAGGATTTCACTATGTTGACCAGGCTGGTCTTGAACTCCTGACCTCAGGTGAGCCACCTGCCTCAGCCTCCCCAAGTGCTGGGATTACAGGTGTGAGCCACCGCGCCTGGCCTGTCATGTTTGTTTATTTGTTTAACTGCAAGGTTGCAAATCTCAATGGGGATGTGTATATGTTGGGGGGTTAGGTGCTGTGTCCTCTGGGCCTCTGCAGGGCGCAGAGGACACGTTCTTGCTGCCTAGGACCTCAGAGGATGTCCCGGGAACCTTCCTGGATCTCTGACTCTCCTCCCATGTCTTGGTGCCTTCTCTGTTAGGATCCTTCCTTGTGGAGTATCTGTGCTTTTCCCAAACCTTGACGCTCAGGAGACATCATCATTGCAGAATAATGCAGCCATAGGCCCTGGGCTCCTTTTGGTGTCTGGCAAATGCTGCAGCCTCAGGCATTAACTGAGTATCATTGGCTCTCCTGGGTGCCCAGCTTTTGCTGGGATTGTCTCAGGGTTTATCAGCTCCAAGCTAGGCCATCGGATCTGGGGGAGGGGCAGACAGGTTGGAGGGCGAGGCTTCCACTCCAGGCTGTTGTTTCTCTCCTAAAGTATCCAACCTCCGAAGACCCATTTGTGTTCCACATAGCAAAGTTCTATCCCTCCAGGTAGCCTAACGCTGACCTTCTCTCCTGCCACCGATAACCCTGGCCTTCCCCAGCGAGAGTGCCTGCCCAGCCCTGTCCTGGATCACCATGGGGACTGCCGGGCGTGTTCTCAGGGACTGCCAATGAGGGGCACTGTGCCGTACTCAGATGGCCACGGGAAGGTGGGGGGCAGTGTGGGCTGGGCAGGCCCCCGTAATTTAAGCCCCGAAGCTTGGGAAAGATTAACTCCTGAAATCAGACGGCTTTAGGGACTCTCCTGCATGTCACTCACAATCCAAGATGCTCCCCTGAGTGGGAGGGAACAGGCCTTGCCAGTTCCTAAGCTCCAGTCTCTCCTCTTCAAATCCTCCTTGTGAAGTCGGCTTCGTGCTGCAGGGGTGGAACCACAGCTGCTGGACCAGAGCTCTGCCCTGGGGGAGGGGTGCCTCATAGGGGAAGGCCATCGGCTTCCTTTAGGGCTCTTGTGGGGGTGGAAACAGGGTCAGGAACTGCCCTCCCCCCACCTAAGTCGTGATCCTGGAACGTTCTCTTCTCACAGAAGTTCAGTGTGGTCATTACCCTCTGAGCTGTCTCTCCAACCTTCTCTCTGCCCGTTCCCACGCAAACCTCGAGGGTTGTTGCTGTTAGGCAGGAATCTAGACCCAACATGGCGGCGTTACCCGGCGTAGCAGGCCTTTTGCTAAAGACTCCCTTCACCCTTGTACACACCCGCAGACTTACATGCGTCAGAGTTCTGGCTTGGCAACCACACTCCCCCATGACCTGCAGCTCACCTGCATTCCACAAGTTCGTAAACAGCAGTTTCGGTTGACAGTTTCCAAAGACCCCTTCCTCATGACCCTTACTCAACTCCTGCCCTAGTAGTTTCAAGACCCCCCAGGCCCTGTTTGCACAACCAGCTTCCCTACCTCTCGGGCTATAAAAAGCCCCTACCCCTCCTCCCTCAGTGCGACTTCCTCGGCCCACGCCTTTGGACCTAGGAACTTTGCCCGCAAGCCCTAATAAAGGCTATTCTCACGGTCATTTGCCTTGTGTCTTTGTTCCCGGTTCGGCTCCAGCCTCAGTTTACCTTTACAGTTGCCTAAGTTCAACTACGACTTCTTATTTTTTTAATCTTTAATATTTATTTGGAGGGAAAACTCAGATTTGCAGTACAAAAATATACTTTTGTAAAACGCTTTTCATTTTTAAAATAATTATAGATTCACAGGCCTTGCAAAAATAGGACAGAGAGGTCTGCGGTAGCCTTCATCCAGTTTGGCTCAATAGTCACATTTATCTAAGTGTCGTTCGATATCAAAACCAAGGAAATGGACATTGGTACTCTGTGTGTGTTTTTGTGTGTGTTTGTGAGTGGTGTCCCAGTTCCACCTACACCATACTCCAATAGATGCTGGGGACATACTGTGAATAAGACCCCGTTCCAGTTGCCCAGGGACTCAGAGTCAAGTGCAAAAGAGACACATACAAATGACATCAAAATAACAAAAAATCCTGGTCGGGCGCGGTGGCTCATGCCTGTAATCCCAGCACTTTGGGAGGCCGAGGAGGGCGGATCACAAGGTCATGAGATCGAGACCATCCTGGCCAACATGGTGAAATCCTGTCTCTACTAAAATACAAAAAATAAATTAGCCAGGTGTGGTGGCGCACGCCTGTAGTCCCAGCTACTCAGGAGGCTGAGGCAGGGGAATTGTTTGAACCCCAGAGGCAGAGGTTGTGGTGAGCTGAGATTGTGCCTCTGTACTCCAGCCTGGCGACAGAGCAAGACTCTGTCTCAAAATAATAATAATAAATCCTGATCGCACTAGCTAACGCTTACTGGCTGCTTCCTGCATCCTTTATGTAAATTACCTCATTTCAGAGTCACACCTCCCTACGAGGGTGAAGCTATTGTCACTTTGTAGATGAGGAAACACTGATCCGGGAGGTTAAGCCACTGTGCAATGCCATGCCAGCTGATAGGTGACTGGGGCAGGCAGAATGTGATGAGGGCATCGACCAGGGTGGAGTGAAAGCTCTGAGAGCTCAGGGTGGGAAGAGCAGGGCAGGGATATTGGACAGTGTCTGGAGATATTTTTGGCTATCAAGATGGGGGTGTGGGCCAGGCTCAGTGGCTTCCATCACCTTGGGAGGCCAAGGCAGGAGGATCACTTGAGCCCAGGAGTTTGAGACCAGCCTGGGAAACACAGTGAGAGCCTGTCTCTAAAAAACAAAACAACAAAACAGAACAAAAATTAGCTGGATGTGGTGGTGTGCACCTGTAGTCCAAGCTACTTGGGAGGCTGGAGGCTAAGGCAGGAGGATTGCTTCAGCCTAGGAGTTCAAGGCTTCTGTGAGCCAAGATTTCATCACTATACTTCATATACTCCAGCCTGGGTGATAGAGTAAAAGTCTGTCTCAAACAACAACAACAAAAAAGAGCGGTGTGTTTGTGTGTGTGCGCGCATGCTACTGGCATCAAGTGTGTAGAGACCAGGGATATTGCTAAATGTCCTACAGTACACAGGACAGTCCCTGACTGACACAAAAAGTGCCTGAGTCCCAAATGTGAATCATGCACGACTGAGAAACTCCAGGGAAAGTTTCCAGGGGAGATGCTATCAGGACAGAATTGGCCAAACTAAGGAGCAAGAAGGTGGCTTCAGACAGAACAAATGTATGGACAAAGGCTGTGGGAAGCAGCACAGTACATGAGGGAACCTCAGGAATCTGGGGTCACCAGAATCTAATGGGGATCTTGGAGAGGGGAAAGGGGGCATGTGGCAGGCAGAGGACCTGGAACTTGGTCTTGTGGCCAAAGGTGGTAATCTAAGTTGGTAGTTTTCAAACCTAACTTATTTTCCGAATATATAATATGTTTACATGATTCAGAATTCAAAAAGTATCGGAAGAGGTCTTTGTCCTGCCCCTTTCTGCAGATGTCCCATTTCCTCCTGGAAGATGATGGCTAGAGGTTATCAGTCTTTTCTACGTTCTTCTCTAATATTTTCCTCCTTTTGTTTTGAGACAGGGTTTCACTGTGTTGCCCAGGTTGGAGTGCAGTGGTGTGATCTCAGCTCACTGCAGCCTCCACCTCGTGGGTTCCAGCGATGTTCTGAGGTATCAGCCTCCCAAGTAGCTGGGACTACAGGCATGCACCACCACACCCTGCTAATTTTTGTATTTTTAGTAGGGGGTTTCCCCATGTTGGCCAGACTGGCCTTGAACTCTTGACCTCAAGTGATCTGCCCGCCTTGGCCACCTAAAGTGTTGGGATTACACCTGTATTCCTAGCACTTTGGGAGGCTGAGGTGGGTGGCCACATGAACCAGGAGTTCAAGCCAGCCTGGCCAACATGGTGAAACCCTGTCTCTACTGAAAATACAAAAATTAGCCAGGCGTGGTGGTGGGCACCTGTAGTCCCAGCTACTCGGGAGGCTGGGGCAGGAGAACCCAGGAGACGGAGTTTGCCATGAGCCGAGAACCCATGAGGTGGAGGTTCACCACTGCACTCAAGCCTGGGCAACAGAGCGAGACTCCGTCTCAAACAAAAAAATAAAATAAATGATCTTTTTCAGCAGGACCATCCATTTTCCAACTAACTCAGCAGCATGTAGTCACCTGCCACCGCCCTCAGGAAGTGTGCGAGTGCCGGGCGTGGGGCCTGGTGCAGTGAGCCCTCTGCGGGGTGTTCCGCTCTCTTTACCTGGCTTGCAGCGACTGGTATTGGGAAACTTTTCACGTCGTTCCAGAAACAGGCAGCACCTTCAATAAAATTAGCCACATTTTCTGTCCTAGATAAAATATTGGAAAAGGCTTACATCTGCATACATTTGCATGTATCTGCTTAAGAAACACCTTAGCATGGCTTTTGCATTCCAGACTGATGGCTCTTCTAGGAGTCAGAGCGCGTGCTGCTGCTCCGAGCGGCTTTGGAGAATCCCACTGGGGATCCATGCTGGAGAAGAGTCACCTCTAGGGAGAAGCTCTCGGCCCCCATCAGGGCACCGCTCCCACGTTGTGGACTGTTTAGGGGATGATGTCCCTGCACTCTCAGACCACTCCTGCAGCCCCTCCTGGCTGCTGCTCCGGGCTCAGAGTGCTCAGTGTTATAAAGGAGCAGATGTTTCTAAGAGAAACACACACAAAATCATTGCATCAGATGCCAGGATCATCACCTGCAGTGCCTCCAATCACGACAGCCTCTGAGACTCGTCGCCTGGGCAGTCACTGGCAGATTGGCACTCCAGGGGTCCAGCCTCCCACCCCTAAATGCTTTGCAGAGCCTCGCCAAACGGACGCGATTGTATTGACTGGCTGCCACTCCGTGGTCATAGATACCTGAGAGTTGATGGTCAAAGCTGATTAGCTGGGGCTATAAGGCAGGATGGCCCTGGACATGCAGGGTTTGAGGAGGTGGGCGTGTTCTCCAGGCTCTCAAAGGTCCTGCATTGTTCAACTGTGCCTGACACGGACCCCAGTGTCATTTCTGGTTCCCTCCTCTAGGTATGCACAACCTTCACTGCAGAGCACGCCACGCATGGTCACATCAAGATGCACCATGCCTACACCAACGTGGTGGGCCCGGGGGATCCAGCACGTGGAGGCTGCGTTATCTCAACCGCTATGTCTACATGTTCCTTGCTCCTTTCCTCCTCCCCATCGCCACTCCACCGGTGGCTGTCGGTGAGTGCCATCAGAGCCCAGTCGGCAGTGCCCTGCATGGACCTGGTTCTCCTGCTCTCTTTCCCTGCCTGGCTTCATGGAGGCTGCTTATAGAGGAAGGCCTGATAGATTCTTGCTGAGACAGCATGGTAGGGTAGAAAGAGCCTCGGACCCAGAGCTAAGTCTGGCTCTGCCACTTACTAGCTGGGGGCCATGGGCAGATAATTTAACCTGTCTGAGTCTCCGGTCCTGTACCTGCTCCTCAAGTATGGTATGAAAGAAAATGAGATCCTAGGTATAAAAATGCAGGGTCCAGGCATGGTGGCTCACGCCTGTAATCCTAGCACTTTGGGAGGCCGAGGCAGGTGGATTGCCTGAGCTTAGGAGTTTGAGACCACCCTGGGCAACATGGTGACACTCCTGTAATCCCAGCACTTTGGGTGGCCGAGGTGGGTGGATCACCTGAGGTCAGGAGTTGGAGACCAGCCTGGCCAACATCGCAAAATCCTGTCTATTAAAAACACAAAAATTAGCTGGGCATAGTGGCAGGCCCCAGTAATCCCAGCTACTTGGGAGGCTGAGGCGGGAGAATCGCTTGAACCTGGGGGGCGGAGGTTGCAGTGAGCCGAGATTGTGTCACTGCACTCCAGCCCAGGGGACACAACGAGACTCTGGCTAATAAAAATAAAAATAAAAAAGAAGTGAGCTCTTCTTCAACATAGTCGGCATACCTCCCTCCATGCGCAGATGCCAAGCGGTAGGAGATAAAGGCCCCAGTGCCTGCCCTGAGGCAGATGGAGGAACTGGACACGGAGTTCCTCAAGGGAGGCCAGGGCTCAGCATTCAGCTCCAGCGTCATTTCCACAGGGACATCTCCCTGTTTCCTGCTCAGGGAAGGCCCCAGAGTAGAGCTTCCTGTACTTCCTTGTCTAGCACTTACCACAACTGATGTTAACTACTTAATTACTTAATTCCATAATTGTGTCCTGTCCTGCACCCACTGAAGCTCCTGGTCACCTCCGAGTTCCTGACCTAGGACAGCACCTGGCAGAGGAAGCACTCGACACTGTTAAACTTGATCTTGAATGATGAGTAGGATCTTGACTGGTGAACAGAGCAGGAAGGGTCTCTCCAGGACGAGGCACGGGCACGGTGTGATGAGACTGAGTGGTAGGCAGTTGAGAGCATTAGGGAACCACGGGACCTGAGAGGTGCCCAGGCTAAGCCCCTCACTGTTCAGATGGGGAGGGAGGCCCAGAGATGGATGAGACTCAGTGCAGAAAACAGAGAGGGTCGTCACTGCAGCTGGGCCAGGAACCCCTCTACCAGGTCCCCCCACATGGGAGGTGGGGGACACAAGAATCCCCTGGGTAGCATGAGATCCCAGGACACCTGCAGTGGGGTGGGGAGGTCCAGGCTACCTGGAGTGACCGACGTGTCCGTCACAGCACATTGGCTGCCCATGTTCTCCCGGGACAACAAGCCCCGCCAATACACGTGATGAGCCTGAGGGCGCTTAACCTGGCCCAGGTGCCTGTGCTGGACTGGGCATTCAGCCACGTGGAACAACACCTCTTCCCCAGGCTCTCTGATAACGTGTCTGAAGGTAGTCGAGGGCTGGGCTGGGGGTGCTGGAATGAAGGGACTGTTAGAGGGTGGAAAGGAAGATTTTTCAGCCCAGCGGGGTCGCTCACACCTATAATCCTGGCACTTTCGGAGGCTGAGGCGGGCAGATCGCTTGAGCCCAGGAGTTTGAGAGCAGCCTGGGCAAGATGGTGAAACCCCGTCTCTACAAAAAATTCAAAAAATTAGCACATGCTTGTGGTCCCAGCTGCTTGGAAGCTGAGGTGAGGACCACCTGAGTCTGCGGAGGTTGAGGCTGCAATGAACCATAATCGTGCCACTGCACTCCAGCCTGGGTGACGGGGTAAGACGCTGTCTTAAAAAAAGAAAAAAAAAGGTGGCAGGGGAGGGAGGAACCTTCAGGGTTCACCTGAACTCCAAGTCCCCCAACTGGCCTGGTCAGAGGTCACCCAGGAAGGGCAGTCCAGTGTATCCACAGCAGCATGGGTTTCAGATCAGATACCCAGGTTTCTTACTGGCAGGGAGACTCTGGACAAGTGAACCGAATGCCGCTAGGCCTCAGCTTTCTCTTCTGTAAAACGGAAGTAGAAGGGCTTATGTTGACAGGCTTTGAGGATGAAATGGAGAAATACATCTGAAATGTTCAGCACACAGTAGGTGCTTGGTAAAAGGGAGCTCTGGTTTTTATCCCCCTGTGCCAAGGAGGGCTGTCATGCAGTCAGGATCCCTGGATGTTGGGGAGAAGCCACTCCTTTCTTCTGCTGGGTTGGGGACAAGAATTCTCTGACTTAAGTCCTTCTACTCCAGAGGGAGAATCTTGGAACAAGGCCGATAGGAGCTGCGGTTAGGAAGATGACGCACCCCCCCCCACCATAGGATGATGGGCCTGTCCACAGCCCCGGCTCATAGGCCCCTCTCCTGCTCATTTTCCACCAGGTGAAGCCCATGGTGTCCCAGTTCCTCCATGAGAAGCAGCTACCGTACAATGAGGAATCGTACCTGGCTCGCTTCCAGCTGTTTCTCCGTCGCTATGAGGAATTCATGGTGCAGGCCCCACCTATCACTGAGCTCGTGGGGCTGCAATGAGGCCGGGCCAGTACAGCCACCCCGTCCCTCCCTGGCCCAGCCCTGGCCCTCCTGCTGCTGTTGGCCCAGGGGCTGTGGCTCAGTGGCTGGTGGTGGACCTGGAGAGTGGAGGCACCAGGCAGGCAGGGGGCAGGGGAGCTCAGGCCTGGGGTCCGGGGGCCACCTGCCTTGCGTGCTTTTCTGGGTTTTGAGGGGTGTCTGGGGGAGGTGGTGATGGTGGCTGTGCATTCTGGTCAGTCGGGACCTCAGCAACTTCATCTCAGGACTAAAGAGCTGTGTCCTTCCCCCTGCTCCATCCTTGGTAGGACTAAGGGGAGGTGACAGGGTGAGTGAGGAGGGATACTGTGCAGGGGCCACCTGGGAGACAGCAGGGGGCACAGAGAGATCAGGGTCAGTTCCCTCGGCTGGGACCTCCCTGGCATTGGGACAGCCCCACACAGCCTTGGCCCCTGTTTCCTTCAGGCTCTGCCCACCAAGGTGCCCTCTCCCCAGGGACCTCAGGGTGAGCTTGCTTTTGGCAGGCCTTCCTCGATCCTCAGCCAAAGGAACCTATGCAAGGCACTGGCTCAGCAGTTCCCCAGGCCGCAGTATCAGTGAGATAAAAGTGAGTGTGTTTTGTGGGGAGGGAACTCCAGGGGAAGTGAGGGGAGAAGGTTCCTCAGGGACAGAGTTGGGGAAAGAGTATAAATAGCAGGCTGGGGGCAGTGGCTCACGCCTGTAATCCTAGCACTTTGGGAGGCCAAGGCAGGCGGATCACGAGGTCAGGAGTTCGAGACCAGCCTGGCCAACATGGTGAAACCTCGTCTCTACTAAAAATACAAAAATTTAGCTGGGTGTGGTGGCGGGCGCCTGTAGTCCCAGCTACTGGGGAGGCTGAGGCAGGAGAATCGCTTGAACCTGGGAGGTGGAGGTTGCAGTGAGCCAAGATTGCACCATTGCACTCCAGCCTGGGCGAGAGAGCAAGACTCCATCTAAAAAAAAAAAAAAAAAAAGAATAAATAGCTTTGAATGTGACCTTGGCTAGTTCAAACAGTTTGCTTTGTTCTGTGATGTTCAGAAGTGGTGAACCTGGGGATCATCCACTGGGAGAGAGAAGAATTTGTGGGAGGGGGTTGGGGTTGGAGGGGGTTCTGGGAACAGGGTCTGGAGGACAGATGGCCTCACAGAGGAATGGGAGAGGGTGGGGTGCAGATAGAAGAGCCTGAGGTCAGGGCTGGGCGGGGCTGTGGAAGGATGGTCTGCAGCCTGGGAATGAGGTGGGAACAAGGGAACCGCCAGTGCCAGGCAGAGGAAGAGGCCAAGGTGCTGGGGGACACCACTGAGATTCAGCCTACAGGGGGTAGTATTGAGAGGACCAGGAGCTGCCCCAGCTCGGGGCTGGACTGGGAGGGTGCCAGGAAGTGCCCAGGTGGAGGCTGAGGGAGAGACAGAGGAGGCCAGACCCATTAGTTGAAAACAGGGTCTCTCACCTCGGCACCATTGCCTTTTTTTTTTTTTTTTTTTAATGGAGACGAAGTCTTGCTCTGTTGTGCAGGCTGGAGTGCAGTGGCGCGATCTCAGCTCACTGCAACTTCCGCCTCCCGGGTTCAAGCGATTCTCAACCTCCCGAGTAGCTGGGACTACAGGCGCCTGCCACCATGCCTGGCTAATTTTTTGTTATTTTAGTAGAGACGGAGTTTCACCATGTTGCCCAAGCTGGTCTCGAACTCCTGAGCTCAGGCAATCCGCCCACCTCGACCTCCCAAAGTGTTAGGATTACAGGCATGAGCCACTGTGCCCGGTCACTACTGACATTTTATCTGGCCAATTCTGTGTGGTTGGGGGCTGTCCTGTGCATTATAGGATGTTCAGCGGCATCACTGGTTTCTACCTACTAGATGCTGGGAGCTCAAGTTGTGACAATCAAAAATGTCTCCAGACATTGCCAAGTCAACCCAGTTGAGAACATGCAAGTCATTCTCTGAGCACGTCATTGCCTTGTTTTTCAGTGAAGGCCTTGGATGGGGTGAAAGGCGTGCTGACCCTGCTGATAAGGAGACAAACTGCCGGCAAATGGGAGCCTGTGGGATGGGCAGAGGGGTCTGGCTACAGGCACAGGCATTCCCTGAGCCCTGTTCCGTTGGAGAGCCCCTCTGTGGTGTGGCCTTAGGCAGCTGCAGAGAGGCCCCTGATTCCTTTAGGTGCACTCCCCATTCATCTCCACCACACCTTCCTTTACCAAAGACCGCAGCTCCTTCAGACGCCCTTTTCCACAGCTACAGGCTCTCACTAGCTCCTAAACAGTCTGAAACAGCTCCCTCCAGGCTTGTGGTAGTAGTGGCTTCCAGCTGTTGCTAGCCTGGGGTGCTTCTCCATTCCCTTCACCCTGCTCACACCTCTGTATACAAACTCCTTCATTAAACTGTCCTCAATCACCCCTTTTGAGTGTGCCATCTGTTCCCTGCTAGAAGGCTGACTGATAGACTGGAATTTTGGATCCAGGCAGCCCTCTTGGCACGAGGCAGGCTTGGCGGCTCCCCAGCCCACCGCTTTGCTATATGTTATTGCTGCTCCTTGGAAATGCATTAGCAACTTAGAAATGGCCTTGAGGTCTAGGGGTGTAATTAATCAAACTGCTAATTCTCCATCTGAGAAATGCAGTGGCAGAAAAGGCCCCAGTTGCACAGTCCTGGCTCATAATTAAAACTATCCAAATACATAACCAATGACTCATTGTTATTGATCTGGACTTGACTGGGGTATGGGCAGCAGCTGCAGGCCCTGGTGCCAGATCTGGCTGTACCATGGGTATCCTGGGAACAAGTCACTTGATTGCTTTGAGGCTCCATTTTCTGTTTCGCTTAGGATGTGGGCTGGGAATTTCTGGGGCCTGAGAGGTCAGGTAGGTGACAGGAGTGAATGAAGTATATCCAGGTCTCTGCAGAGACCTAAGATCTAATCTACAGAGGCATATGGGAGGTCATAATACATATGGATGACGATGATAATAGCTAATGTTTATCTAGCATTTATGGAAGTTGTCTTTAGCTACATCACCTGATTTTAATGTCTACAACAAATTGCCGCTGTTCATATTTCCCCCAAATGTAACAGACAGTGAAAAAAAGTCCTGGAGAGATTAAATTTCTCAGCGTCATATAGCTAGTAAGTGGAGGAAGAGGGATTCAAACCCAGTGTTGTCTGACTGTAGAATCCATCCTCCACCACCAGATATACTGCCTCTAGATTGGGAGCCCTACATACACTTTTCAATTATATGAACTTCCATTATGTGCCAGCCAGTGTGTGAAGCCCTGGGGATGTAAGAGCTAATGAGATTGGGTCCCCATCTTCGTGGAGCTTATAGTCTAGTGGGGGGTGGTCAAACTCTGTAAAGGACCAGACAGTAAATATCTGGGGCTTTGCGAACCGTATCATCTCTGTTACAAGTACTCAATTGTGCCATCAAAGCACAAATATAGCCATAGACAATATGTAAAGAAGTAAGCATGGATGTCTTCCAATAAAAAGTTTTATTCAAACTGAAGTCTGAATTTCATGTAATTTTCACATGTCACACGATTTTATTTTTTACCATTAAAAATGTAAAAACAAGTTGGGTGCAGTGGCTCACTCCTGTAATCCTGGCACTTTGCAAGGCCGAGGTGGGAGGATCGCTTTGAGCTCAGGAGTTCGAGACCAGCTGTGGCGACATGGCAAAATCCCATTTTCACAAAAAATGCAAAAATGAACCAGGCGTGGTGGTAGGCACCTGTGGTCCCAGCCACTCCGGAGGCTGAGGCCTGAGGCTTGCTTGAGCCAGGAAGCAGAGGTTGCAGTGAGCCGAGATGGCACCACTGCACTCCAGCCTGGGTGACAGAGCGGGACGCTGTCTCAAAAACCAAAACCAAAACCAAAAACCCCAAAACCTTCAAAAAACCAAAAACAGTAAAAGCCATTCTTGTTGGTCATTCAAAACATGTTGGTGGACAGTATTTGGCCTGCAATCTATATGTTTGCCTACTCCTGGTGTAGTGGGACAGGTATAAAACACAGGACCTATTAGAAAGCAGAACAGTATTTACTTACCAGTGGGCGAGAGGGGAAGTGACCAGTAAGGGCACAGAGGACTACTGGGATATTGGCCATGTTTTATTTCTTGATCTGGGTGGTGGTTATATGGTTACACCTTGTTATATATTGTCAAGTTGTACACTTATGATTTGTGCACTTTTCTGTATGTTATTCTTGAATTTAAAATCTCATCAAAAACGACAGTGTAGTAAGTCATGATGCGGAAAGGTCGGATGCTGTGGAATGACAAGCCTTTAACTCCTTGGAACTTGGGAGGGGACAGGTCAGAGAAAAGGCTTCTCCAAGGAAGTAATGTTTGACAAGAAGGCCCATGGGGAAAAGGAAGAGGGATTAGGTTTATTGGGTCAGCTGTGACTACGGATCCTGTTCTTATTTTAAAAAATATTTTGGTCATAGACTTGCTGCATTAATTTTGACCCTTTAAAACGTTGCAGTATTATATTTATCTTGATTACTGAGTGTTTTGGAGCCTCCTTAAATTCTGAACCCGAGGGGAGTACCTCAACCCTGGTCCCGGCACGGCTTCACGGGGGGTCGGAAGCTCTGTACTTAGTCCCATAGGTAAGCCACTGCCACGCCCCCCTTTTCTTCACCTATGTAATGGGAAAGGAGGTGAGGTGGGACGAGCTTTCCAGGGTTTAATATTCTCCCTCGCCCGACAAAGACAGGGATTTGAGGGATTACCTCGGCACAACACTCGGGGTCGAAGAAGGAAGCTGCTGGGCTCCGCGCGGGAGCTCCCTTGTTCCAGACTTCCGCACTCGGGTTATTTCCCAAAGGCGGGAAGGCTGGCTTGGAGCCGGACTAATGATTGGCTGGAACGAAGTCACGCGGGAGGATTCGCTATCAAATGGCAAGGGCGTATGCGTCATCAGCGAGCGACGAGAGCCTCCCGAGAGGGGCGCGGCTAAGTAAAATAGGCTCCTTTCTAATTGGTTATTTCCTTGGGAAAAGACTGAAACAGCGATGGGGATTCGCTCACTTCTAGGCTTCCGGGATTTGGGGGGGAAAGTGAGGCTTGGGGAGAAATGTATTAAATCGCGTATACCCCGGATGCTCTGAGGGGCGGGGCTTCTACGGTTGGGCGTAGTTAAGGGCGGGTCTCTCTTTTGGGGGCGGGATTCTCTCGAGAGTAGGGGTGGAGCCGCAACGCTCTGCTTTCCCGGAGCGCGGGGGGGCGGGGTTTAGGGGGCGGGGCCTCGCTTGTGGGCGGGCCCGGGCAGGGGCGGGCTTGCACTGCGGGGCAGTAGCCAGGACCAGATCCGCTTGCAGATTGCTGTTCCCAGCCATGGCTTCGCGCTGCTGGCGCTGGTGGGGCTGGTCGGCGTGGCCTCGGACCCGGCCGCCTCCCGCCGGGAGCACCCCGAGTAGGAGCAGGGCGCCTTTGGGGCTGGATGGGAGGGCGGGGAGGCCTGCGAGAGCTGAGTAGGGGTCGGAGCCGAGCTGGGGAAGGGCTGGAGAGGGGTGAGACTGAAGGAGTGTCTTCCTGCCAGCGAGATCGCGGTAGTGTACGGGGAGGGGCGGAGATCTGTGCATGAGATGTGAGGCTTCTAGGGTGAGAGACGGAGGTCAACAAAGGTGAAAAGGAGAGACTTTGAGATCCACAGGTGTGAGACGGGGTGAATGGGGAGTGATACGGAGGTCTATGGGGCGAGAGGCGAAGTCTGAGTCGAAACAGGAATCTGTAGGAATAAGACAGGTCTATATGGGCAATATAGCGTTTTGTGGAGAGAGAGAAGGGTTAGAGGAGGGACACTGTGGGGAGACCCACGGGGGCGAGATTGGGATGATGTGGAGGCCGTTGGAAGGATGTGGGATTCTAGCCGATTGGATAGGGAATGAAGTGTTATTGGGCAGGCCATTGGCAGTGGTGTAGTAGGTTCATGGGTGAGATGTGAGGCTCTGGATGAACACACAGCCTTTGGAGGTTCAGATGAAGTAAGAGACCCTCAAATGCCACAGCCTTGAGGAACAAGAGAAGCAGGATGCAGGTGAGGGTGAAGCTTGGGAAGTTCCAGCTTCTGTTGGATATTCAGGTTGGTTTGGGACTGGGGAGAGAAGTTAATTTTGACCTTTTCCCTCTCCTCTGCCTGGCCCCAGGCTTCCGCCACCATTTATCCACACAGGAGAAGACCCTTCAGATCTGTGTGGTGGGCAGTGGCCCTGCTGGCTTCTACACAGCCCAACACCTGCTAAAGGTAAACCACTTACTCATAGTCCATCATTCACCTGCTGCTCCAGTCCTAAGGGCAAGGCTCACCCTCTTTGGGTTTTAAGAGCACTCCTGGATGCCTGATGGGGAAGGGGCTCCCAGCCATCTGGCCTGGATACTTCCCACTTGCTTCCTCACCTACACCTGAGGCTCCCCTCCCCTCATGTCCTCAGTGTGAGAGAGGGATAAAACACACATTGGTGGTGAGTGGTCAGTGGCAGGTAGTCAGCTTTGCCTCCCTGGCCAAGCACTCCAGGGGGTTTATGTAGACCTGCAAAATGACTTTGTTCTCCTTTATCTTCCCTCTTTTCTCCTCTGTCTTCACTCTGTCCCAAACATCCTGCATCTTGAGGCTACCCACCTCCTCCGCTTTCTGTAACTTTACCTGCCTTGCCATGCCCTCCTCACCCATAGCTCCAGTCCTCCATGCCATTCTATTATTTCAGCCTGCTCTCTGCACCTCTCCCTTTCCCTGTGAAGGCCAGGATCTCAAGGCTTTCAGTGTCTGCCTTGGCAGGAAGGGCCCCAAGCCAAGTCTACAGGTTATACTTGAGACTCCACATCAGACTGGGACAGAGTAGAGAAGGGATACCCAGGTTAACTGAGACATGAGACAATTGCCTAGCTTTGGAGAGGCTTGGAGTGTCCGTGGAGACAGAAGAAAGGATGAATATCTTAATTATACACACACACACACGAAATGTAGGGTGACCAACTGGCCTGGATTGCCCAGGACAAGGGACTTCAGCGCTAGCTGAAGGTTCTTGGGAAACCGGGATGAGCTGATCGCTCTGCTGAAAAGGGAGCCATGCATGCTTCCCAGGCAACACAGCTGAAAGAGCTAATTAATTACAATAATGTGGGCAGCGTGCGCCGAGGCAGGTGGGGTCAATCAGAAACTGTTTCCTGGGTTGGAAGCCCAGGTGGCTTACGCCTTAATCCCAGCACTTTGGGAGGCTGAGACAGGTGGATCACGTGAGGTCAGGAGTTTGAGACAAGCCTGGCCAACATGGTGAAACCCCCATCTCTACTAAAAATACAAAATTTGGTCACGTGTGGTGGCACATGTGTGTAGTCCCAGGTACTTAGGAGGCTGAGTCTGGAGGATCGCTTGAACCCAGGAGGTGGAGGTGACATTGAGCCACCTCCAGCCTGGGCGACAGAGAAAGACCCTGTCTCAAAAAAGAAAAGAGAGAGTGCATTTGAGCTGCATTGAAGCAGACCAAGGGCTTTGGCGAGGGCCTCCCACATGTGGGGAGTCATCCTGGAATGCAAGGCCATGGGCACGCTGCCATGTGGGAGGGAGGACAGCCTGGGCTCTGGGATGGAAATCAGGGAGCACACGGGCTGGAGAGGCCCTGAACGGCTTCGTATAAGGGACATTTTGTTAGCTGAGCCTGCAATTTTGGAAGTGGGGAGAGTAAGCCTTCTAGGCAGTGCTCTTTTTTTCGTTTTTTTTTTTTTGAGATGGAGTCTGGCTCTGTCACCCGGGCTGGGGCTCAGTGGCATAATCTCAGCTCACTTCAACCTCCACCTCCCAGGTTCAAGCGATTCTCCTGCCTCAGCCTCCAGAGTAATGGGGTTACAGGCGCACACCACCACATCCAGCTAATTTTTGTATTTTTAGTTGAGACAGGGTTTCACCATGTTGATCAGGCTGGTTTTGAACTCCTGACCTTGGCCTCCCAAAGTGCTGAGATTACAGGCGTGAGTCCCCGCGCCCGGCCAGGCAGTGTTCTTGGCACGACTGTACTCAGCTGGCAGACACGTGCATGCTTTCCTTGTGGAATGGGATGGGGAGGGGCTCAGGCCAGTTACAACCCTTGTTCTGATCCTTGGGCTGATCTTTGCCCACAGGGAGCTCCAAGCTACTGGCTGTGCTCCTAAGACAGGACCACGTGCAGCACGTTTGGGACAGTGGCACTTAGCTTGAGTCAGGCACTGAGCACAGCATCTCGTAGCATCCTCACGACAACCTGCAAAGCAGGTGTCATGCCTCTTGCTTCACAGGTAAGGATGCTAGGGCTGAGTGAGGTTGTCCAAGCTTCCACTGCGGAGCAGGGACAGCACTGGGATCTGAGCGAAGGCAGCTCCATGTGAGGCCATCCATGTTCGTCCATTCAGTAACCATTTATTGGACATAACACGTTCTGGGCACAGGCTTCACTGGGAACGTGGGGGTGAGCAGGACCTGTGCTTGAGGACCTGACATTCGAATGTCGGGGGGACAGGCGGATAATTTACAAGGTATTTTAGGGCTCTGACGGCTGTGAGCACAGAGACTGGGGTGCGGGGAGGGGGTCCATGCCCAGTCTGGAGGAAGAGATGTCCCAATTGCAGTCTGAAGGACAGTAGATGTCAGGTTGGGGGACAATGGCAGGAGTGTCCCAGGCACAGAAAACTGTGTGAACAAAGAGGAAGAGAATGGCCCTCTGGAGAAATGGCAAGTTCTGGAAGGTGTATGTGTAGTAAGGAATGAGGAGGTGAGAGCTGAGGCTGAGAGGTAGGTAGGACCCAGATCCTGGGAGGCTTGGAAGCCACTGACCAGGCTCTGGAGGCAGGTTTCTCTGGGAGGTGTCCACAGCTGCCTCCTCTTCCCCCATCAGAGTCTCCTGGGACGTCTTATCAAAATACACATTTCTGGGCCTAGCTCAGACCTAATCACACTCTGTGGCTGGGCCCAAGAGTCAGCAATGTTAAACACCCTGTAGGATTCTTGTGCCCACTGCTGAAGGTGGTTGGCTTCACTGAAGAGTTTTCAGGGTGCTGATTTCCTTCAGGATGCCCCTCTGCCTGCAGGGTAGGTCCAGGCAGGGCTGGTGGCCAGAGAGCAGTGGGGAGCTGCTGGGGTGGTAGTGAGGAAGAGGACTGGGAGGATAGGGGATTGATGGGATCAGGTGGGGGGTCAGGGAGGAGCCCCAAGTTCCAGCTTGGGCCCTGAGTGGATGGGGTCGAGGGAACAGGAGTAGAAGGGGAGCAGTTTGGGGCAAGGGGACTTGGCTTGAATCTGGATGGATTTGAGATGTCTGGGGTGGGACATCCAGGGGTCTCAGGTTTGGAGCTTGGGAAGATGTCTTGGCAGGAGAGAGAGTAGAAAGTCATCAGCAAGTTAAAGGGAATTTGGGGTTGCAGGAGGGAGTGGGTTAAATCCCCAGGGAGGAGGGGGGGCCACATCAGAAGAACCTCAGAGAATGTCCTTGTTAGCGGGGAGCAGCTAGAGGGACGCGAGGGAGGGAGGGAGGAAGGAAGGAAAGCTGGAAGATGAGGTTAGCCACGGGAGATAAGGAGTAAGAATATCCGGCAGACTTTGTTCCGGAGGTGGCCCTGGAGAGGACATCGTGACCCAGAGTGAAGGATCCGTCACAGGAAAGAATGGAAGATAAGCATAGAGAGGTCGGTTGGGTGAGGTGTTGACCTCCAGGCTGAGCAGTTTGAACTTTATGCTGTGGCACTGGGCCCCAGCGAAGATTTTTGAGCAAGGCAGTGACATACAACAACAGAATAGTAATGATAGCTCCCTCCTTGATTGAACACTCAAAGTAGGTTGCACCCCGGGCTGCCTGATTACTCATTTAACCTTGAGCAGGACGCCACAGGGCTCTTCTTTTGGACAGAGAAGAAATTTTCCCCAGGCCATAAGCCAGCTAGTGCTGGAGCTGGGATTGGCACCCAAGGCTACCTGTTTGACTCCAAGCGGGAGCGCTTTGTGGGTACAACATCATGGGACTTGAGGGAGGTGGTTTGGGTAGCCCCCTGTGGCTGGCCTGGGATGGAGAGAAGCAGGAGGTGGGGGAGGGTGGACTTGGGTGCAGGCAGGGGAGTGGAGGGGAAGAGGGGATTTGGGCAAAGGTGAGGAGGTGGGTGGGAGCCTTTGTTGTGGGTAGGGAGACTGATGGGTAGGGGCTTATGTGCCTTGAGTCCCAGTGAAGCTGGAGGCGTCATAGTGGGGACCTATGATACGATGGGGGGCTGGGCGTGTCAGCCATAGCACCCCTAACTGCTTTACTGCTAGCCGGCCTGTGGCCCAGAGTCCCACCACTCTGACCTCCTGGTGCTTCCCAGCAGCTGTGAGAGGGAGCTGTCATCCGTCCTAGTGTGCAGAGGGGGAGACTGAGACCTGGGGAGGCCCTGGGACTTGCTGGGATCATGTGGCTGGTTGGTGGCAGAGCCAGACCAGACTTGCCTGCTGGACCCCTGACCCTGTGCCTTCCACATGGCCTCTCAAGGTGCCCCGGGAAGGCAGTCAGTGTAGAACCACTGCCTGAGACTGTCTTTCTAAGACTGGGAGCAGGCCCATTTCCACCTCTCTTCCCCATGAATCCCCAGCTGTGCCCCCTCCCTGTCCTGCTGCTCCCCTTTTCCCAGAGCGTGGTCCTGGGCACTAGAGCTAAGGCATCTGTGAATTTGGGGGGTGGCCCTCAGGTCCTCAGACTGGCTGGGACCTGAGGGTCCCAAGTGTCGAAGGGTTGGAGGCCAGGGCTGTGGGTTGCGCTTGACCTGAGAAGATAAAGAAGCCACCCTGATACAATTCCAGTTGGGGAAAGCCACAGCCTCCTCAGCTGGCCACATTTCTCCCCATCTCCAAGGGCTGGCCGTCTCCTTTTTTCTTTTCTTTTTTTTTGGAGCAGAGTCTTGCTCTGTCACCCAGGCTGGAGTGCAGTTGCGCGATCTTGGTTCACTGCAAACTTTGCCTCCCAGGTTCAAGCGATTCTCCTGCCTCGGCCTCCTGAGTAGCTGGGATTACAGGTGCCCACTACCATGCCCAGCTAGTTTTTGTATTTGTAGTAGAGATGGGGTTTCACCGTGTTGGTCAGGCGGGTCTCAAATTCCTGCCCTCAGGTGATCCGCCCGCCTCGGCCTCCCAAAGTGCTGGGCTGACAGGCGCGAGCTGCTGCGAGGAGTGAGCGCTCTTTTTCCTTGCAGAGGGTGGAAATCCTGTGTTCTCAGCCCAGAGTCCTGAACTCTCCTGCTCTATCTGGGGAAGGGGAGGACCTGGGGGTCCCAGCCTCTCTCAGCCCCACCAGCTGCCACCCTGTTCCCAGCAGCACCCCCAGGCCCATGTGGACATCTACGAGAAGCAGCCCGTGCCCTTTGGCCTGGTGCGCTTTGGCGTGGCGCCTGATCACCCCGAGGTGAAGGTGGGTCTCTGTGGGCCCGGAGGCTGGGGTTTGGAGGCTTTGGTCAAGATGAGGAGGGCAGGGAGGCTCCCTGGCTGGATGACAGGACTTCATGCCGTCTGTGCCGATGCCACCCAGCTTCCGTCCTGGGGACACAGAGTGGTGAGGGTGGTGCAGACGTGGACCCTGGAGCTACCTCACCCTCTAACCCCTCCCATTCCCGGGGGACCTGGCAGAATGTCATCAACACATTTACCCAGACGGCCCACTCTGGCCGCTGTGCCTTCTGGGGCAACGTGGAGGTGGGCAGGGACGTGACGGTGCCGGAGCTGCGGGAGGCCTACCATGCTGTGGTGCTGGTGAGTGCAGCCAGGCCCTAGGTCGGGGAGGCAGGGGCTGCAGAAGGGGACTGGTGGCTGGGGGTGGAAGGCAGCAGGGGTGAGGCCAGGATGCAAGCTGCTGAGGAGAAGCTGGAAGGAGGCCACTGGGAGCTTGCGGGGGCTGCCCAGCCCATCAGTGCTAGTGTTGAGGGCTTGGGTCTCGGGCCTGCCATCTTTCATCAGAGCTACGGGGCAGAGGACCATCGGGCCCTGGAAGTTCCTGGTGAGGAGCTGCCAGGTGTGTGCTCCGCCCGGGCCTTCGTGGGCTGGTACAACGGGCTTCCTGAGAACCGGGAGGTGAGTTTGGGGAGCATGCCTGCTGCCTCTTCCTCCCCGCCCCTCAGCCTTTTAATGCCAGACCTGGGGAAAGAGGGAGCTGCCATCCAGTGGTGAGATGTGACAACATGCTGACTGAGGCGGGAGGCCAGCTGTGGAGGACCGTGGGGGAGAGCTGGGTCCAGGTAGGGGAGGAGGGACCAGAGTCGTGGACTTTACCGGTGTGGGGAAGCCCCAGGGCACAGTGGGGACCAGGCGTGAGGCACCTGCAGACTGAGATGAGCTGAGTGGAGCAAGGCCGGGAGACCCTATCAAGACCTTTCCCCTCCAGCTGGAGCCAGACTTGAGCTGTGACACAGCCGTGATTCTGGGGCAGGGGAACGTGGCTCTGGACGTGGCCCGCATCCTACTGACCCCACCTGAGCACCTGGAGGTGAGTGTTAGGTCGGGGCTGGGCGGGGTGGAGGTGGAGTCACCCTGAGGAGAGAGTGCCCTTGTCTGCAGGGTTCAGGCCTCACCTCTCCAAGCTGGACTCAGTGCCTCTGTTTCCCCGTGGTGCCCAGGCAGAGGCCCTCTGGAGGGCAGTGCCATGAGCTTCCTCTTCTACCATTTTCCCTTCACTTTCTGCCTCCAGCTAAGTGGTGTTTTTCTCTTATTCTTCAGTATGCCACAGGACCCTTGCTCACACCATCCCCTGCTTGGATCATCCCCACTCACCTCCCACCAGTTAACAGCTAAAGTTCACCTTTGAGATCTTGGCTCAGTTGTCCTTTCCACCAGAACTTCCCTGAATTGGTCCACTCCCCCGTCATGCCTCCTCCCATAGCCCCGTCTGCTTCTGTTTCACAGCCTGTTATCTCCACGGCAATTTTACACACATTGATGAGTATTTGATGAGTATCTCCCCAGCAGATCAGAAGCTCTGTGAGGGCCTGCTCCTTGTCTCTTTTGCTCACCATTGACCACCCCTGCTCCTCCAAGCTCTTCACATGGAGGGGAGCACATGGTAGAGGCCCGGTAAATACTTGTTGAATGACCGTGTGGGCCTGGTGTGCTGTTAGTTGGAGCCATTTGCAGAGTTGGCAGCAATGCTCCATCTGACCACCAGGGGGGAGCAGTGGCGCAATTTTGGGCCGCCAGCCTCCTGGCCCACGGTGGGGACATGACCAAATGGAGAGTGCCCTTTCCTGGATCAGTGTCTGATGACTCCAAGGCCTTCCTTTTGTGCCAGAGAACGGACATCACGAAGGCAGCCCTGGGTGTACTGAGACAGAGTCGAGTGAAGACAGTGTGGCTAGTGGGCCGGCGTGGACCCCTGCAAGTGGCCTTCACCATTAAGGTGCTGGGGCCAGAGTGGGAGGAGCCAGGGTTCCAAGTGGAAGGGGCCTCTCCTTAAGGAGTAGGGGTGGGGCAGAGCCCCTGGCAGTAGCTGCTGCCTGGGATGGAAGAAGGGGAGCAGCCAGGGCCCCGGGGGCCCTGTGCCTTCAGGGAGGCAGGGAGGTCTCTCCTGCCTGGGCTGGACCCTGGGGTGAGCTGAGGTGGGCTGTGTCCCGGGCCTGACCTCCTCCCCCTTCCCTGGCCCCACCTTCAAGGAGCTTCGGGAGATGATTCAGTTACCGGGAGCGCGGCCCATTTTGGATCCTGCGGATTTCTTGGGCCTCCAGGACAAGATCAAGGGTGAGGGACCCTGGCCTGGCCCCCCAAATACTAGGGGGAGGGTGGCCTAGGTCAGACAGGGACTGGGAAAGGGTGTGCAGGGGGAGGGCGGGGGCCCAGGGACAGCCTGGAGACATTCTACGTTGCCAACAGAGGTCCCCCGCCCAAGGAAGCGGCTGACAGAACTGCTGCTTCGAACAGCCACGGAGAAGCCAGGGCCGGAGGAGGCTGCCCGCCGGGCATCAGCCTCCCGTGCCTGGGGCCTCCGCTTTTTCCGAAGCCCCCAGCAGGTGCTGCCCTCACCAGATGGGCGGCGGGCAGCAGGTGTCCGCCTGGCAGTCACTAGACTGGAGGTGAGTCTCGTGTTTCCCAAAGACACCCCGTTCCCAGGCCTCTGCCACCCCAGCACCCCAGCCTGGTGTTGCCCACACTCTCCCCAACAGGGTGTCGGTGAGGCCACCCGTGCAGTGCCCACGGGAGACATGGAAGACCTCCCTTGTGGGCTGGTGCTCAGCAGCGTTGGGTATAAGAGCCGCCCTGTCGACCCAAGCGTGCCCTTTGACTCCAAGCTTGGGGTCATCCCCAATGTGGAGGGCCGGGTTATGGATGTGCCAGGTGAGAGGATGTGAGGAGGCTGGGTGCTGAATTATGGTGAGAGGCCGAGAAGCTGGTATCTCCCGGGGCCACACGTTCATTCATCTAGCAACATGCACTGAGAAGCTTCTGTCGGGCAGGCCCTCTCCAGGACCCAATACCGCCCTCCTCTTGGCCCTGAGAGAAGTTCCAGTCTAGCTAGGACACATGGGTCATATGTCGGGTCATTAAGTCATTCAACAGACATTTACTAAGGTGTGTTCTGGGCTAGGCCCTGTGCTTAGTGCTGGGATTAGAGATTAATAAGGCAACGTGTGTCCTCAGGGAGCTTCCAGCCTTACTAAGGGCCCACATACCTATCTAGTGATTAATTCACTTGGTAAACATTTACCAAGGGCCTACTGAAACTGCAGGGGAGCAAGCCTCAGCTCCTAAGCTTAGGGATCCCCTCATCTATAGAGAAACAGAGGTGTAAGGGGGTCGGCCTGGTAAACACAGGGCGAGAAGAATTCAGGGCAGTGGACCAGTGGCCACAGCGGGCTCAGCCGACAGTCTGCCGAGAGGCGTGGGGTGTCTGTGTGCATGCACATGTATAGACTGTGGGCACAGGATGGCCAGAGTGGTATCCAGCCACCTCCCTTCCTTCCCCTTTTGTTACCCCCTCTCAGGCCTCTACTGCAGCGGCTGGGTGAAGAGAGGACCTACAGGTGTCATAGCCACAACCATGACTGACAGCTTCCTCACTGGCCAGATGTTGCTGCAGGACCTGAAGGCTGGGCTGCTCCCCTCGGGCCCCAGGCCTGGCTACGCAGCCATCCAGGCCCTGCTCAGCAGCCGAGGTCTGGGCCCCGATGCTGAGGTCCTGGGAGGTGGGGTGGGTGGTCCTTCTCTGGGGCCTCACTCTTTGGGAGGGGGTTGTTCTGGGAGGGGTGAAGGAGGAGGTGTTGACAGTCTCCCCTCTGCTTCAGGGGTCCGGCCAGTCTCTTTCTCAGACTGGGAGAAGCTGGATGCCGAGGAGGTGGCCCGGGGCCAGCGCACAGGGAAGCCCAGGGAGAAGCTGGTGGATCCTCAAGAGATGCTGCGCCTGCTGGGGCACTGAGCCCAGCCCCAGCCCCAGCCCCAGCCCCAGCCCCAGCCCCTGCCCCTGGCAGGGAAGGGATGAGTGCTGGGAGGGGAAGGGCTCCATCCATCTGAGTGGGACTTTGCAACCTCTGCTGATCCCAGCCGGCTGTGGCTTGGAGGCTTGGCTGCTATTCCAGCGTCTCCTCCCTCCTAGGGAAGGTCGCCCTTGCGCCCAAGAGTTTAGCTTTCAGCAACCGAGGTAACCTTAGGGACAGGTGGAGGTGCGGGCCGACCTAACTCCTTACCCACCTCTCTACTGCTGGACTGTGGAGGGTCACCAGGTTGGGAACATGCTGGAAATAAAACAGCTGCAACCAAGAGCCATGGTTAATGGGGGACTTTTTTTGGAAGGGTTGGGGTCGGGGGTCACCTTCTGGCCGTTGCTCCCCTGCCGTCACCAGGTGGCGCTGCAGAGACGGCTCCCTGCTCCGGGGCCTTTCGGGGGCTTGATGGGGCTCGGCAGCCAGGCCTGGCATAGACACCTTTCCTTTCTCCGCTCTGCCCTGCTGTGGCCGCGGGTTCCCTGTCTTCTGTCCACACTAGGGCTGCCTGGGACCAGGACCCCCCTCCCTGGTGAGCCCTCAGTGCAATCAAAACAGAAGAGAAGAAATGGGAGCAGGGGGACTGAGCAGCAGCTTGTCCCCTGTACCTCTGGGTGCCCCAGGCGAGTCTAGCCCGGGGCCCATAAAGCCTTCCTGCCTCTGTTTCCAGTCAGACCCACTGGACTTTAAAAATAGTGCTTCGATCTCCCTGGGGGTTTGCAGTGTCCGGAGAGTGCTCACTCCCTTTTATGGCAGCCCCCAAGATGCTGCCTCGCTTTATAAACTGAGGGGTCCTCGAAATTAGCCCAAGGTCACACACTCATGAGCTGCGGGCTCAAACCCAGGTTCCAGGCAGGCTGGTGTTTCCTCCGAGGCGCACTTGCCCCGAGTGTCGGGTCTGGGGACGCGGTCCCGGAGAGGGGAGAGGGGCCCCGGCCTGCGGCGGGAGGGGCATCGAGGGGCGACTGGCCGAGCCGGGGCGGAGGCGGCGGGCCCCGGCGGGGCGGGCCCTCGCGGGCGGCGGTGAAAGCTCCCGCACGGTCGGCTGCGAGCCCTGGGAGCAGGAGGCTCGGCGCGCAGACCAGCCCGGGAAGGAGCCGGGCGCCGTGGGAGCCTCGGGAGGGTCGCGGGGCGCGGGGGCGGGTTGGGGCCAGCCGGCCAGGCCGCGCCACCCTCCCCCGCCCCGCCGCGCCCTGGCTCCAGCGCCCGCGGAGCTGAGACTGAGCGCGCCAGCGCTCCGGGGCCGAGGCTCTGGGACAGACACTGCGAGGGAGGCGGCCGGCGCGGGCGCAGCACCCCTTTCTCTCGGTGAGTGGTGGGCGGCGGGCGGGGGGCGCCAACTTCGCCGCCAACTTGGGGCTGGGTTCCCGCGGCGCGCGAGCAAGGACGGCGGAAACAGGCGGGACACCCGGGGGGAGTCGCGCCCGCGCAGGACTCTCGGGGCGCAAGGAGGGGGCGGCTGGAGGACCCAGACCCTCGAGAACCCGGCCTTGGGTTTGGACCCGGGCAGCCAGAGAGGAGGTGAAGAAGAGGCCGAGGAGACAGGCGCGCGGCGGACGTGCGAAAAGGATGCGGGTGAAGCGCCCAAGACGTTCGTCCCCGGGGTCGCCGAGCCCCCCTCCTCCTTCGCCTGGCGCGGCGGCACCGCAGGAGCGGGGGAGTCTGGGCTGCCGCGGACCCCAACTGTTGCTGCTGGAAGCCACCGGGGCGGAGGGCGGGGAACAGGGCAGGGAGCTAGGGCCAGGGCTGGGATCGACCAGACCGAGGGGTTAGAAAGGAATCGAGAAGGCGAAAGGGGGCTGTGCGGCTCCCCAGCCCAGTGCCCCTGTTTCCCCAGGTCTGCTGGGCACCTGCTGCACAGTTGCCTTGGCGCCCAGACCCCTTCCCCCGCCGCGAGTCCCGACTCTTCCCTCCAGCTCTGCCCCATCTCCTCTGCCCCAGCCTAAGTCTCTCCCTCCTGCGACCTGGGAGAATCGGAGTGGGCTTCCAGAGTAGCGGCATCTTGCAGATGCTAGCCCGTGCCCGGCTCCCGGGCTTCCAGAGCGCGAAGGGAAGGGTAGGCAGAGAGGGCGCTGGGCGAGCGTGACCTGGCGCTGGGCCCTGGCTGCGCACCAGCCGCCTGCGCCAGTCTCTGGGGGCTTCACCCAGGATCCCCGACAGCGGGGAGGGGAAGCCCCGAGCCTCCTGTTTCCTGCCTAGGCAGGCAAGGCGGGGACACACGGAGCAAAGACACCAGGCAACCTGAACCTCCAGGTGCGTCCCGCGACCCTGCAAGGAGCTACTGGGTGAGCAAGACAGGAATTCCCGCCAGGCCCCGATGCCCACCCTATTCGTCCACTCGGTTTCCCAGCCCTGGTAGTCCAAGGGGACTTCTGGCTCGGTCCCCTAGCCCTCGGATGGTGGCGTCATCTTAGTTCAGTCCCTGACCCCAGGCCACAGGAAAATCGAGGAAAGAAACTTATTTGGGGAGGGTACCATTCCGCTGGCTGTATTTCGGAGCCCGTCCAGGTCTTGGCGGGGCTGGTGACTTTGAGCCTGTTTCTAAACTCCCGAAGAATAAGAGCGTGCAAGGGGCAGGTAGGAAGGTCCGGGACACTTGGGTTCGCCCAGGGCCCCGGGGCAGGCCTGGGCTGGTACCAGGGCCGCCTGCCAGACTGGCTTGGTCCCCCCACTGCGGGGCTCAGGATCACGACCCAGCTTGGGGGAGTAGGGGTGGGGGCGCAGGAGTCGCGGACGCCGGCGGGGGACAGCGTGGGGCGGGGGGCGCCGGGTGCGTGGTGCCCAGCTCTGCCGCCAGGAGGCGTGGCGCGGGTCCCCGCCCGGAGCCGCCGCCGCCGCCGCCGCCGCATCGCGAGTGTCCTTGAGCCGCGGGTGACGGTGGCTCTCGCTGCTCGCGCCCCCTCCTCCCGCGGGGGGAGCCTGATGCCACGTTCCCTGTGAATTATTTATCGCCGGCCTAAAAATACCCCGAACTTCACAGCCCGAGTGTAAGAGATTCCTGCGGAGGGGAGGGGGCGGGGCGTCCCGGGGGCCTGGGGGAGTCCGGGCTTGGTCAGCGGAGACTGGGGGCCGTAGCCTTGCAGGAGCGAGAACTCCGTGCCCCCAGCAGTGGGGCATACTAGAACGGCGGTCCCCTCCCCTGGCGCCTGGGTTCGGGTTTTGGCTGGGCAAAAAGGAGGGAAGGAAACCCGACGGCAAAGGAAGGGCGGCTCACCGGAAGGGCAGGGGGTCCGGGGTTCTGCTGGTGGGTGGGGAGGACTCCAGCTACCAAGTTTCCTAGCCTGGGAGAGGGGGAGCCATCGGTATCTCCGATGTGAGCCGGTGTGAGTGCGGGAGTGTGCATGTGCGTGCAGGTCTGTGCCAGGGGATCTGGCTGAGCTGCGGGGACCCAGGAAGAAGGCCCCCAGCCTGGGAAGGTGCTCAGACCCTTCCAGATGCTGCTGTGTCCTGAAGGATTGACCACTGCCATCCTCTCTGGGGCTCTTTGGGGATCTCTGTGTTCGTCAAACATTAGTTTAAGGGCTGTTTGTGGAAGGGGTGAGACCTTGAGTGGGTGGGTGGGCAGAGGTCTCTGAGACCATGTGTCTGCCCTCAAGGAGCTCGCAGTCCCGTGTGGGGCAGGGTGTTCATGAGTGCACACACACAGCTGCCGCAGGACAGAATGGAGGGGTGGAGGGGACTACTGCACAGAGCTCCCCACCCAGGAGGGGAAGCCAGGGCAAGGGGAAGAAGGGCAGCTGCCCCAGCCTGGCGACAGACCCTGCGCCTGGAGCCTGAAGCATGGAGGCAGGTGCCTGTGGGAGAGGGATTTCAGCTGGGCCCTGAAGGAGAGTAGACTTTTGTTGGGATGAGTACGTTCCAGCCTGGGGGATGCTGGAACAAGGCCTGGAGACGAGGGCAGAGTGGGGCTGTTTGGCCAGCAGACTGGCAGAGCTGTGGGCTCCAGGGATGGGAGGATGGTTGGTTGTGGTCAGGGTGCATCTGTGGGACTAAGCTGTCCGGACTTCATTTGTGGGCACCGGGGAGTAGCTGTCCCGTGTGAGGAGGGAGCAGTGGCTGGAGGGAGGCTTCAGCAGTGCAGTGGGGCTGGCGGGGGTGGGTAGATGGGGGGGGGGGGGGGGGAGGCCGGGGAGGAGATTGTGGTGGGGCAGAGCAGGGTTTGTCCCTCCTACCTCTGTCGGACGGCTGGGTTAGACAGGGTAATAAGACAGACGTCAGAAGCTCCTTGAGTCTGCCCCTTGCTATTTGGAGCCCAGAAACTTACCTAGTTTTGGCCCCTCTCTCTGGAGGTATTCTGGGATCCCTCCCCCATTTTAGGCCCCTTGGTTAGAGGTACAACCTGCCTCAACTCCTGCCCTCCCAGCCCAGGAGGACACCTTCCCTTTGGAGAGAGTCTCTGGTGTCCCCAGCCCAGGAGGATGCCTTCCTATTGGAGAGAGTGGGAACGAGAACACTTTCAGCTGTTATCAGACCCTTATTCCTGCACGTGAATGAGCTCTAGGTCCTTGGTTAAGAAAAGGTCTTGACTGGGGAGGCTGGAAGCTTGAGGGGAGTAGGGAGGGCAGGCTATTGGTGGAAAGAGAGATACATTTAGAAGAAGGAGGTTGGAGATGCTCATGGCAGACTGCTTATTCTGCCCCTTTGCAGTTGAGGAGCCTGGGCCCTTCATCCAGGGTAACACTGTCCAGAGAAGTAAAATAAATAAATACATAAAATGGGAGCCACAAGTGCAATTTAAAATTTTCTAGTAACCACATTAAAACAAATAGAAAGAAACAGGTGGCATTAATTTTAATAGTATATTTTCCTTGACTAAACATACCCCAAATGTTATTATTTCAACATGTAATTAAGATACAAATGTTTATGAGATTTTTACCTTCTTTTTCCCTATTGTCTTCGGTGTGCAGTGTGGGATGAAATTTTATACTGGTAGCAACATCCGTTTGGGTGAGAGATGTTTCCGGTACCCAATAGTCGTGTATGACTGGTGGCTCCTATACTGGGCAGCACAGATCTAGAGCTTATTACTGGGAGGCAGTGGTGGTAGGAGGTTTGGGGCTCCCCAGAGGGCAAGGAACCTCTAGGACCTGGAGGTGTGGGCAGAGGTGGGCACACAGAGGCCTTACAAGGGGAGCGACAAGCATGTCAGTGTCCTTTGTGGTCGAGATTTGACATCCCTGATTGGTGGTGGTAGCTGAGGCATGGCATGGCATTGATCGATCCCATGCCAGACTCAAACATGTCTCTGGGCTGTCAATTCTGTCCCTTCTGTGTCACTGTACTAGGGAACCATACACATGGGAAGACTTCAAGGGCACTAACATGAGAACAATATTCCCTTCCTTGCCAAAACTCCTGTCTTCTTAGCCTGAAATTCTACCACCTGGCACTTTAGCTTAAGGCTCAACTACCTCTTTCTTGGGAATGAGAACCCTTTCAGCTATTATCAGTCCTTTATGCCTTCCCGTGAATGAGCTCTAGATCCTTAGCTAAGAGAATGTCTTGAGGGGGAGGCTGGGAAGTTTGAGGGAAGTAGGGAGGGAAGGGTGGAAAGAGAAATACATTTAGAAAAAAATGAGGTTGGAGGTGCTAACAGCAGCATGCTCATTCTGCAGATTTGACTCTAAGTTCCTGGAGGGGAGGGACCATGTCTCACCCATAGGGACATTCCACCATCCAGTGCCTACTGCAGGGAAGGGGCTCAGCACACATGGGCCAATTTATGTTTCTGCACTAAAGTGAGTCTAGTGGGTTCCCCTGGAGGGATCCTTTCAGTGCCACCTTGGGGAGAAGAGGAACTTTCCTGAATGTTCCCGGTAGCCTCTTGCACTTCCCTGCTCTCTGGATTCCTTAGAGAGAACTAGAGACCCAAGAAGGCCCATATATCTGTAAGACATTAGGTTTTGGATTAAAAAAAGAGAAATTTGGTGGCAGGCAAAAGGAAGGCCCTGTGAGAAAGCTGGAGCCTGCCCAGCCATTGTCTCGGGCCCCAGCCCTGAAGGGCATCTGCCTTTCCGAGGCGTGGTTTCTGGCAACTTCTTGATTTTCGTGAGCATTTCTGTAGCAGAAATGTGCAGATCCTGGGGGAGGTGGAAGGGCTAGAGTGGCAGACTCATCCTGTCCACCCTTTAGGTCTCCCCTGCTCAGAAGTTTTGTTGGGGATGTGATGAAGATGGAAGAGGTGGCAGTGCTGTGGCCGATGGCCAGCTGGGAGGGAGAGCAACATCCGCGGGCACCACTCCACGGAGGCTTTGCGTTACCCTCACTGCTGTGGCTCTTGGTCCCAATCCAAAATAATGACATTTAGCAAGGATACATGTCAGGCCCCTGGATCGGGTTAAAAAAGATCCTGCACGCCAGTGATGGCCTGAGAGGCCAGCCCACAAGCTCATGTGAAACGAGACCAAACCCCAGCTCAGCAGCTTGGGGTTTCGGGTACCCCTGAGCTCTGAACAAGTCAGCGCTGTTGCACCCTGCTGCGTAAGAGCTGCTACTAGCTGAGGCCACAGAAGGAAGGGCTGTAGTGACGTCCAGTGCTCAGGAGGAGGGGGCTCTGTGCCAGGCAGAGCCATGAAGAGGAGGGCCCTCTGTGCCAGGCAGAGCCATGCAGAGGAGGGCCCTTGGGGCTGGCCCCATGGCAAGCAGGGCACACTGACCAGTAGCACAGGTCCTGGTGAGAGACAGATGGAAGATCCTGTTTAGACTACAGAGAGGAATGGTGACGGGGCGGGGGGTTGAGGGTGATGCAAGAGCTGTCTTCCTTCACCTGGCTGGGGGCCTGTCACCTGCAGGATAAAGTCACTAATCCCAGCAAATAGCCTGTTAGCTCATCTAAGTCCCCACATTGCTGTGATGATTTCAGGCAAAAAAACATGGCTCAGAGAGGCTAAGTGACTTCCCTAAGATCACACAGCCAGTTAGTGGCAGAACTGGGACATGAACTCAGATCTGTCTGACTCAAATCCATGCACTTGAACCCCAGACTAGCATTTTCAGTATAACTTCCTAGGGCAGAGCCCGGTGGCTGAGTTTCGGAAGGCCTTGCCTTTCCAGCCAAGTGTGCAGTTCATCGGTAGACTGGAGGGTTGGGTCCCGGTCGTGGCTCCTCTTCTTCCCCGGCCCTTGCTCTTCTGGGATGACCTTGGGATGCTCAACTAACCTCTGTCTCTTTCTCTTTGTCTGTGTCTGTCTGTCTCCCTCTCTCTCCACCTCTGTTGGGAGAGGGAGGTTTTCCCTTCTTCTCTTTCATCTTCTGTATGTGTGCCCCTCTGTCCCTCCTGCCTGTCCATCCACCTCTCTCCCCTCCTGCCTGTCCATCCACCCCTCTCCCCTCCTGCCTGTCCATCCACCCCTCTCCCCTCCTGCCTGCCCATCCACCTCGCTCCAAACCTGTTTCCCTACCTGTGCTTGTCCTGGTCTCTCCGCAGGACCCTCCGGTGGACATGGGTGGGGCCCTGGGGCCGGCCCTGTTGCTCACCTCGCTCTTCGGTGCCTGGGCGGGGCCGGGGCCGGGGCAGGGCGAGCAGGGCATGACGGTGGCCGTGGTGTTTGGCAGCTCAGGGCCGCCCCAGGCCCAGGTCCGTGCCCGCCTCACCCCCCAGAGCTTCCTGGACCTGCCCCTGGAGATCCAGCCGCTCACAGTGGGGGTCAACAACACCAACCCCAGCAGCCTCCTCACCCAGATCTGCGGCCTCCTGGGTGCTGCCCGCGTCCACGGCATTGTCTTTGAGGACAACGTGGGCACCGAGGCGGTGGCCCAGATCCTTGACTTCATCTCCTCCCAGACCCATGTGCCCATCCTCAGCATCAGCGGAGGCTCCGCTGTGGTCCTCTCCCCCAAGGTGCATGTCCAAACTCATGTCCCCTCGTGCCTCAGACCTGGAGCCAGGCTGGGGCGGGGGGTGCTTAGGCTCTGGGAAGCTGGGATTAGACGGGACCGGCACGGAGGTGGGGGCTGAGGGCATGACGTGGGTGATGGGGAGATGGCTATGGGAATGACAGCCCATGTTCTAGAGGAGAGACATTCTGGGCTGCCCTCACATTGTGTCCGGATGAGGGGTAGGCAGGGTGCAGGCCCACCTCCGGCTGCGGGGCTCAGGCCCCAGCCCTCCTCCTGTCTGCTGCCCTCAGCTTCCTAGGTCAGGGTGAAGACCCAGAGGGCCGGCGGGCGTGGAGGTGGTCGGGCAGTGGTAGTTCACCTGTGGGGTGAGCACTCCAGGGAACCCTGGAGCCCTGGGGGGGCAGAAACAGCCCTGCCCTTGCAGGACTGGGGGAGAACGTTCCAAACACACACCCATCCGCAGTTACAACTGGGACAAGCATTCTGAAAGAAAAACACAGGATGCTGTGAGGCAGCTCACGCATGGCTCATGCATAGGGTGTTGGCCAGGGAAGGTCTCTGGAGAAATGATGTCTAGGCTGAGGGCCTAAGGGCGAGTCAGTGGGGAGGGGGAGAGGCCCAGGCAGAGGAGCAGGTGGGATGAAGTTCCCAAGGCGGGGAAGGAGCTCAGAGCTTTGGAGGAAAGCCTGGAGAAGGAGGTGGGGGCCTGGCCACCTGGGAAGACATTTGGGCTTTTCCCTAAGCAAGTGGGCAGCCAGGGCAGGGCAAGCGGGCTGTGACGGTGGCCATGGTCCGTGCCCGCCTTAGCCCTGTGAGCTTCCTAGACCTGCCCCTGGTAATCTAGCCACTCAGGGAAGAGCAGAGGAGAGTCGAGGCAAGAGACGGATCTGATTTGCCTTTGTTTCGTTAATTTTTATATGAAGAATTTTGAGTATACATTAAAAAGCATAAGGAAGGCTTATATATCCCCCATTCGCTCTGGTCATCCACCCCAGCCTCACCACCACCCCCTTTCCCTTCTTCTGTGTTAATTTGAAGCGAAGCCCAGGCATCCTCTTATTCCATCCATAAATATTTCAGTATGTATCCCTGGCAGATAAGGGATTAAGAAAGTAAAACCACCATACATCATCACGTCTAAAAAATAATAAAAATTCCTTCAAATATCCAGACAATGTTCAAATTTCCCCATTGTCTCATAACTGTCATAAATGTTTATTTTGCAGCCTGTTTGCTCGAATCAAGAGCCAAATCAGGTCCACACGTGCCGGTTGGTTGGTGTGGCTTCTAAGTTTCTCTCAACCTCTGGGCCCCTCCTCTGTCTCTCCCTCTTTTTTCCTTGCAATTTGTTTGTTGAAGAAACTGCATTGCTTGGCCTCTGAATTTTCCCTTATTTGCTTTTTTAAAAGACTGGGACAGTGGCAGCAGTGAGACCAGTTAGGAGGGGACTGCGCTGGCCCCGGTGCCAGCCGGCAGTGCCTTGGGCTTTTGTGGTGGCAGGGGGTGGAGAGGAGCTTTCCCACCCTCAGGGCTCCGACCAGGATGGTGCTTCCCAGTTCTCTTGGGGCCCCGGCGTAAGATCTCAGGACACTGGCTCTCAACCCTCATCGTGCACTTAGGAAATACAGACACCTGGAATTCAGATTCAGGTGGTCTGGGGCAGCGCTTCTCAGTCTAGCGGGCTCAAGGATCCACTGA
The DNA here is from genome assembly GCF_002776525.5 of Piliocolobus tephrosceles. Lineage (NCBI taxonomy): Eukaryota > Metazoa > Chordata > Mammalia > Primates > Cercopithecidae > Piliocolobus > Piliocolobus tephrosceles. The sequence continues at coordinate 68,462,643 of NC_045449.1, read as the reverse complement.
AGGGCTTGTTAGAATACAGATGCCAGGCGCCATACCCAGCGACTCCGATCCAGTCGGTGTGGGGTGCGACCTGAGAATCTGCATTTCTGACAAACTCCCCGGTGGTGCTGATGCTGCGGGTCTGCGGGCCAGCGTGGTGGGCTGGGGGCCGGGCATGACCATGCTAATGGGCAGCGGGGAACCACGTTGGGGCGGGAGGCGCAGGCCAGGGGACTCCAGGAATGCGGAGCATCCACCGGCGCAAGGGCGCCTGGGAGCGGATGGCGGGGCCGAGGTCGAGTAAGGGGCGCGAGGCGGGGCTCAGCCCGCCCCGCCCCGGCTCAGGCCCCGCCCCGCCCCCAGGAGCCGGGCTCCGCCTTCCTGCAGCTGGGCGTGTCCCTGGAGCAGCAGCTGCAGGTGCTGTTCAAGGTGCTGGAAGAGTACGACTGGAGCGCCTTCGCGGTCATCACCAGCCTGCACCCGGGCCACGCGCTCTTCCTGGAGGGCGTGCGCGCTGTCGCCGACGCCAGCCACCTGAGCTGGCGGTTGCTGGACGTGGTCACGCTAGAGCTGGGCCCGGGAGGGCCGCGCGCGCGCACCCAGCGCCTGCTGCGCCAGCTCGACGCGCCCGTGTTCGTGGCCTACTGCTCGAGCGAAGAGGCCGAGGTGCTCTTCGCCGAGGCGGCGCAGGCCGGCCTGGTGGGGCCCGGCCACGTGTGGCTGGTGCCCAACCTGGCGCTGGGCAGCACCGATGCGCCCCCTGCCACCTTTCCCGTGGGCCTCATCAGTGTCGTCACCGAGAGCTGGCGCCTCAGCCTGCGCCAGAAGGTCCGCGACGGCGTGGCCATTCTGGCCCTGGGCGCCCACGGCTACCGGCGCCAGCACGGAACCCTGCCAGCCCCGGCCGGGGACTGCCGCGCTCACCCTGGGCCCGTCAGCCCTGCCCGGGAGGCCTTCTACAGGTGGGCGCCTGCCCGGGGCATAGGGTTAGGGAGGTGGGGAGCACTTCAGGGGGCCTGGGTGGCAGTGAGCTTGGGCTGGCCAGCTACACCTCCCACTAGCTGCGTGCCTGGGGGCACATTACCCCACCTGTCTGGGCCTTAGTGTCTTCATCTGAAAAAACAGCAGGTGTCAGGGTGTGGCAAGGATCGTGGGGCCAATATAGGGAAGCACTTTGAACAATAAACACAATCAAGGCCACCTGCTGTCGGTGGCGGTAGTGAGACAGAGGCAGGGGTGCCTGGTCCTTGGCAGGGCTGCAGGCATTTCTCCCCTCTGGCAGGCACCTACTGAATGTCACCTGGGAGGGCCGAGACTTCTCCTTCAGCCCTGGTGGGTACCTGGTCCAGCCCACCATGGTGGTGATCGCCCTCAACCGGCACCGCCTCTGGGAGATGGTGAGAAGGGGGTGAGCCCAGGGGCCCTCAGTGTCCTCTCATTTTGTCCCCGCCTCCTCTTGTGCCCACAGCTGAGTAGAGAGTCCCTCTGTCCCTTATCCAACCCCTCATCTTCCAGGTCTCAGCTGAAACAAACATCTCCTCCATTGGGAAGCCTCCAGGTGCCCCGGGGTGGGTGAGGTGCCCTGCTCTGGGCTCCCATATACCCCAGCTTCCCTCCACTCTAGAACATTTCAAGCGCTCCTATCTCCTGGTCCTGCCCCTGCAGGAGTAACCCATGACCATGCTGGCCAGACAGGCTTGTAAACAATATGGAGAGATCAGTGCTTGAGTAGACGTGTGCAAAAGATTGTGGGATTGGAGATGAGGAACAGGAATGAGTTCTGCCTTCAAAGGAAGAAACTGAGGAAGAGGCCACAGAAGATGGGATATTTGAGCTGGGCTGTGGAGGTTTGAGTAGGAGCCCACCAGGAAGAGGTGTTAGCCTGGAAGACAGAGAGGCAGAAGGGTTTGGGGCATTTTTAAGTGATGCAGGGGTGTGTTTGGGGCTGTGGAGACTGAGGAGGTAGGAGTGATGGGGGGACACTGGACCTGAGCATGAAGGGCCTTGAATGCTCAGCTAAGGACTTTCTGTCAAAGTCAGGGGACCAGTACAGTGAGTGAGACAGGGTCAGGTCTGGGCTTTAGGAAGACGCTGTGGGTCAGTGTGGAGCTGGATTGGAGAACACAGGGACCCGGGGCTGGGGGAGGCTGCTAGGAGCAGCCCTACTCTGACCTGCCCCAGCGTCCCCAGGTGACAGAGGGGGATTCTTGGCCCTGACAGGCTCCACCTAGAGGGTGGGGGCTGTAGGGCTGGAGGTCCCAGGCTGAGACTGTCACCCTCCACAGGTGGGGCGCTGGGAGCATGGCGTCCTATACATGAAGTACCCCGTGTGGCCTCGCTACAGTGCCTCTCTGCAGCCCGTGGTGGACAGTCGGCACCTGACGGTGGCCACGCTGGAAGAGAGGCCCTTTGTCATTGTGGAGAGCCCTGACCCTGGCACAGGAGGCTGCGTCCCTAACACCGTGCCCTGCCGCAGGCAGAGCAACCACACCTTCAGGTCTGCGGAGTGCCCTGGGAGGCTGGTGTGAGCTGGGTGCTGCTGTGTGATGGTCAGGTGTCGTGTATGTCTCATGCTTGGGTGTGGGGCAGGGGTCCACGTGCCAGGCTGGGAGGAGCGGCTGGGGAGGGACTGGGCCACGACGTGCTCTAACTCCCGGTGGTCTCATGGTGGCATGACTGCAGCAGCGGGGACGTGGCCCCCTACACCAAGCTCTGTTGTAAGGGATTCTGCATCGACATCCTCAAGAAGCTGGCCAGGGTGGTCAAATTCTCCTACGACCTGTACCTGGTGACCAACGGCAAGCATGGCAAGCGGGTGCGCGGCGTATGGAACGGCATGATTGGGGAGGTAGGCCCCACCCCACTCCCTCCTCACCTGCCCTGCCTGTCTGCCTGCTGCCCAGGCCCCATGCGGCTCTCAGATGCCCTCTAGAGGGGGGCATGGGCTATCACCAGTGATGACTCCTGGGATGGTCAGTACTGAAAGCTGAGCTCTGAGGGCCCCAGAGGGAATGACTGATTTAGCCGGTGGGTGTTAGAAGGGGTGCCTGGAGGTGCCTGTGAAGTGTGTCTACCCCTCGGGAGCCCTTTTTCCAAACCTCCGTGGCGTCCGGCCCCCAGGTGTACTACAAGCGGGCAGACATGGCCATCGGCTCCCTCACCATCAATGAGGAGCGCTCCGAGATCGTAGACTTCTCTGTGCCCTTCGTGGAGACGGGCATCAGTGTGATGGTGGCTCGCAGCAATGGCACCGTCTCCCCCTCGGCCTTCCTGGGTGAGGCCCAGGGTGGGCAGAGATGGCTTCGGGGCCAGAGGGACCCACAAGGAGGGTGTGTACAACTTGGGTGGAGATGGGGAGTTGAGTGGGCTCTCAGAGGCCAAGCACAGCAGCCTTGGGTCTTGGAGGCTGGCTGGAGGTGAGTGGAAAGGAGACGGGAGAAGTGAGGTCGGTGTTCGGTTCTAGGTATGGCTGCCAGGCGAGGGGGGCGTTGGGAGTGTGGGATGGGTCACGCTGCCACTGTGAGTGACAGGAAAACTTGGCAGGCAGGCTGGCCTCAGGATGGGCCATGGGCCAGGACCGTGGAACACGTGGGGGAGGCCCGTGGGGAGTTGAGGAGTGAGTGTAGTGTGGGAAGAGGTGTGTTGCTTCCGGGGTGAGGAGTCCAGCATTGGTTGGGCAGCCAGGTCCCATGCTGGGTCCTGGGGCTACAGCCATAGTCCTTGCCTTCCCACAGTGCCCAGTCAGAGGTCACGTGGGACATGCAGTGTGAGGTGGCAGAGAGCTGTGAGCACAGGCAAGGGGCAGGGGAAGAGCTGAGGCTGGCCAGGCAGGAGTGAAAACCCCGGCTCTGCCCCGTCCTACTGTGTGGCCTTGGGCAAGCCACAGAACCTCTCTGAGCAGGCTCCTCAGCCATGGAAGAGAGAGAAAAAAACCCACTTCATAGCATAGCAAGGGCTCATGGCAGGAGTGATTTCTCTTCCTCCCTGTCTCCCTCTCTCCTTCCCTCTCTTTCTTTCTTCTTCTTCTTTCCTTTTTTTTTTTTTTTTTGTTTTTTTTTAAGATGGGGTCTTCCTCTGTCACCCAGGCTGGAGTGCAGTGGTGCCATCTCGGCTCACTACAGCCTGGAACTCCTGGGCTCAAGTGATCCTCCCACCTCAGCCTCTTGAGTAGCTGGGACCACAGGTGCATGCCGCCACACCTGGCTAATTTTTGTATTTTGTGTAGAGACAGGTTTTCACTATGTTGCCCAGGCTGGTCTCCAAACTCCTGGACTCAAGCAGTCCACATGCCTCAGCCTCCCAAAATGCTGGGATTACAGGTGTGAGCCACTGCACCTGGCCAACAATAGTGATTTCTTTTCTTTCTTTTTTTTGAGACTGAGTCTCGCTCTGTTGCCCAGGCTGGAGTGCAGTGGTGCAATCTCAGCTCACTGCAACTGATGCCTCCCGGGTTCAAGTGATTCTCCTGCCTCAGCCTCCTGAGTAGCTGGGACTACAGGCATGTGTCACCATGCCTGGCTAATTTTTGTATTTTTAGTAGAGACGGGGTTTCACCATGCTGGCCAGGCTGGTCATGAACTCCTGATCTCAGGTGATCTGCCAACCTCGTCCTCCCCGAGTGCTGAGATTACAGGTGAGAGCCACCAAGCCCAGCCAGCAGTAGTGATTTCTTACTCTAGGAGATAGAAACAGTCTTGTCCGAGGCCTGGGGTGGGTCTCTCCAGTTCCCTGGGCACGGGTTTCCATGTTGGTAGGATGAGGAGTAAGACTTGGCCTCAGGGGCCCTGATTCTAGGCGGAAGCACCAGATCATCCACCTGGGGCCAGGCAGGGGTTGTGAAGTCAAAAGAACGTTTCTTCGGGTGGGTGACTTGTACCTGTCCCAGGGAAGTGGGGGGCGGGGGCAGACCAAGGATGCTGGAGATCCTGACCTCTTTTGGGGGCCTCTCCTGGGGCTCTGCTGCTCTGAGTCAGGGGCCCCCTTGGCTGGGTCCGCAGAGCTGGTGGGCCCCTACTTTGACCACGTGGACCCCACCTGTCTCCACCCAGTGCTTCTGGGCTGGGGGCAGGGACAGGGAACATGCGGAGGCCTCTGAACTGCCTCCCTCTGTCCCCAGAGCCATACAGCCCTGCAGTATGGGTGATGATGTTTGTCATGTGCCTCACCGTGGTGGCCATCACCGTCTTCATGTTCGAGTACTTCAGCCCCGTCAGCTACAACCAGAACCTCACTAGAGGCAAGAGTAAGCCTCGCCTGGACCTGGCAGGAGGGGCGGGCCTGGGCTCCCTGAGGGTTGGGCTCGGGGCAGTGGGTCCTCCAGAAAATACCTTTGGGAGGTCCCTTGCCTTTGGATGACACATGCTGGGGGCCAGTCAGGTCACACACACACACAGACACGCACACATGGGCGAGCTCACTTGACCTGGTGAGGGAATGGCCAGGGACAGGTCCCCCCCAAGGCCAGGCTGAGCCCTGAGCCCTTTCATGGTGGGCAGGAGGAGCCCCAGCATCCCCCTCTTGCCCCCAGAGTCCGGGGGCCCATCTTTCACCATCGGCAAGTCCGTGTGGCTGCTGTGGGCGCTGGTCTTCAACAACTCGGTGCCGATCGAGAACCCGCGGGGCACCACCAGCAAGATCATGGTTCTGGTCTGGGCCTTCTTTGCTGTCATCTTCCTCGCCAGCTACACGGCCAACCTGGCCGCCTTCATGATCCAGGAGCAATACATCGACACTGTGTCGGGCCTCAGTGACAAGAAGGTTGTGGGGCCACAGCTGGTGGGGGTGGGGGGACACTGAGGGTAGAGACAGGCCGTGAGTGGGCAGACCCAGGACAGTCAGAGTCTGGGGAATTTGAGCTGGAGGCTGGGGCAGGAAGAAGCTTCAGGGCCTGCTGAGGAGGGGCTGGGGGCTGGGGCAAGAGATGGCTCAGGGTCACCGACTGAGAGGCTTTGGGTAAGTCTCTCCCTGTCTTGGGCCTCAGAGTCTCCATTTGGAAAACACAGGAGTGGCCTAGACAGCCTTTAAGACCTTCTGCTCTGACTATGCAAGTCCACACTGTGGGGCTGGGCTCTGGGGTGGGTTTGGGGCTTTGGTGCCTAGAAGGCTGGAGGAAGGGTTGTGACTGGCTGCTGCCCTCCACCTGCAGTTTCAGCGGCCTCAAGATCAGTACCCACCTTTCCGCTTTGGCACGGTGCCCAACGGCAGCACAGAGCGGAACATCCGCAGTAACTACCGTGACATGCACACCCACATGGTCAAGTTCAACCAGCGCTCGGTGGAGGATGCGCTCACCAGCCTCAAGATGGGGTGGGTCCCCAGCCCTGCACCCGCTGTCTCCATCCACGTGTCTCCCCAGTGACCAGCCTTAGCTCTCAATGTAGGGACAGTGGGACTGAGCTGCCCTGCAGGACTCCTAGGGTTGGAGGGAGGAGATCTTGGGGCAGAGTGGAGCTTGAGGCAAAAATGGAAGGCCACCATGTGTCTCAGAACATAGCTGTGGTGCCGACCGAAGTTCAGCCTCAGCCTGAGGTGGTGGCTGGGACATCCTCTGAGCCTTAGGAGCCTGGAGGGGGTGGGCAGAAAGGGTGGTGTCTTCTGGGAACAGACAGTCCCCTGGCCACTCTGCGGAGGAGGGTGGGAGGGGTCCTCACTGCATCCAGGACCCCAGACAACCAGACAAGGCTCTGCCTATTGGTTCCTCCCGGGGGTGCCCAACAAGCTCATGTGGTTTAGACCCCTGTCACGCCCCAGTTTCGGTGTCCCCTCCCCTCCCATGTGGTCCCTAGCTCTGAGGCTCAGCCTGTCCCCAGGAAGCTGGATGCCTTCATCTATGATGCTGCTGTCCTCAACTACATGGCAGGCAAGGACGAGGGCTGCAAGCTGGTCACCATTGGGTCTGGCAAGGTCTTTGCCACCACTGGCTACGGCATCGCCATGCAGAAGGACTCCCACTGGAAGCGGGCCATAGACCTGGCGCTCCTGCAGTTCCTGGGGGACGGTGGGTACTGCCACTGCTGGGATGCCCAGGGTGGGCTGTGGAGCCCAAGGTTGTCAGCATTTCCACCACCACTCAAGTTCCCAAGGCCTGTGGGCAGGGAGAGGTCTCTGGGGAGTGAAAGGCTGGGGCAGTTGAGGGGGGCAGGTATAGGAGCAACTGGAGAGAGACTTGAGGAAGGGATAGGTGTGCAGGGAGGGAGCAGGAACTGGCCTAGAGACTCCCTCAAAGGCAGGAAGACAGGAAGGGGCTCAGGCCTCATGGTGGGGGTGTGGATAGGTGGAGTGGCTGAACTCCTTTCTTCTTCCCTAAGATCCCTCCCATGATCTCTCCCAGATGAGCACCGCCTTTGCTCGGTATAGTATCGCCATGGCCATCTTGAGATTACGGATCTGCTTAGTCCCACATGTGTGAGTGGTCCAGCCCAGCCTGCCCCCAAACCCAGGGAGAGCTTTGTGTTTAGAGGAGTTCCATTCTTGTTAGATAAGACATGGTCTAGACTGGGTGTGGTGGCTCATGGCTATAACCCCAGCACTTTGGGAGGCTGAGGTGGGAGGATCACTTGAAGTCAAGAGTTTGAGACCAGCCTGGGCAACACAGCAAGATCCTGTCTCTATAAATAAAATTTTTAAAAAATTAGGCACACACCTATAATCCCAGCTACTTGGGAGGCTGAGGCAGGAGGATCCCTTCAGTCCAGGAGTTTGAGGCTGCAGTGAGCCATGATTGTGCCACTGTACTCCAGCCTGGGCGACAGAGTGAGACCCTGTCTCAAAAATAAATAAATAAATAAATAAATAACAAATCTGATTTTTCAAACCATATAATAATGACAGTGGCCAGGTGAGGTGGCCCATACCTGTAATCCCAGCACTTTGGGAGGCCAAGGTGTGAGGGACTGCTTAAGTCTAGGAGATCGGGATCAGCCTGGACAACATGGGGATACCCTCTCTCTACAAAAGATACAAAAATTAGCCAGGCGTGGAGGTGTGCCTGTAGTCCCAGACACTCAGGGGGCTGAGGTGGAAGGATCGCTCGAACCTAGGAGATCCAGGCTGCAGTGAGCCATGATCACACCACTGCACTCCAGCCTGGATGACAGAGCATGACTGTCTCAATAATAATAATAATAATAATAATAATAATAATAATAATAATAATAATAATAATAGTGATCACAATGCGTGTCTCTTAGGAGTCTAGGCCTTTTGTCTCTGTGTGCCCAGCTCCATGAGTGGCATGTAGACGGTTAATAAGTATATGAAGATGAGTGAATGAATGAATGTTAACATTTACCCAATCAACAAGCCTTTACTGGGGGTGCACAGGGGGAGGACCCAAAGGCCAGCATTGCCCACTCCAGTCTGCACCCTGCTTTCCTATTTCCTTGCTCACTGACTCTCCACTCCCCGCCCCCAACACCCTGCCCGGGCCAGGCTAGATCCCCATGTGGTCCGCTTGAGGAAGAAGTGGGTGGCGCCCTGGCCCCAGATCCATTCTTACTCCAGGCTTGTGGTGAGCTTTGTGAGGGGGTTGCTTATAGGGGGGTTTCCTGAGCCAGATGTGTATCCCCGCTCAACTCCAGGAGAGACACAGAAACTGGAGACAGTGTGGCTCTCGGGGATCTGCCAGAATGAGAAGAACGAGGTGATGAGCAGCAAGCTGGACATCGACAACATGGCAGGTGTCTTCTACATGCTGCTGGTGGCCATGGGGCTGGCCCTGCTGGTCTTCGCCTGGGAGCACCTGGTCTACTGGAAGCTGCGCCACTCGGTGCCCAACACATCCCAGCTGGACTTCCTGCTGGCTTTCAGCAGGGTGGGTGCCCGTCCCTCCCCACACAAGCCAAAGCTTTAAGGGCACCTACCCAGATAAGTACAGGCTGGCCATGGCCCATTCCCAGAGGTAAAACCAAGGTTCTGGCCGGGCTCGTGGCTCATGCCTGTAATCTCAACAGTTTGAGAGGCTTAGGCCAGTGGATCCCTTGAGTCCAGAAGTTCGAGACCAGCCTGGGCAACATGGCAAAACCCCATCTCTACAGAAAATAAAAGAATGAGCTGGGCGTGGTGGTGCGCGCCTGCAGTCCCAGCTACTCAGGAGGCTGAGTTGGGAGGATCGCTTGAACCCAGGAGGCAGAGGTTGCAGTGAGCCGAGATGGCACCACTGCACTCCCGCCTGGGCAGCAGAGTGAGACCCTGTGTCAAAAAAAAAAAAAAAAAAAGAAAGAAAAAAAGGCCAAAGTCCTGAGAAGTGGCATGGCTCACCAGGGTGGCAGGGTTGAAGAGGGGCAGAGCCCTCCCCCCACAGGTGTGCCCAGGTTGGAACCTTCATGTGCCAGGTGCTAACTAGAGTGATTAGGAGAATGAGTCACCCTGGGCGCTCAGACCACTCATTCATCTGCAAAGCACGGTGTCTGGCACATGGGAGATGCTTCCCAGTTAGCTGCTTCCTGAGACTTAGAGAAGGCTGATGATGCCTTGGGACCAGGCGGGGACAATAGTGGCGGGTCCCTGAGCAGAGGGCGCTGCTCATGGCCTGTCGTCTCCCTACCGCCCAGGGCATCTACAGCTGTTTCAGCGGGGTGCAGAGCCTGGCCAGCCCACCGCGGCAGCCCAGCCCGGACCTCACGGCCAGCTCGGCCCAGGCCAGCGTGCTCAAGATGCTGCAGGCGGCCCGCGACATGGTGACCACGGCGGGCGTGAGCAGCTCCCTGGACCGCGCCACTCGCACCATCGAGAACTGGGGTGGCGGCCGCCGTGCACCCCCACCGCCCCCCTGCCCGACCCCGCGGTCTGGCCCCAGCCCATGCCGGCCCACCCCCGGCTCGCCCCCAGAGCCGAGCCCCAGGGGCTGGGGACCGCCAGGCGGGGGTCGCGCGGCGCTTGTGCGCAGGGCTCCGCAGGCCCCGGGCCGTCCCCCCACGCCGGGGCCGCCCCTGCCCGACGTCTCCCGAGTGCCGCGCCGCCCAGCCTGGGAGGCGCGGTGGCCGGTGCGGGCCGGGCACTGCGGGAGGCACCTCTCGGCCTCCGAGCGGCGCGCGCTCCCAGAGCGGCCCCTGTCGCCCGCGCGCTGTCACTACAGCTCCTTTCCTCGAGCCGACAGATCCGGCCGCCCCTTCCTCCCGCTCTTCCCAGAGCACCCGGAGCCGGAGGACCTGCCGGTGCTCGGGCTGGAGCAGCTGGCCCGGCGGGAGGCCCTGCTGCACGCAGCTTGGGCCCGGGGCTCGCGCCCGCGCCACGCTTCCCTGCCCAGCTCCCTGGCCGAGGCCTTCGCTCGGCCCAGCTTGCTGCCCGCTGGGTGCACCTGCCCCACCTGCGCCCGCCCCGACGGCCACTCGGCCTGCAGGCGCTTGGCGCAGGCGCAGTCGATGTGCCTGCCGACTTACCGGGAGGCCTGCCAGGAGGGCGAGCAGGCAGAGGCCCCCGCCTGGCGGCACAGACAGCATGTCTGCCTGCACGCCCACGCCCACCTGCCGTTTTGCTGGGGGGCTGTCTGTCCTCACCTTCCACCCTGTGTCAGCCATGGCTCCTGGCTCTCTGGGGCCTGGGGGCCTCTGGGGCACAGGGGCAGAACTCTGGGGCTGGGCACAGGCTACAGGGACAGTGGGAGACCGGACGAGGTCAGCAGGGTAGCCTGTGGGACACAAGGCTTCCCGGGACCCTGCACCTGGAGGCGGATCTCCAGTTTGGAGTCAGAAGTGTGAGTTATCAGCCACTCAGGCTCCCAGCCAGCTGGATTCTCTGCCTGGCACTGTCAGGATTAAGCGGCAGGCAGGATTGGGCTTTTCTCGCTTCTACCATGAAATCCTGGCCATGGGACCCCAGTAACAGATGATATCTTCCATGGTCATCAGTGACCTCAGTAGCCTCAAATCGTGGTGAGGGTTGGGCTTCTGCTGTCCTCTTATCATGCAGAGTTCTGCCAGGAGGGTGTGCTGTGGGGGTCAGACCCCTGAGGCTCTCCCTGCCCTGGGGCTAGCCAGTTACTGGTCATGGCTGCTGTGGGCATGGAGACTGGAACTTGTGGTTGAGGCAGGGCCATCCTGATCCTTGCTCTACCTGGCTGGAGTTTCTTCTCATCAGAGCACTGGGACATTAAACCAACCTTTTACAACACACTGGTCCTGGTTGCTTCATTCTGCATTCTGGAAGGGGCACAGCACAGGCCGTAGACAACAGGGGCATCATGGGAGTATCCCAGGTGGGGTGTTTGCCTAAAGCAGGTGGGCAGCTCCCTCTCAGGGAGGTGGAGCCTTGGGAGCGTCTGGGAGGGATGTGGGAAGGAGGTGAGGCTGAGAGGGGGCTCTGGACAGCAGAAGCCACTTGGTATTCAGGGCCAGCTCCCACCCATCCTGGCACCGGATGTAACGTGTGCTCAGCACAGGGGCTCTGGTGATGATGGATGGCATTCATCCCTCAGTCTCCTTGAAAAGGGAGGCTTGTGCCAGGGGTGGTGGCTGCCCCGCCCTGCCAGGGACACCCTGGGGAGCCTGACAGTGCCATGGTGGCAGAGGCAGAGCAAGGTAGGGAGCTTGTAGGCTTGCTAAACCCTGGCTGGCCGCGTTGTCTCTGACACGCGAGGCTCGGAACTGCCTGGGCTCTGGAATCCTGGTGCAGGTGGCTGCCAGGGTCAGGCACAGCTTGGCCTCACTGGTGCCAGGACTCCTGTGGTGGGAGAATCTGCCTGAGGTCTCATCCTGTCCTCCCTCTGGGGCTTCTAGCCCACTTCCTTTTTCTATCACACATCTTTGCCTCTGGCCCATCTGAAAAGATGGCTTTTGCTTGCCATTTTCAATGTTTTCACATCTGCAATTACACTTATCCCCCCTACGATGACTGTGGAGCAAGCAGGCTTTCATTCTTCTATCCGTTCCACAAACAGTGGAACTATTGATTCTGTCAGACACTTTTCTAACAGCTGAGGATATAAAGGCCAAGCCCTGGCTGTCCTGACAAGTTGCGTGGAGGCAGACCAGAGGCTAATTCCACGTGACAGAGAGGAAGCCCGAGGGGCGGTGCTGGCTGTCTCTGCCAGTGCCCTTCCCCATAGCTCCTTGCTGGTTCCCAGGAAGCCGGATGGCCTCTTTAGTCTATGAAGACCCCATTGCTTGGGTTGGGGCCGTAAGAACTGGACTTTTTGGGGGGTTAGTTTTAGGGGTGAAGGCAGCTGAAATGGTAGGGTGGGACACACCTCCATTCTTGGTAGGAGAGTACCCCAAGAGTGGGTGGCCCTGTCCATTACAATTTCATGCTCTCTACCCTATGGGTTTTCATGGGCTGGATCCAGGTTCAGGACAGCAGGCCGGGAGTTTGTCTAGGTGAGTGTTGGAGGCCAGCACTCTGGAAGGGAGCTTGACCTTGGTCGCAGCCACTAGTGGTGCGAGGGTTAACTGTTGGCCACCAGCCCCTGGAACCGAGCCCCTCCTCCTCCCGGAGTCAGGGTGTGCCTTAGGCCCTGGGAGGAAGGCTGTGGCAGGTGAGGTAGCCCGGAGGAGCTGTGAGATGAGGGCTGCTCCGCTCTCTGCCCAAGATCATTAATAACCAAGAACTGGAAAGATCATTAAGAGCTGAGCCTCCAATGTGGAACTGAGCCTGCTGCTGGCTCTGAGGGCCGCCCCTGCCCCTGGGCCAGGTGGGGGCTGCCTTGTTCCTTCTCTAGGAATATATCTGGGGGCGGGGGCAGGAGACTATGAATCCTGGGGGACAGGTAGCAGGAAGGATGCATCCTGAGTTCAGAACTAGCTTGGCCTGGCTTCCTGCACCACCAAAGGAAGGGAAGAAAGCGTGGCAGGGGAGAGGAGAGATAAGTAAGGCCATAGATGTGAAAGTGTCATAAACAAGGGCCTGGCAACCCACATGCTCAAATACCACTTTTTTTCTTTGGGTGAGATACAGAGAGAGGCCCTTGTGGCTGGCCTCAGAGCAGGAAAATCTTACTAACTAGGGTCCCTTCTGTTGCTGCTGTAGCTGTTTTTCCTTGTGTCTAGCTGAGCGGCTTGTAGCCCAAGCCAGCTTTTTGCAGGCAGCCAGGTGTGCGGAGGGGAGGAGGGCAGAGCTTGCAAAAAGGCAGGCTGATGTATTCAGTCAGGACCCTCCAGCCTAGCCTATCCTGCTCTTTGAAAGGGAAGGACTGTCCTCAAGTTTCCTAGGGGACTGGGGAACGAGAGACAACCCCTATCCCCAAAGCCCTCTGAACTCCAGACAAGTCAGACCAATCTTCTGTTTCCAAATCGCAATCCAGTGACAACTCATTAGGAGGCTATGAAACCAAGTAGGTGTCAGGAGTCCTAACGAGTCGGGGATCCCTGGCTACAAGTAGTTAGTCTGGCGAGTGATGTGGGAAACAGATGTCACTGAATAGCTTTATTGAGCATTTTGTGCTGGGCACTAAGCTCAGCACTTTAATCCCCACAACTGGCCAGTGACGTAGCTGCTGCTACCCCACTTTACAAATGAGGAAGGACAGACCACGGAGGCTCGCTGCCTGCAAATGGCAGGCCCAGCTGCCTGGCCCATGCAGAAAGTACCCAATGCCATGCCTGGCATATAATGACGCACAGCAGAGGTTATCCCTCCAGTCTGCAATCAACACCATCGGCCCCAGGTGGAGGGGATCCCAAGCTCTCTCCAACTTTAACCATGGGGCCCTTAACCATGGGTCACCCTTGCTTGGGAATATGGCCCCAGACAGGACGCTTCCACTTCCCCCGGGCCTGGCACTGCCAGCCACTGCCCCTCCGCAGTGGCTTTCCAGGAGCGGGGCAGCAGCCCCTGTCCTCCCCACCACTCTGGCCTCTGCCTGTTGCCGAGGCTGCTCCTGGTCCCGTGGTGAGGACGGCTATGTGGCTAAGGGCCCATCATGGTGCCACTGCCCACCTCCACCACCCAGCAGTGCCTCCCAGTCTGTCACCTGCTATCCGGCCCATCTGTAAGCCAGCAGCTGCTGCTCTAGCCTCAGGTGAGGAACAGCCAGGAGCTGCCGGCACGAGGCTCTGGGGCTCAGATGGGTCTGGTGCTTCTGTGGGGAGGGAGGCAAAGAAAGTTTACTACCACCTTGACCTGGTCTGCCCTGGGGGCATCTGGGGCCATGCAGGTGGCAGACGTTGGGTAGAGGCTGCTGAGTTTAAGCTTTCCTCCACAGCGACACCTGCTCCGGGGCCAGGCTGGGCTGGCATCCTTTTCTGCTCTCCCCACCACTGACCTCGGGGGCCCATCTGCAATATGGAAACCACAAGCTGAACTTGCCTACTTTGCCAAGTTGATGATGGCTGCAGTGAAATGTGCCTGATGCACGTGGAGAGCCAGCATCACCCGGGGCTGTCTTGCTGTTGGGTTTCTCTGCCCCTGCCCCAAGCCCCATTGGCCGTCAGCGGCAGAAGCCTGGCATCGATGGAGAGGAAGGTGACCTCATCTGACTTACAGCAGGAGGACACGGAGGAGCAAAGCAGCTAGACAACGGCAGTGGTGAGGGTCCCCACTTGGCAGCAGCGATGTGGTCACTGTGGGCCAGTTCCCTCCAGGGCCGGGGCTGCCCCAGCTCAGAGGTGGCGGGGAGCATGGCCACTGACTCCATGGCTGGGCGGTTCCAGACTGTTACATAAATTAACCTGGGCTTTATGAAGCTCATGAATTTGCGTCCAAGATTTGGTTTGGAGTCTGGGGTGGCAGGATGATTTAATCAACTTTGTCTTTAAGCAAGAGGGAACGTAATTGGAGAAGGGTAATTCCAGACGTTTTGAGTTTTCAGCCACAGGGGTGCAGCCAGGTCTTCCTTGCTCTTGGCCTGACCACTGCAGGCCCCTGCTCTACCTATCCTGAGGGGTCTCCTGGGAGGAAGCCGCAATGGCAGATGGAGAAGGGGCATTTTTTTTTTTTCCGGTGGATGGAAAATGACACGTGGGGACAAGCTGTGAGAAGCGCCGAGGTGCGTTGGCAGAGAGAAAGCGGGCGGAGGCCAATCACACCGCACAGGCACTCTCCCAGGCTTCAGCTGCCAGGGCAGAGGTGGCGCAGCCTGTGGACTCCCCGCGTTCCCTGCAAATCCCACATCCCCTGACCTTGAGACCCTTGGGCCCCAGGAGACCCTACATCGTCGCTCTGTCAGAGGTCTGAAGACGCCGAGATACAGGGGAGGGGCTGAGCAAGGCACTGAACTCAAAAGAGGGAGGGGTCGGGCCTGAGACCCACCCCAGAGAGGCGGCTCCAGGACAGGTGGGACCAGGGCTGGGGGCAAGCCAGTGAGGGTCAGGGGGACCCCCAGGTCCTGAAGCAGTAGAAGGCACGTTGAAAATACAGAGTTCATTCGAGTCACCTGTGTTTCCTAGGAGGCCAGCCCAGCAAGTGCGTGCATGGCTGAGTGGGAGGTGGCTAGGGACCTGGCCTCCTTCCATGGGAATGGCAGCGGGGGCCCCATCCAACCCCACATTGCCCAAGGGACATAGCGTGAACACTGAGCACCCACACCCAGCCCCTAAGGGAGCTGCCTTTAGCGTTGGAATGGGAGCACGGGCAGCCCTCCCACTGTCAGGGTGGGAACCTCAGAGCCCTCCCACTGCCATGTCACCGCCAAGCCGCTGAGGTGCCAGGTGGGGATGGCTGCCCTCTAGTAGGACCATCCGCACTGCGAGAGGCCCTGAGGGCGCCAACGGGGCAGCGAGGGCAGCAGACGGTCCCTTTCAGGGACAAGCTCCAGACTTTAGGTCCAGCTGGCAGGCGGCTGTGTCCCTATAGAAGGGACGCTCCATCCAGCCTGCTACTCCTGAGCTCGCGCCCACAGCGAGGGCCCTCGCAGCTCTATCTGGGGACTCTGGTACCAGTTAGCACTTCTTGTTCTTGTCATGGGGCCAGCCAGGCCCTCTCTGAGGTGGCGCCTAGCGCCTCCCAGGCCTGGTGGGAGGGTGGGCCCTGCTGTCACAGGCAGGCCTGGCTAGGATGCTTCCAGCCTGGGATTTGCCTCTGAAGAGGCCGCAGTTGCTAGCGGAGGTTTCTTAGACAAGGACGCAGGACAGGGCTGGAGAGGGGAGGGGCATGGGTCTGGGACAAAGGATGGCAGTGCCAGCACTGCATCTCCCACCGTGCAGGGAGGAGCCCGCCGTGGAGGTGGGGTGGCGGTGAACATGTTGGAAGATGTAGGAGAGGGGTGTGATTCCAGTCATGAGTCCTAGAACTTGGGAGCAGCCATGTGTCACCCAGGCAGGAGGACCTGGTGGGAGAGCTGCCCGGGGGAGTGAGGACTGGTGCGGACTGGGTGGAAGGTGGGGTGGGGAGAAGACCCCCAGCTGGACAGGGGGTTTCCCCTAGAGCCGCAGTCCCACCTGCCCCATGAAGACCTGGGAGCAACTAAATCTGGGCTCTGCGGGCGAGGGGTGGGGCTGGGGCCCCTATGCCTCCCGTCACTAGATCTGCCTGTCCTGCCATCAGAGCTTGGTCTCGCTGAGGACGATATTGGCCGTGACAAAGATGAAGCAGGAGAAAGCCCAGAGCAGCACGAAGCCCACCCAGAAGGTGTGGCGGAAAGGGGACCTGTGCTTGTTGCTGACCCCACAGCCAAAGGCCAGCTGGGTGTCCCTGCGGCAGTGGTACACCAGGAAGGCGGGGATGACGTACTGGATGCCGGTGCCCGCATAGGCCCCTGTGATACCCACCAGCGACTCCAGGTCGTGGGTGCAGAAGGCCACCAGCACAGGCGGCACCAGGGTGATGGTGGGAAACACGACGCGGTCCACCACCCACGGGTACGTGCCGCCCTCGCGGTGGAAGAGCGTCTTCCAGTTGTTGCGCAGGGTCACGGCAATGATGGGGAAGTTGGTGCTGATGGTGAAGACAGGGAAGAGGCCCAGGAAGAAGCGCACAGCGGCCAGGCGCACGACGTCACAGCGCGCGAAGTTGAGGGTGTACATGTCCATGAGGCTGTCGCCGCGGAAGCAGAAGATGGCGGTGAAGGAGAGGAGGCCGTAGAAGGCCAGGATCAGCAGGTAGTCCAGGAACACCAGCCTTGTGAGGTGGCGCTTGGAGGAGACCGGGGTAACGAGGGACGGCAAAGAGTGCTGGCACATGAAGGAGTAGACGCACACCCCAAACAGGTTCCGGACCCCCGAGAAGTCGGCCAGGGGCGGGTGCCCCTCCCCTTGTCCATGCCCGATGCGGACCAGGGCCAGCACAATCATGACGGCGAAAGCTGGGAAACGAGAGAGGGGAGTCAGCCAGTGCAGACAGGCACAGCCCTACCCTGAGTTTCTGGTCTGGGGGGCGCCTTTGCAGGGCCTATAGCCCCATGAGAAAGAGTCATTAAATGCACATTCAGGCATCCCTATTCTTGGGTGGCTCAACAGTGGCTGCTCATCAGAGGAAGGTCCTGCAACCCTCTCTGTCCTGTTCTCCCCTCTCCCTGCTGAGCAAGGGGCCTGGGTTGCAATGGGGCCAGGGGCAGGGTGGTCCGGCTTTGCAGAGGTAGCAACTCTGTCTTCTTAGAGGAGGGCGAATCCTGGGGCAGGCACTGCCTGGCTGCCTCATCGGCCCCCCAGGGCTCTCAGGGGCTCTGCCAGCTTCCTGGCAGGGAGCAGGCTGGGCCAGGACACAGGGTCGCACTCTCTCCCTTGGTTTGAGGAATGTGAGGCTGGGGAGCTGGGGGGCGGACGCAGGAGGGCACGGAGTGTTTGGGAGGAGGTGTCCTCCTGGGCCGTGGGCATCTGCTAGACACAGCTGAAGCCAACAGGCAGGAGTGCTGGGAGCCCTGGGCAGACAGGTAGGTACCTAGGGGCTGAGGGCAGGCAGGAAGTTGCCAGTGGTCATGCCAGGGCAGAAACAGCACCAAGGACCAAGGCTGCGGACTGCCAAGTTCTGGGCTGCTGACACTGAGGCTGGAGGCAGGTGGCATGTGGCTCTGTTTTCCTGGGCCTGGCAGCACAGCTAGGGGACAGGAGACTCTCTGTGGAAGTGGAAGGGGGCCCATGGCCCTATCTGTTCAGAGCAAACAGCTTGCATTGCTGATGGAGACCAGGCTGGCTTCACTTTGCAGCCTTTTATGGTGGCCCTCCTTCTGGGCTGCCGCTGGAGACAGGCTCTCAGCACACCCTCCAGGTTGAGCTCCGCAGAGGCAGCCTGTGCACCCCAGGCATAAGGGGCTGCGTTCCCAGCGCTCTGAGGAGATGGCACTCTTAGATCTTTCTGTCTCTGGCTTCTGCTCTCCGGGCTACCCAGAACCACGGTTAGCTACTCACACACGGAGACCACCGGTGTCCGTGTCTGTTCTGAAGCTGACCAAGCCCTGCTCTCTCTGTTCAGAACACATCTGACAGCCTCTCTAGCCTGTGCCCTCACCCCTCAGGTGAAGCCCACGGGGACACGTGACATTTCTTGGTGAGCAGCACAGGCAAGTGTGAAGGGGCAGTGGCCAAACAGGCCAGATCGCAGCTCAGTGGCTCCTGTCTGGGGCCCCCGCAGAGCCCCAGGGCTCTGCCGCAGGTGGGAAGCTGGGGACCCCATGGTCCCCTTTGGGCCAGGCCCACTCCCTGACTCCTGGAAGGAAGAGGTGGCTCTGATGGGACCCACAGGAAACCAGGCAATGTCTTCCCACAATGACACTTGGGAGTGGGATGGAATCTTCATCTATTACTTTTAATCACAACTGCCTGACACTGTCGGGGACAGGAGGGGAGGAAGGGAGCGTTGAAACCGGCCTGAGAACATTGCCAGCAAAGAAGATGATTTGTTTCTGCCTCTCACCACCCGCTCCAGTCCCCGCCACTCCTGACTCTGAGGGCCTGGGGACTCCTCCCCCGGCATCACAAATCGTCCCAACCCTGGTCAGTCAAGGGGAAGCGGAGGCCTACTTCCTTCCAGTCTCAGTCCAGGGAGTTGCCTCCAGCTTTACCCAGTGGGGACGGATGGCACAGGACAGCTGTGGCACAGCCCAGGACCCCGAGCAATCTGCTCGCCCCAGACATTTCTGAGGCTGGGTAGAGGGGGGTGTGCACAGCAGTGCTACGCGAGAGATGCACCCCACAGGAGGTGTGCCAGGGCAGGATGTGCGGGGGCGGGGGGTACCGGGGAGAGAGTAGACACGCTGGAGGTGGAGTCCCTGTGAGCCAGAAAGGGCTACAGAGCAGAGCTGAGCAGGATGGGGTGGGGGTACAGAGGCCAGACTGGGCCCAGGGGCACCTGGTGATTTGTTATTCAGGAGGCTGCAGCAGACTGTTTTGCCACCATAAGTGGGGCACGAGGGTCAGGGCAACGGGGGCAGCTGCTGTAGGGCAAGATTCAAATCCTGCACTGCCACTGCCATCTCGAGGCACCACCTTGAGACCTGGCACTTGGCCCTGGCCAAGGCTGGCATGAACTTAGAAAAAGTCAAGTGGAGAATTCCCCTAGCTGTCTGTCACTCGGCCCTGGGCCCTGGGTCTGGTGAGCAAGCAGGCAAGAAGGCAGGAAGAGGTCAGCTGTCTGGACGTGAGCATCCCTGCCACTGCTTCCTCCTGCCCTGAACACAGCTCACGCTTCTCTCCTCCTCTAACTCCCCAGCCTCACATCTCCAAAGAAGGGCAGCTCTCCTTACAGCCATGCCTGTGAGATTTCCTCATGGTAAATAGACCAATTTACAAAGTAGTTTCCAAAGAAATGAGACAGTTGTACACACACATGCATGCCTCGAAACGTACACCTTCCAATTGGCGTCCTCCAGAGCAGCTGTCTTGCCAAGAGGTGCCTTTGACACCAACAGTGATGTGGAACAACTTCTAGAACCTTAAGCTAGAACAAAACCCCGGCAGCTGGGCGCGGTGGCTCACGCCTATAATCCCAGCACCTTGGGAGGCCGAGGCAGGCAGATCACCTGAGGTCAGGAGTTTGAGACCAGCCTGGCCAACATGGTGAAACCCTATCTCTACTAAAAATTAGATGGGTTTGGTGGTGTGCACCTATAATCCGAGCTACTTGGAAGGCTGAGGCAGAAGAATTGCTTGAACCCGGGAGGCAGAGGTTGCAGTGAGCCAAGATTGTGCCACTGCACTCCAGCCTGGGCGACAGAGTGAGACTCCACCATCAAAAAACAAAACAAAACAAAACAAGACAAAACAAAACAAACAAAAAGAACAAAGTCACGGCTATGGGTAATTAAAAAAATGATTTCACGATCTTCTAGCCATAATTAGGTTCACCTCCTAATGCCACTACCTAGATTACCTAGATTAGTCACCCATTTGGTTCTTTTGATTGTCTTAAACAAGTCTATCTGCAAAAACCAAGTCTACCTTCGTGGGCTGGATGTTTGCTGCTGCCTGGGAGTCAGAAGGAGATGGTAGAAGCTCTTGGGAGGTGATTCCAGAGTGTTAAAAAATGGGATAAACACCTGATGGGGCAGTCGCAGCTGCAGGGCCGTGCGGGCCTTCGTGAGCTCCCGTTGGTCACACCCTGCACTGCTGTCAAAAGCTCACCCAACTATGTGGCAGCTCGGCTGCATGGAGACACCAGCAGCTCTGGGGCTGAGCAGACCGAGTGCACACTCAGCAGAGGTGGGTCATTCACCCATGAATCCCGACCTGCACTCAGGGCGTTCACACACCAGGAAAGGGAGAGGCTGCCACCCGGGAAGGGCAGGTGGCTCCAGAAGAGCCATGCCCCCAAAACAGGGGTGAGGACCAGCTTCCCAGTGCAAATGGCCCCAGTTGGGGCAGAAGGTGAACCCAGCTACCTGGGGAGGGGGCAGGGCCCTCTGGTTCCCCACCACCATGAGGATATGAAGGCGGGGGCTGGGATCTGTCCCCTGGGAGTGGAAAGTGAAGGGAACTGTTCCAGCCTGGTCTCCAAACCAGCAAATTCAAAAGAAACTAGCACCATCTAGAACCTCTAGTTCCCCTGGGAGATGGAGGAAAGGGAGGGAAGGGAGAAAAGAAGGAAAGGAGGAAGGAAGGGAGGAAGGGGAGGTCAGGGCCCTGACCTTGCTGGGACCATGGCACGAGGCTTAACCCCCACTGTGCACCTGGCCAGGCCCCTGTGACCCCACCCCTTTGTCTGGCCCCTCCCTGCCTCCCCTGGCTGCGGGAGGAGCAGAGTTCAACAACCATCTCCTAGATTGATCGCCGCATCCCTGGGAGACAGCTGCTCCAAAAACTCATTAGGTCTGATCATAAATCAAGATGAAACAAGGATGACAGGTTGTGGAGACCCTGCCAGGATGCGCGGTGGGGAACAGGGCTCCGAGAGCCACACTGACGCCCAGGGCTCGGCCACAGCCGCGGAGACAGCCTGCGCCCACCTCGTGGAGCCTGCGTGGGAGGGCAGACGGGCACGGAGGCGGGACAGAGCAGAAAGTGCTCCCCAGGCACGCTAAGGACCAGACACCCAGGACTTCACAGTCAGATGTGTGGGGGGTCGGCCCCCAGCAGGGCCTGCAGTTCCCCAAGAGCCTATCACAGGCAGTGCCCAGAACATTCGCGTCCACATCCACCCACAATTCCACACCAGGAGTCCTGCTGAGTGGTGCAGAGTGGCAGTGAGAAGCCGGGAGGAGGCAGAGGGGAAGACAGAGGAGGAGGCTGACATAGGTCACGTGTGCGGCTGCTGGGCCTCGGAAGGCTCGGCTACAAAATGACAAGGGGTGGCAGGAGACTTCTCTTTTAATATCTGAGTAAAAGCCAGTGCAAAAGCCACCGCATTTGTCTTGTGTCACCCATGGGCCCAACTGCACTGTTCATTCCTTCAACAACAAGGGACTGAGTGTCCCCTGGTACTGTGCTGTGCTGGCTGTCTGGGGATAGCACACTGAGACAGGGGCCCTGTCCTTCTGGTGCCCAGAGTCCGGAGGACCCCAGTCCAGGTGGAAAGTACAGGGGACAAATTACAACCAAAGAACGGGCTGGTTATCAGGCACACTAGCTGTGGGGTACATGATGAGATCCCCGTCGCGGCAGGCGGCCATGCCTGAGGGTAGGAGGCCACGTGGTGGGGGTCCCAAAAGGGAAGCAGGTGTCAGACGGGACGGGGAGGGCCTTTCGGGGCCGTTCCAACCCTATAGGTCTGTGGCTGCTGTGACTCCTCACGGTTTAGGAGGAGCAGCTCAATGTGGGGTGGAGACGAGGAGGGGGGCCCCCGAGGACACCCATAGGCAGAGCCTCATCAAGGCCCTGCGAGGTCGCCTGCCACGGCTGCTGGCTGCTCACAGGCTTGTCCTGATAGTGGATCTCAGCTCCACAAGCGGGCCTCGCCACATTGAATCACCTGGGCCAGAGCCGCTCCCCTCCCTCGCACACTGACACCTGGGGAGGGAGTGAGGAAGACAGAGTGAAGGCACACGAGTCATTGTCTTGGAGCTGAGATAAAACAGGCACGAGTCCTGAGCTGCCACAGGCCAGTCAGAGAAGTCGCCTCCCTTCCCTTTCTGAGGAGGCTAGAAGTAAAATGTACACAACGACTGAGCTGCCAGGAGGCACATCCACCGTATGGGCATCTGGACAAGCCAAGGTTCATGTTAATATCGGCTTTGCAGCAACATCAAGTGTGGCGGTCAAGGTGCAATTTCACATCAAGATATGTTCTTACAACATCCGAGTCCTCAGGCTCCTAAAGCAGTCAGAAGAGAAGCGAACAGAAGCAGCCTTTCCCCAGATAGCCTCAGCCTGGCAAGAGCCAGATAAGAGGTCCCTGCAGGCACTGCCTCCACATCTGTCCTCACGGCCTCTCTCCTTGGCAGGGAGGAGGACAGGTGAGGCCACCCACTCCGAACACCTGCCAAATGGCAAAGGTGGCGCTGGTTTATAAGGGGATGAAAGTCAACAAACACCCGCATCTCTCCCAAATCCCTCCCTTCCGGAATATCCCTGCCCTCCTGGAACCTCACCCTGGGGGGCTGGGGGAGGAAGGGGGCCTTATTGGCAGGATGAAGCCGTGACTGGGCCAAGCCCTTGTAGCAGCTGAAGGTAACTTATTCTTGGGACCAGACAGGCATGTGTAGGTGTCTGGCACCCAGGGCCCTGATGCTCACGTTCCGGTAGTCCTACCAGCAACCCCAGTTCACCTCTCTCGGGTCTCTGTGGGCAGGGACAGAAAGCTCCTTCCTTCCTGCGCTGAACACACACCCTTGGGCATCAACATAAGGGCTAGCTGAGCTGGAGGTGTGGAGAGGGATGAGCTCCTTCCAGGTCCTCCCAGGCAGCGCTGCCTTGGTCTCTGAGCCATGTGAGGCCTGGGCAGGACTCTGCCTTCCTTACAGAATGCTGGGGTCTGTGTGGGGCTGGAGAGAGTTGGGTGACCTTCCCAGGCACCACTGGAGTTGGGACACAGAGGCCAGAGTTCTCCAGGCCTGGATGGGGAGAGGGGGGATCAGAAAGGGCCCTCCCAGGAGCCCCCACTTTTGCTCTGGGGGCACACATGAAGGTCCCCCATGAGCATGAGATGCTGAGGCACTGAGTCCATCTTGGTGGCTCTCCTGTTTTCCTCATCCCCATCGCTGGCTCTGGAATTAAGCAAGGGCTACTTCTGGGCAGCCTGAATGCTGCCCATGCTCCCCCTGAAGGTGGCAACAAACCCACTGGGCTCTGACGGAGAAGCACCGAGAAGGACTTAGAGCTGTGCTGACCACCAGGGCCACCCAAGGCCGAAGCTACTGAGCACTGGAACATGGCTGGCTCAAACTGAGGTGTGCTCAAGCGTAAAACACACCAGGTTTCAAAGACTTGGTGTGTGGCCCAGTGCTGAGGTAGGCGGATTACTTGAGGCCAGGAGTTTGAGATCAGCCTGGCCGACATGGCAAAACCCCATCCTTACTAAAAATACAAAAATTAGCTGGACGTGGTGGCATGCGCCTGTAGTCCCAGCTACTAGGGAGGCTGAGGCAGGAGAATTGCTTGAACCCAGGAGACGGAAGTTGCAGTGAGCTGAGATTGCACCACTGCATTCCAGCCTGGGTGACAGAGTGAGACTCTGTCTCGGGAAAAAAAAGAAAAAAAGATTAGCATGGAAAAGGAACGTAAAGTATCCCACTTGTCATTTTTTTCATGATTACATGTTGAAAGATATTTTTGATACGGTAAGTATTTTATCAAAATGAATTGAACTTCAAGATGTCGCTAAAAATTAAAAGTTTCCCCAGGTGGCTGGCATTGTATTTCTATGGGCGTCTCAGTGGGGGTTTCCTGTGCTGGGGGTCTGTGGGCTGTGCATACCTGGGAAGCACCTGAGATGCTGAGGATTTGAAAGATTTCCCCCTTCTGCCACCAACCTCGGTCCAGGACTCCTCACTCTAACCCTATCACCTGCCCTGACTTGCATGGGGACACTGAAGACCTAGGGTGGAGCTGCGACGCTGCACCAATCCTTCTGGAAAAGCCCAAGGACAAATGGACTCTGAGTGCCCTCGGGCTGTGACCCCCAGGGCAGCCTGACCTGGCGAGGGAGGCACTGGCTGGGTCTGCAATGCTATGGAACTGGCCTGTGGTCCTGGGCCACCATCAGAGGGACATCTCTATAAGGGCATGAGCTGGAACAGAGGCTCTCAGGAGCCATGGAGGGCCCTGCCCAATGGTCCCTGCCCAGAAGCCCCCACCCCAAGCCCACTCATCCCCTTCTACAGGGCCTGGAAGGGATGAGGAGTATGGGGACACGCATCCACTAGGGTCAGACTGCATGCGGCACACTCCTCCTCCCTAATCCCTTTGGGTGCCCACATACTGAGTTGGGCACACATACTCAGAGCCATGACCCTGAGGGCCAAGGGTGAAGGGTCTTCCCCCAGGCATGGGCCCCTAGGCCTTTCCCATGTGCCAGTGCTGAGCTGTGCCTTGGCAGGGCTGCTTCCTGGAGAGCTGCCCCCGCAACTCTCTGACCTCTGAACCTGGCTCCAGATGTCCCTGAGGCCAGGGAGCCCCAAGGCCCATGCCATTCCCTGCTCCCCATGTGTGGCTCTGGCTCTGACACTGGGAGGTGGAGGCCATCCATCACGGTGGCTGTCTGGGAGTGGCACTCTTTTCCAAGCAAAGAATCAACACGCCAAGGCTAATGATAATGAATGGCTGGTTGTGTGCCCATCACCAGCTCAGGCACTGACACTCCAGGCGGGGAACAGGACTAGGGGAGGACTTGGCGCCAGCTCCCTCCTTCACCAACGCTTAGCCCTCTGAGGGCGCCGGGCTGCAGGGGTCTCTGGCTTTAGCTGGGCTGTCAGAAGGGGTGGGTGAGCAACACCAGCCTGAGCAGAGAACCACTGGAGACCAGCCTCTTGGCCCTAAAACAGGGGGAGGTGACTGGGTATTTGTTCCTTAAATAACCAGACCAACCATGGCAAAAGGAGACCCACATTTGCAGGCTGGAGGTAGAAGAGCCCAAGGATCCTGCAGCCTAGAGGTGTGAGCGACACCAGGACACAGTCCTGGCTTGGAAATGGCCAAGTTACACTGGACACAGCTCCTGAATCTGCCACTTAATTGTGTAATTTTGGGGCAAATTGTTTCATCACCTTTAAAAACGCAGATGAGGCCGGGCATGGTGGTTGATGCCTGTAATCCCAGCACTTTGGGAGGCCGAGGTGGGTGGATCACCTGAGGTCAGGAGTTTGAGACCAGCCTGGCCAACATGGAGAAAACCCATCTCTACTAAAAATACAAAAATTAGCTGGGTGTGGTGGCCCATGCCTGTAATCCCAGCTACTCGGAAAGCCGAGGCAGGAGAATCACTTGAGCCTAGGAGGCGGAGGTTGCAGTGAGCCAAGACTGTGCCACTGCACTCCAGCCTGGATGACAGAGCAAGACTGTCTTAAAAAAAAAAAAAAAAAGAGATGATTGTAGGAACGCTGAAGGGTTGGAGTGAGATAGGGCAGTGCTGCGTTGGTAAAGCCTGGCTCGCACCAGTCGCTCAGAAAGCTGCACGTGCCGTCTATCGTTGCAGAAACCCATTGCCCCTGCTGAAAGCCCAGTTCCCAGGCAAGCAGGAAAAACTGTCAGTGCTGAGTTCTCATCTAGCTCCCCTTGTGCTCTAATGATGGTGACTGGATGATACTAGTGACCCCGCCTTCCTGGCCAGGTCAAGCTGCTGTCAGAACAGTTCCCAGGAATACCCCATCATTGGCCTCAGCTAACCTTTGGGGCTCTGGGGGTCAGGCATGGGGAGGGGGGCAAGGAGGACCCCAACAGGCTGCTCACCCCTGCTCTGCCAACCAGAGGGACCCTCAGTTCCTCCTCTTACGCTCCTGTCCACTCCCACCACCGCCAGCATCTTTAAGGCCCCTCAAGGCCAAGCAATCCCCACCACTCCACATCTGGGGCCTCCCGGTGTGTGCCCTCTCCGGGAGGGACTAAAGGACACAGGGTCTTTGGAGCCTGAGCTGGCCCATCCTTCCTGGGGTGGCACCTACCTGTGCTTGGGCTGTGGTGAGGGTGAGGGCTTTGCCTGGGAAGAGCTCCCTTAGGGACTATGGGAAGTCCCCACATGGATGTGCCAGGCACCAAAAGCATCTTGGCCCTGGGTCTGGTTTTCATTTCAGACCTGTAGGGCATCCAGCATATGCCAGCTTTGCCTAGCAACTCACCCACCACTCACTTGGGTTTCTGCTGAAAGGAGGGAGTCTAAAGCCAGCTGATCTTCCCATGTGGGCCAGCTCCTGTGTTTTCTGGAGGATTCTAGCTTTGTTCACTCCTCACCCTGGGAGAAGAGAGGAGCGCTGAAACAACCAGCTTTACAGGACTAGGTTCTATCCTGCGGCTAAATTATTTAGCCCAAAGGACTGACAGCAGAGTCTCCCTCTCCCCAGAGTGGCAGCAGGCGGCGGCAGCCTGGTGAAGGGCAAGTGTCTGAGCCTCTGGAGCAATCAAGCCTTCTGTCGGAAATCACGGGCTCTGGCCTTTCATCCTTCCACTTTCCCACACCCTCAGAGCCTGGCAGGTGGTGCCTGGGAGGGCAGGGTCTCAATTTTTCATTCTTAAGTTGTCAGAGCAAGCTCAGTGTGCAATCATTGGGAAGGCAGGGCCCCTGGCTGCTGGCTGACTAATCTCCTTCCTGGAGATTGGAAACATAAAATTTCAGGCGCTGCCACCTTTCCGGCAGGCTGCTCAGCCCTTTCCTCTCCAGCAGCCAGTAGATGCCAAGAGAGACAGGAAGGAGAGAGTGAGGAAGATGAGGAGAGGTGGTACCAAGCAAGGATGGGTGGCCCCTCCTGGGTCTGAACGTAACGCTGGAGTGCCAGGGTTGCTGTGGGCCGTGTCAGCCCTGCAGATGTATATGACGGCCTGACTTGCTGCAAGGTTAAGACTCACCCTCCCACATGAAGCCCAGTTCTGCACAGAGGCCATGCCCGTCACCATCGTCGGGTCAGACTCGACCCATTGCCATGAGTGATCTGGGACTTAGTTTCCTTGCCTTGTCAGTGCCGGACAGCTGGGCCACCAACCTCCTGGGCATTGCAGGAGTCTTTGTCTGATAGCTGGATCTGTCCATCTCGGCCGTACATGGATCAGAGCTGATAACAAAGGCTGCTTAGAGGAGAGGTAGGGACGGAAGGGCAACAACCTTTGCTCGGGGCCAAGTGAACTCTCAGGTCAGTTCTGACTGATGCTAAGGAAGGGAGTAATTTGGCGGCACATGGCTGGCTGTTCGCCAGCAAGTGTTCATTAGTTGCCTACTTTACCTTAAAACAAACACTGGGTTCCTCTCCTATAAATGGGCCTCTGTGCATTTGCAAAAAGAACTTCTAGAAAACCAAGAATAAAATTAAGACCAAAATGAAACATATACAAAAGGTTTTTCAAGATTCCCTCCACTGGGAGTGTAACCAGTCATGGCTGGACACGGAACAGCCCAGGAGAGCCCTGGACGGTGGCCCAGTTGGAGGGTGGGCAGGGCTGCCACAGAGACCCGGGCCGTGCAGGGCTGCTGACAGCAGGGTGGCGTGGTGCTGGCATATGAAGCTGTCTGGATGGATGCACAGGGGTCATTTTGGGGGGACCTTCTGGGACCTCTGAGAGGCACTAGTTGAGTGGCTGTGGAGGAATTCCAACGCCAACCTGGCAGCAGTGGGCACCAGATGGCCCAGACACAAGACCCCTGGCTGCCGGTGGTGACGGATCAGCGCAGTCCCACTGGGAGGCAGTCTGCAGGGATCAGTCATGGGTTTGGGGACAGGTAAACACCAGAAAGCCTCATGTCCCCAGGTGAGGACTTCCTCTTGGGGGCCTCACCTGCCACCACCACCACGTCCCACCTTTCTCTGTCGGCTTGGAAAACAAATCTGGGGCAGGTGCTGAGGGAGGTGGAGAGAGCGGGGCAGAGAACTTCATGGAGCAGGCTCAAGTTCATCCACAAACGCCTGGAGAGGACGGTGTCTGACCCACTTTGAGGGGAACACAGATGCAAAAAGAGAGTGTGTGGTGTCTGTTCTGCATACACAATCAGAGGGAAGGGAACCCTGCGGTCCTCGGTAGGCCAGGCCCGAGGAGGGCTGTGGCTCCAGAGCAGCCTTTATTAGAAAGGATCGGGTTTTTAACAACCCCAAATGGGGCGCCCTGTGCCGAGCCAGCTGTTCATGGGAGACGCCTGCAGGCATCTGCCGGGGAAAGTTGGTAATGGAACTAAAGTAATGAAGCTGCCATGGCCCCTGCCAGCCCGAGAGTTCCATGCGGTGAGGCGGGGGCAGCCTCTAGCCATCGGCTTAGGTGCTCAGGCTTGGGCTCTGAAGTCCCTGCGCTGGGCCTGTGAGCACAAAGAACATCCTCTGTGCTGCGTCTCCCCTCAGCATCCCTGGTCTACCTGTGGGGCTGGCAGAGGCTAGAGCCCCTGCCCCTCTGTGAGATGGGCCTGCCTTTCATTCTCCCAGCTCAGAGCTTCTTCAAAGTGCGTGCGAGTAGATGCTGGGGGTGGCGGAGCAGACAGGGCTCCTCTCCAGGCTCCACAGCTGGGATGTGGTGAAGGGGAGGTTGCCCAGAGCCAACCTGGATGCTTCTAGATCTCACCGTGAAACCCGTGTGGACACCCAGTGCCATGCTCTCTTGAGGTAGCTGAGGTCATGTCCCCGGTCTCATGGCCAGCCCCCAGAGAGGCTCATCTTGAGGCCACTCTTGGGCTGACCAAGATGATGCTGGAGGCGGTCACACTCACTGTGGCTCCCCTCTGCGCACTGCGCAGGTGCTGTGCTAACAACAAGGTCCCAATCGAGGCCTCGCTGACACTGCACAGACAAGGAACCTGGCGGAGAAGACCCGATCCATCTGCCCACATTGGGAGTAAACGCCAGCTGTCCCACATGGGGGGCGGGGGGAACAAGGCAAGGAGGTCCAGCGTGACCTCCAGTAGGTGCGCCACCGGAGACCTGATTGCTTAAGAATCTGCGGCGGCGGCCGGGCGCGGTGGCTCAAGCCTGTAATCCCAGCACTTTGGGAGGCCGAGACGGGCGGATCACGAGGTCAGGAGATCGAGACCATCCTGGCTAACACTGTGAAACCTCGTCTCTACTAAAAATACAAAAAAACTAGCCAGGCGAGGTGGCGGGCGCCTGTAGTCCCAGCTACTCGGGAGGCTGAGGCAGGAGAATGGCGTAAAAATCCGGGAGGCGGAGCTTGCAGTGAGCTGAGATCCGGCCACCGCACTCCAGCCCGGGCGACGAGACTCTGCCTCAAAAAAAAAAAAAAGAATCCGCGGTGGCCACCTGGGGCTGAGCCAGCCAGGTGGGCCAGGGCCAGAGCTAAAGCCTCACTGCTGGGGACAGCACGCCAAGACCCTCCTTCCCCATGTGGATTCAGAAGTATCTGCCACCCAGGCATCCCACACTGACCAATCCAGTCTCCCCAGAACTTATTTGGGGAGCACAAGAAATGAACAGACACTATCACATGTCATCCATGCTTTGAGTTTTCCTGGACAAGTGGTTATTTACAAAGGCTATTTAACCCTTTCAGTGCCATTCTGGCAGAACGAGGGGGCTTCCGAGGCTACTAAAGGGGAGGAGGGCAGAGCAGAGCCCCTTAGAGGAGCTGGCCCGAAGGCTCCTCAGCACAGCTCCGGGGCCTGCAGTCTCCTCCGGCCTCGTTTCAACAGATGGCAGAACTAATTCCTAATTAAGCCCAAGAAAGTTTCCGGCTCAGCACATTTATTTATGATTTTCCGGTCCCTTTGGTGCTCATTCTTCCCCTTTGTCTTCCTGGAACCCAAGCCAGCTTATTTCCAACCCTGAGCTCCCCACTTGGTTATGGGGAATGCATGGCCTCATCTGGGGAGAGAGGAGAGGAAGGGGTGCGGCGGGAGTGTGGGAAGGAGGGAGGGGTGTGTGGGAAGGAGGGAGGGGTGTGTGAGACTCGGTCACACAGCTGCTTTTAAGACAGAATGAAAAGGGAGTTTGTGGCGAACTGACAACTTGGCACAGACTTGAGAGGACAAATAGGCCTTTGAGGTCACTGCCTTTAGGGTGGTTCTCGAAAAACTGCCTGGGGTGAGCTTGGCCCAGAGGCGAGAAACCCTCGTGGGGTCAGGGGCTGCCAGTTTTGTTTTGTTTGGTGGTTCCAGGGAGACCTCCATCCCCTTCCTCCCCTCCTGAGCCCCGCTGCGGCCTGGGGCTGAGAGGGGAACACACCTTCCGCCAGCGCTAGGAAGAAAAATGCCCCACTGGCTCCAGTGCTGGCTGCTGGGGATGGAACCCTAGACCCAGCTGTGCTTCAGAGTTTACCTAACTGGACAGTTTTTCTTCTGGCAAGAGGGCTGTGTCACAGAAAGGTTTGCTTGTTAAACCCAGAGGTCTGAGTCTTTCATGGAGAAAAATCACTGCCTCTGCTGTCGCCCCCAGCAGCACTCTGGAGAAAAGGTTTGCCTGAGAGGCTCCTGACATTTGATTATCTCTTGGATCAAAAGGAAAAGAGAGGCAGATGACTTGCTAAGACAACAATGTCAAGACAACAATGTCACCACCAAAAAAACAAGTGCTGTCGACCTTCACGAGCTGGTCTCCACCTCGGGCTCCTGATGCTGCCAAGAGCCTCTCTTGAGGCCACTGTCACCTGCTCCGCAGCACTGCAGGGCCCTGGGAGACTCAGGGTGGGAGACCTCGGGGTGGGAAGGGGCTGGGGGAAACAGGAGTCGATTTTCTAAAGCAACTGCCAAGTCTACTGTGAGCCTCGGGGGAAGCAGTGTCTCCAACAGCAGAATGGCAAGGGGTCCGGGCTGTCCCCAGCCGCCTTCCAGGACCCCGGGGCCCTGCTGGCCACAGAACTCAGCTCCTCCTCTGACTGATGCAGGGGTACAGCTGGTCTCCTGCTCTGAGACAATCGCTCTTTATGTGCCCTCAGCCTCCTGTTCTCCTTTTAACAGTCTTCTCCCTTTCAACAAATGTATTGCTCCCCAGACACGGGGAGGAATCTGTCACCCTGAACAAGTGCAGGGGTCTTTGGAAGCCATCAACTGTCACTATCCTGGGTGTCATCCCCTCTTGGGCTGTTATGCTGGCTAAAGTAGGAGTGTCCCCTCCACCTCTCCCCACCCTGTTCCTGTCCTCCTGGACAAAGGGAAGGAGACAAGAATCAGCTCAGCTTTCTCCATGCCAGCGCCCAAGGGGCCTTTCCGCGTCCCCAGTGCTGAGGGGCAGGTCAAGTGCAGCCAGTCCCACGAAGGGTAGGAGCCAGACCTCGGGGCTACAGGTGTGGCTGCCGGGAGCCACAGGAGCTGGAGCACCAGACTTAGGCCAGGAAGGCAAGGAGGGAGAACAGTTTTCTCCAAATCCTGCTTTACTGAGAAAACTCGTTCTTCGGAGACCACTAGGTTTTACCCACTCGGCCTTACCCAGAGCTCTCAAATACTTCATATAAGCAGAGAAACAGGAAGGGTGGACAGCTGAGCCCTGGTGTTTCTGATCCCTGCTGACTCTGACTTCTGGACACGATCCCTCCTGGCACCCAGGGAGGCTCCATTCTACATCCGTCCTTGGAGCTGGTGGGATCCCCAGGTTCTAAGTAACAATTCCCATCTTCCCCCAGGTAGTCATGTTAATTTAACCTGGGGCTTGGAACTTGTGAGTGCAATCTGGGAACAGCACTCACTGGTGAGTACGTGACCAGACAGACTGAATGGAGCAGACGCAGACTTCCGCCCTGTCCAGGGATGGACAGGTGTACTCCCGTTCCCTTGTGTCAGCTGGATGGCCAAGGACGGGCTTGGCCCAGATGATGTGCCCCTGTGGGGGCCTCACAACTCATCTCCATCCTGTTCTCATCTCCTTGCAAGGACAAACCAAGAGGGCAAAGAAGTTACAGGCTGGTGAGCGTGGCTCAAGACAAGGAAAAACTTCCCAGCACTGACATACACCCCTTAGAGCGGAGTGCGAGCCTCACCCAGTCATGAGCTCTGGGCCCCGAAGGCCACCCTGTGCCCTGTGCTGTACAGCCTGCTCCCAGAGGGGCGAGGCAGGGCTACCTGACTGCTGTGGCCCCTTCCAACTAAAGATGCCAAGACTGCTGTGTATGGAGGCTCCTTACACTGACATACAGGGCTACCTGACTGCTGTGGCCCCTTCCAACTAAAGATGCCAAGACTGCTGTGTAAGGAGGCTCCTTACATCAGGTAATCGCCTGAGTCTGGGGAACCAGGGGAATTGCAGATGTCAAGCTGCTGGAAGTCATTTAGACCAGAAAGTGTCCTCGGCGACCATGACCCACTGCTGAGTCCTGGCATGAAATCAGGATCAGCGTCCACCCCCAGAGTCTGGGTGAGGGTAGAATGGGCAAACGCAGTGGGAAAGGGGGCTGGGGAAGGTGGTCAGGAAGGAGGAGCCCCAACCTTGGCTCCTCTAGAGCCAAGTGCCTCTGTGCTGAGAGGCAGGCGAGCTCCTGGAGCCTGGACACACCCACTCTGTCCAGGCCCCTCTATCAGAACAGCAACAGCCTTCTTAGCTTTTAGATTGAGCAGAAGAGGGGTCCAACGGGCGCCCAAAGCCGTGCTGGCCACAGAGGCCCCACCTGCTCCTGTCCTCCGTCCAGGTGGATCGGCAGCCGGCCCTTTCCCTGAGGTGGCTGGCAGGATGGTGTGGCAGAAGTGGACCAGCCCCCAACCACCAACCTGTCTGGGGGAACCGACTCCCCAGACCGCAGCTGAGGACAATGGCGCTCGTGCTCGGCAGGGTGTCCGTCGGTTAGAAGATGCTGTGGAGGGGGTGTCTTTTCATGCCCTAGTGGCCAGAGACCCAGGGGCAGAGAGTGGCTGCTGCCACAGCCCGCTGGCTTTTATGGTTATGCCACATAGCACACTCACGAAAACGCGGAGCCGCGCTGCTCCCGTACCCTGCAGGGCACAGCCCAACCCAGGCTTTTGGGAGCCCCCCTGCCCGCCTGTGGGTCAGTGGGCACCCAGCATGGTTGTATGAGAAAGAGGCTGGTCCTAGAATCAACAATCCTGGCTCTAGCCCCAGCTCCATCCACACTATGAGACCTCGAAAAAATCATCTTTTTTTGGTGCTAAATTTCCCCAGCAGTAAAAGGCAAGCTGAGTATCTGCCCCTCCTTGTCCTCTGGAAAGGTGGGAGGACCAGAGAGACCTGAGTCAATGGAAACCACAGCCACTCTGCAGCTACGGCTGGGGGCCCTGCACGGCCTCTCGCGAAAGGAGAGGGAAGGGACGAGAGGAGAAAGCGCAGAGACTCGAGCTGTTTCTCAGACTCACCGATCCATCTCATCAGAGAGGTCAGGATCTGCAGGTACTTGGTCTTCTGGACGTCAAAGAAGGTGAATGGTCCGAGGAGGAGAGTGAAGATTGCCTGGGGGATGGAAACAAGAGTAAGGGGGATGCAGGCTGCACTTGCAGACCGTCTGCACGCGGAAGACGCTGCTGCTCATGTGGCCTCCGCCCACAGCTAAGGCCGGGCCTGACTTGGGCACACCTGGACTGGCAGAGGCTCCCTGGGGTCACCTTGGGTAAGTGCCAGCGCCAGGGGTGGAACAAGAGCTCCAGAGTCATGCTTCCCCATGCTTCCCTGCTGCTGCTCACGTGGACTGTGCCGACAATGCTGTGCCTCCTCGGCAAGGCCCAGGTGTTGTTCCAGGGATGGAACATCCTGCTCTCGGCCGGGCGCGGTGGCTCAAGCCTGTAATCCCAGCACTTTGGGAGGCCGAGACAGGCGGATCACGAGGTCAGGAGATCGAGACCATCCTGGCTAACACGGTGAAACCCCGTCTCTACTAAAAATACAAAAAAACTAGCCGGGCGAGGTGGCGGGCGCCTGTAGTCCCAGCTACTCTGGAGGCTGAGGCAGGAGAATGGCATAAACCCGGGAGGCGGAGCTTGCAGTGAGCTGAGATCCGGCCACTGCACTCTAGCCCGGGCGACAGAGCGAGACTCCGTCTCAAAAAAACATCCTGCTCTCTTCAGCAAACACAGATTGAAGACCCATGATGTGCCCACCCTCGAACTGCCCACGAGCATGGGCTAGAGTTGGAATGGCAAGAAGGATCCAAAAGAAGCACCAGCCATGTCTCTGGCTCTCGGTTTACTGGGAAGAAAGGACACAGTGGGGAGGGGCCCCAGGAGCCCTGACGAAGCCTCGCAGGAGAGGACACTTCTTCTGAAGGGCTTGGAGAGGAGTGATCGGGATGTGCATGGGCCACGTTTTTGGCTTCGAGAGAAGGAGAAGCCTGGAGAACAAGAGCCCCTGGCTTTCAGGGCAGGCCCCTTGGAAGTACCCAGGATGACCAAAGAAGGGAGCTGCATCTAGGAAAACCAGGGCAAAGCAGTCCTGGGCTGAGAACGGGACCCAGGCAGAGAAGGGGGTGCTGATCGGCACGGATGCTCTTGTTTCTCTTTGGAGAACAGGGTAAAGTGTTGACTTAAAAAACGAAAGTCAAACTCTGTCTCAGAAAACTGGTCTGTGGGAAATGGGAACCTAAGGAAAATGGGGTGAACGTGACAGAGCAGAAACCGGGGTGTGGGGAAGGTTAGGATTTCCATGCCAAATTGGTTGCTCAGGGAGTGGAGGAATTAAGAGCTGCTCATTGCAGTTAAGATGATGGTACCATTTCCAATCTGCCACTCGGAAGCAGTGTGAGGCATCAGACCTTATTAACATTTACACAGTGCCATTTTATCACGTTCATGCTAATGACGCTCACCAGAGATGTGGCAGGCGGCTTGGAAGCCTGAATGAATGTGGGGAGGGGGCCCACTCAGGGAGTCGGGCTCTGGCCTGTCATCCGGGTGAATGCATCACAGCTGCTCAGCCCTCAGCCAGCCCCTGTGGCTGGCAGGCGGGAACCCCGTAGAAGGGGGACTGAGCCCGCCCTGCACCCTCCCCCGACCTCTGGCCATAAGGAGGGCAGGATGAGGGAGAAGCTGTGACCCCTTATCCAAGTCCATTATCACTGAGAGGATGAGTGACGCAGAGGAGTGAAGTGCCACTTAAGGAAAGGCTCTAATTAGCTGGGCTGGAGGAGGCGACCCGGCAGTCATCAGGCGCGAAGGACTTTGGAAAGAGCTTTCTGCTGGGGGCCTCAGAACTGGCCCTGCTTCCACTCAGGAGAGGGGAAAGAAGTCTTTCTATTAGGCTTGGGGAGCGGGGCGGGGCAGGAGAAGGCAGAGGAAAGGGCTCTCCTCGCAAAAGCAATGGACAGCCTCCGCTGTCCCCTCAGCCCAGGGAGAGGAGCTGGGGACACGGTAACGCATGCAGAACGTTAACTCTGGCAGAGCAGGTCTGTACGCAGCACCATCAGCAAGTCATTTAGGAAAATTACCACTTTAGGGAAACTTTCCACTGATGAATTTCTCTTTTGAAGGATGAAGAAGGAGATGTCAGGTAAAAGAATGCATAAACACAGAGCCACCTGCCACAAATGTTTCCAAGTAACTGTGGTCTGCTGGAAACTGGACTCCTGGTGTGCCCGGGTGTTTGGACAGTTCGCCTCTGACTTCCCGCTGAAATCATGGTCCTCCAGCTGTGGGGGCTGGAGATCTTGGGGGTGGCTTATGTGGGAGGTCAAATCTCATCTCAGAAACCTAAAGACTGGTTTTTAGAAGGTTCTACACCATAAAAATAGAGGGGCAGCAGAACCACCCCCAAAGGCAGGCAGAGAATGCTCCTGCAGGCTGCCTGGGTCCTGTCCTCCAGGGGCCCTGTCCATCTCTGTCCTTGTCCTCGGCAGATGCTTGTCAAGATCCTAGGACACAAAAGGTCTCATTCTGTAAAACCCTGTATGGATGAATCCCAGCCCGCTGAGAGCATCCCTCTATTTAATCAGACGCACCTCTGAAAGGTATTGTAAGTGGTATGTGTGAGGTGTCACTTGAGTGACCAGGAATATGAATCTAGAGGAGTCAAAACGAGGGTTCACACCTGCTTAGTGTTCTCAGACCCAGTCTGAGGACAGTAGCAGGTCTGTCCTCAGCATAGGAACTAGCAATGAAGGACTATTCTGGAAGATCTGGCCAATGGCTGCAACATCCATAGATGGATGATGGTTGGAATGTGGCTTCTTTTTCTTTTAATGCTCAGGAGTACAGACTGACCATAACACTTGGGAAGGCTCAGGGCCCACTTAGTCACAGCAAACATGCACAGACTGCCAAACAGCAGCCCTTCCATGGGGCTGTGAGCTCACGCATCAGAGAGCACCCAGATGAAGACACAGACTGTGAGCTGGGGCTAATTAAGGAACAGGTGTCCTCTGCAAATTACTTAGAGCCAGAACTCAGCAACTGCAGGAGCAGGCTTCCGGAGTGACAAAGGATGAGGACAGAGGTAGTGGCATGCGCGGCCACGCCACGGTGTGGCCGCTGAGGTCTTGCGGAGGGAGGGGGGCAGGAGAAGGAACAGCCCCTGTCTCCAGATGGTCTAGCAGGGGCAGTGTCCATCTCTGAATGCACAACAGTCAAGCGTGGTACTTCGTGTTTTCTTTCCTTTTTGAAAAAGGAGACATAAAAAGCCAAAAGAGACAGCCTACTCTCTTGGGTCTTCCAGTCTAGCCCATATGACACTATAAATTAGCTGGCTCCTGAGCAATTTTCCAACCCCCAAATGCCATTGATCAGTTCAAACTCAGTCTCTGCTCAAGGACTCTTGTAGCCCAACTCATTACAGGAGGCAGAGACACGAGTCGCTGCAGCCAAGCACATTTCTAAAAAAAAAAAAAAAAAAAAAAAAAAAAAGGAAAGAAAAAAGAAAACTCCGATTTCTAATAAAATCTTCAAACTGGTCATGGGAAATAAAGTCCGGATGGACCCAGGAGGGTACAACTGGGTCCGTTCAGATCCTCTTTCTTTTTGGGTCAGTGAGTTTAGATGACACCAGGGGCCCCACAGCAGCCTTGCTGAAGTCTTGATGGAGACAAGGAGGCTCACATCCCCAGGGCACTGCAGGCAATGCTCAGCCACGGCTCTTTCAGAACATTCTGGAGTCTACAGCTCAACAGGGCTGCCTGTCCTCCTGTGTCCCTTACATGCACTGCCCACCTCCAGTTGCCCAGGCTCCAGATTTCCAGCACTTTCTGACTCCTTCGTTGCTTTCTACATTAGGTTCCTGGGGCTGTTATCACAGATGACCACAAACTGGGGGACTTCAAACCACAGATACGTGTTCTCTCCCAGGCCAGAAGTGCCCTCTTGCAAGGCTAGGCTCCCAATAGCACCCCCTACAGGACAGAGCCCAGCTCTAAATACGCATTAAAGATGGGGCTGACAGGGAGGAGCCGTTTCTCCAGATGCCACCAGAAATGAGATTTAAGCACAAAGCAGGGAGTAAAGGGAGCATCTAATCTCATCAGTGACTCAAAGATGTGGGGAAGGGACCCTGCAGCCTCACGGGGACCTGTTGTGGGCTGTGCCTGGAGATTCCCTGGACAGGACGTGGCTTCGCTGAGGACCCGGAAGTACGGACACTTGTGCCTCCTTGAGCAGCCTGGCATCTGGGTACCAAAGGCTCAGTCACCAACTGGAGCCTCCACTTTCCTCTTGGAGTGGTTTGAAACAGACTGAAGAGTCAGCTGCCCAGCGATGGAATGGGAGAAACAAATACTGTGCTACTTCTGAGAATGGATCTTTAAATCAAGAACGCTCAACTCACGCCTGCTGAGGCTGAGCCGTGTCCACCACCTGCCTCCCTCCTCTCCAGCTCTAACCCTACAGCACACGGCACTTACAGAAGAAAGGCTCCGACTCAGCCCGCTTCTGTGTCATATACAAAAGGAGCCCAGGACTGGCAACGTGTTACGGCCTTTGTTTAACTGTACCACACAGGAGCGTGTGAGTGAGGGTGTCAGCATCAGAGCACAGAAGTAAAGCGGGTAGACACTTACCTCCCCATCCCCAAATTTCTCTGCCTATTTAGCTGGTCAGAGAAACAAAACGAAATTTTAAACTTGGTGCCAATCTCAAATTAAACACCCTGTTTAACACGCTGTACAATCTCTGGGTCCTACCCTCTGCCTGCAGATCTGTCAGAGCCAACCCCAAGGCCGCATCTTCCCAGCCACTGGTCCTTTGATCGGGCCTGCCCTGTGCTATCAAAGCTGCCCTGTGATAACATAGCTCCCCAAGCTGCAGCCCCTCCACACTCTGCCAAGTGCTAACACACACGGTTTCATTTCATGCTCATGACCCCCTGCAAGGTCACTGGTGCAGGTGACGATGCCCTCATCTTACTGATGAGGAAACTGTGGGGGCTGGAGAGGTTCAGTGACACAGCCAGAAAGCGGCAGAGGGAGAAGGGACCGTCCCCCTCTCTGGCATCCCGTCCCCACATTTTCAGCCTCATGCCTTCACCCTCCTGCTGGCAAAGAATCTCCCCCGTGACCTTCCTCACTCCTACCCCCTTCTGAGCCCTGTTCAAGTGTCAATCTCCTCTGCAAGCTATTTTAATCGTCCCTGGGGGCTCTTGACTGAATTACCAACACACAGTTGATACCACCTGACTTCATTCTGGTGGGCTCTGAACCGCTGCTTTCTCTTGGGTTGATTTTGTGTCCCCAGCAGAGTGTAAGCCCTTTGAGGGCAAGGACTGCATTCTTGTTTGTCGCAGCACCTAGGAAGGCTTTCAAACGTGGGATGCTCACAAAAGCTTTGTAAAATGTACTGTATTTGGTGGGGGGAGTGCCTGGCAGAGTGGGTGAAGAGGCAGCCCCAGTCTTGCCAACCTGCCTTGTACACGTTTTCCATGCCTCCTGCGGGGGCCAGTGCCTGACCAGGCAAAGCCGGCAGCACGTGGGCAAGAGTCATCTGCTCTGCCTGAAAACAGCACACAGCCAGGGAATAACTCTTTCCAACACAGCTGAGGAATCGACATGTTATGATTTTAGGAAACACACATCAAATCAAAACAGCATGGCTCTGAGTTTACCCACTGGCTTCAGGAAGAATGCTATCCATCCCTCCATGAAGGAGAGAGTGCAGCCGAGAAGAGCCTGGGGTGCCCAGCTCCCCGCCATCACCAGCATCTCCAAGATCTCCACAGGAAGGGGATCAGACCCCGGTGACCTGGGACCACTCTCAGTCTGCTTGGCTCCCAGAGGGGTGGCGTCTTAGAAGACATCTTCACCTAAAGTAAAGAAGCTCAAGTTCTTCAAAGGAGTGATCCTTTCCACTCCTGCTTTCTGGAGACAGTAGAGTCAGTGTCCCTAATAGTCACCCACCGCCACCCACCAAAACGCTTACAAGACAAAACTAAAACCCCAAGTGCTGGAAGGAGATGCAGTGGGCTGCAGATTCCAACTGGAACTTAGACTTTGATGAAATTCAACAACACTCACAGTTCCATCTCAGTTCCCTCAAAAAAGGGGAAAGAAGACAGAGGGGCTACTTCCCTGGTAGAAAGGGGAGACAGGAGGCCGGGCATGGTGGCTCACACCTGTAATCCCAGCACTTTGGGAGGCCAAGGCGGGCAGATCACCTGAGGTCAGGAGTTCAAGACCAGCCTGGCCAACATGGCCAAACCCCGTCTCTACTAAAAATACAAAAATTAGCCAGGCGTGGTGGTGTGCACCTATAATCCCAGCTACTCAGGAGGCTGAGGCAGCAGAATGGCTTGAACCCAGGAGGCAGAGGTTGTAGTGAGGTTGTGGTAAGCTGAGATCACGCCATTGCATTCCAGCCTGGGTGACAGAGCGAGATCCTGTCTCAAAACAAAACACCCACAAGAAAGGGGAGACAGGAGAATGAGGGGCTGAAGTGAGGGCTGCAACAAAGGACAAATGTCTTAAGAACTTTCTGAGCAACGCCACACCAAAACTAAGCCACGGGACAGAGAGTGACGCACAGTTACCCTCTGCACCAAGTGACAGAGAAAACACCTGGAAGGGCAGCCGTCAGCTGACTGTTGATTCCCAGGAGAGGGTCCCTCCCAGCTCTGCCTCCTGAGTGAGACTTGAAAAGTGGGCAGTGTCCCATGGAGACAAATGCCAGTGGCCGAAGCAGCCAGCAGTGACCAGGGAAGCACGCAGGCGATGCTTTTGTTCTCATCCTGGAGCAGCAAGAAGGCTTGGAACCGACGTGGGGCGGGGCAGGGGAGTGACACTGTGACCCGCTGGCTTCCATGAACACTACTGAGGCAGTGGACTAGTTGGTTACTACGTGGGCAGTTCTCTAAATGTGTGCTTATTTCTTTCCCTCTAAAAATATGAGGCTTTTTTGGTTTTGGCTTCCACGGTGTAGTGAGATGGAGTTTCTAGAGCCAAGAATTCGGGCACCAGCAGCTTTCTCTTCACTCCTGCTGTCAGCTCTCGGAGTTTCAACATGGGAGGCCAGCAGGTCCACCCTGAGCCTTCTCACTCCAGGGCTAGGGGCTGATGGGGATTTCTGTTAAGGTAGCAGGGGTGACAGAGGCACTTCTCAAACAGCAGCAAGCCTTGAACGGTTGAAAAGGGCTATGCTAAACGTACAGGAACCTGTGGGGGCTGACCACGGAACGCTGGGGCTTGGAGTGAGGAGGGCGCAGGAGGGCTCATCTGGGCGGAGGTGGAGTACACAAACCGCACAGCCGAGCTCCCTAATCCTGGGGGTTATTTCAAGCGATAAAAGAAAGGATCCCCCAGACTCCAGGGCTGCTCTTGGTGGGTACAAGGGGTTAAGAGTTAATTGGGGTTAATGGCAACTCAGCATGAACCCATCCCTAAATGGGAAGTGAACTTTCAACATGTCCTTGAAGTGTAGTGAAGAAATGTTCAAGGATTCTATTTTTATTTCTCAAGTGGCTGTGAACATTTTGGTTTGGAAGTTTTTATTTTCTCAACTCGAATTACAGTATCTGGGGATTTACCCACAGGAAGGTGAGTTCTGAGGCAGTGTGGGTCAGCGGAAGGACCACAGGCTTCAGGGTCATGTGGCTAGGGTGGGATTTGCGTCCTGATGTCCCTGCTAACTGCGAGACCCTTCAAGTTCCTGAACCCCTCAAACCATGCAGCGTGTGCACAGAAGACATTCAACAGACATGAGCGAGGCTTCCTGACCCCGTGTCAGCACACACCAGATCATCACTCCCGTCCAAACATCTCGGTGGAGAACGCAGCACTCCTGAAGCCAAGCAAGGAGCTCCATCCAAAGAACGTAAGAATGTTGTCAATACTATTCTTCGTTGTTTTTTTTTGTTTGTTTGTTTTTGAGGCACTGTCACACAGGCTGGAGTGCAGTGGTGCGATCACAGCTCACTGCAGCCCTGAACTCCTTGGCTCAAGTGATCTGCCCGCCTAAGCCTCCCGAGTAGCTAGGACTACAGATGCATGCCACCACATCCTGCTAATTTTTTTTTTTTTTTTTTTCCAGAGATGGGGGTCTCATTATATTGCCCAGGCTGGTCTCAAACTGCTGGCCTCAAGTGATCATCCTGCCTCGGCATCCCAAAATGCTAGGATTACAGACGTGAGCTACCATGCCTAGCCCCAATACTATTCTTTTCCTTTTTCTTTTTTTGAGGTAGTCTCACTCTGCCGCCCAGGCTGAAGTGCAGTGGTGTGATCTTGGCTCACAGAAACCTCC
The DNA here is from genome assembly GCF_002776525.5 of Piliocolobus tephrosceles. NCBI lineage: Eukaryota > Metazoa > Chordata > Mammalia > Primates > Cercopithecidae > Piliocolobus > Piliocolobus tephrosceles. The sequence goes on along the minus strand of NC_045449.1, from coordinate 68,420,772 downwards.
ACCTCCCAGGCTCAAGCGATTGTCCTGCCTCAGCTGCGTATGCCACCATGCTTTGCTAATTTTTGTATTTTTAGTAGAGACAAGATTTCACCCATGTTGGCCAGGCTAGTCATGAACTCCTGACCTCAAGTGATCTGCCTGTCTCGGCCTCCCAAAATGCTGGGATTACAGGCCTGAGCCACCATGCCTGCCTCCCGACCGATACTATTCTACTATTCGTTCGTTTGTTTTTTGGTTTTTTGAGACAAGGTCTCGCTCTGTTGCCCAAGCTGGAGTGCAGTGGTGTGATCATGACTCACTGCAGCCTTGACCTCCTAGGCTCAAGCCATCCTCCCACCTCAGCCTTTTGAATAGCTGAGATTACAGGCGTGTGCCACCATGCCTGGCTAATTTTTGTATTTTTTGTAGAGACAGGGTCTCACCATGTTTCCCAGGCTGGTTTCAAACTCCTGAGCTCAAGCAATCTGCCTTCCTTGGCCTCCCAAAGTGCTAGGAGTCCAGGCTTAAGCCATGGTGCCCAGCCCTAGTACTATTTTCATTTGACTTCCATGATCTCCGCCCAAGTTCAACTATAGTACAAATGCTCGTTAGGACAGTCCAAGTTCTTCCGACCAAACACAGAGGATCATTCACCGTGCAGAAGATGTCTGCCAGAGAAAGAGAGCAGGAGCCGTGTCAGAAACCATGTCGGCAGCCTGTGTGTACCAAATCCCACGAACCACTGTCACGGCTTATTTGCCAAAACTCTGTGACGAGAGGCACCATGCCATCTAGAGGAGGTCGTCCGAATTCTGCGGATGACCGCACTTTCACAAGGAACTATATAAGGATGAGCTTCCTAAAACGTTCTCAACAGGGCAGGGGGGTGAGCAGCGCCCCTCCTGAAGACCAGCCCAGGAATGGGCTGATCCAGAGCCTGGGAGGGGATGGGATTTGTGCCAGGACAGGCTGTTGGGTTCTAGACACCAACCCAAGCATGACAGACAGTGCCCCGCCAGTTCTCAGATACTGTGTACCTGATGCAGAGTAAGTAATGAGGACAGGCGGAGGCTGGCTGCCTCCCTCAGCGCACGTCCCTCTCTGCAGCAGTGATTAGTGTCAGCCCAACATCTGCCATAAGGCACTGTTTGAACAAGTTACCATGGTCCCTTGTCCCTGGTTCCCCCTGATCTTCCCAAACCCTTCAACTAGAAGGTCCTTGGGATATGCCTGCTGAATAGACTCCAAGTTTGAAAGATTCAGGTGATGACTGAAGATAGAATTGATGGCTGACGCCCAGATGACTTGAAAGAAGTGGGTGCCCCTAGTGCATTAGAGATCAGCTCTATGCATCTGGTCACTGGGTCACCACCTTCTTCAGTAGAAAACCATGGCTGCTCACGCCAAGCTGGTAGCCTCATTCTGAACGAGTGAGTGGAGAGACGGAAGATCTATAGCTCTTCCCAAAGGTGGGAGGACACTGAGTCTCCAGGCAGACTCAATCATGAACCAAAAATGAAGGTCCCAGCAGGGTGTTCTAAAGCAGCCACCAAGCTACAAAGCAGAGAAAAGAAACCAAATCCATGCAGCAGGAGCTCAGCAACCAGGGGCTGGTCGGGAGGAAAGACCTGTCTCTCTGTCCGGCTAGCGGAGATAAGGATGAACTCTGGGCACCTTCTCGGTACAGGTACAGACTGGCCAACAGTGGGGTGCCTGTGCTACCTCTGCTCAGATACTTGTGCAAATGTTATTTGACTCTGATGCTGGGGAGCCTGGAAGAATGATTTCAGGGAGAAATAAACCAGGGTAAAGGTGGATGGATGGTCTCTTTTATGCAATGTTACCCCCTGGACCTGGGGGGCCAGGGTTCTCAAGCAGCCCTGGTGCACCGCCTACCTGAGCTGTTGCAGGTTCAGAACACCACCTCCCAGGATGCAATGTTAGCCTGTTTGTGGCTGGGAAGGAGGCAGCTTGAAGGGGATGTGTGAGAGCTTCCCGCACAGAACTGAAGCAGCACCCGCTCTGGGAGTCTGGCCGTCCCATGGCAGCTGTGACGCAGGCTGCATGGGATGAGAGCTCCCTGGACTCCCCTGTGCTGGCTCCGAGAAAGACAGGGAGAGCTGGATAGCACGGGACAGTCCAGAGCCACTGGGGCATCGCTCAGGACTCCTGAGGAGCCTGGGGGAGTCTGCTCTGAGGCTCAGCCCTGTCAGCAAGGAGACAACCAGAGGCATCTGGAAGGCAGTTCTTGGGTTTGCTGTTACTCCCTGAACACTGGCTGAAGAGCCGCCTTTGAATGTTTGACAGCTGAAAACCTTCCCAGGTCCCTTCCTCAAACCTCTGCTTCCCCCTTTTTAAGGCAAGTGGAAACAGAGCCAAGAAAAACCCACATAACTTCCTTTTCTGAACCACCTCCTCTGAACACTCCGTACCCCTACTTAAATGACACGCTGAATTTCTTAGAGACCTGAGGTTTGTAACCTATCTTTACTGGAGCTCTGGGAGGCAACAAAATGAGCATCCTCTCTCTAACCCCTTGATGGTAGAAAAGGAACATCAGGAAGCTTCCTATCAGGCAGAGTGTGGCTCATAGGAGCCCATGTGTGGGAGGCATGTGGGGGAAGGCGCCACCTGGGAGGGAACCTACTGCCATGACCCACTGGGGGCTCCTGCTGCATTGGGTGGGCAGCCTGGCTGTGACTTGCCAGGAAACTGTGGCCGCTGCAGGAAGGAGCCTGTGTCTGCCCAGAACACATGCTGTGGCCCCCAGGCAGCAGACTCCACCCAACCTTGGAACCAGGAGGAGTCCACACACCTAGTAATACCCTGCCTATTGTCTCCAAGCTTCTAGCTGGGAGCTGGTATTAGGCTCACACTGAAGGGATGCTGGTGGCAAGAGCCCAGCCCCTGAATGTGACACCTTTCTCTACCTTCCCAAGCTCTCCAAGCTTTCCAAGACACTTGAGACTGATGTCTGTCATTCTAGAGAAGGCTCTGCCCCGGGGCAGGGAAGACTAGGCTCCAAACCAGCAAGTGGACTGGCACTGCCAGGCACGACCAGAGTGCCCAGGCAGGATGGCATCTTCCAAGGCGAGCTCCTCCCTGCAGACACCTGTGCCTTGGTGACTGTTTCCACTTTAGAAAACTGAGGTTGAGTGGGATTCATTTGTCCCAAACCTCACACTACTTGGATGCGGCAGCGATTTGAACCAGGCTGTCTTCAGTCAAAGCCCAGTCCCTCTTGAGAGCATTCAACTGCCTCCTTTGCTTACACCCTGATGGAAGGGCTGTCTCCTCTGCCATCCACTCTGTGGCCCCCTCAAGGCTGGCCTCAAGGCTGGCGCCTTCAGGGCAGGAGGACTGGGCTGGCCCAGTGGCCTTGGCCTGGCCTGGCTGGTGCTTCCCTCACCCTCTCACTGGAGGACAAGCTGCCTGCCTGTGTGGGCTCTTTCTCGGCTGAAAAGCCAGATGGTACCCGATGGTGGGCAGAGTTCCAAGTATTTGATGCCAGAGCTGCAACCCTTGTGGTTTGGTGGGGAGGGGAAGATAAATATTGTGGAAAACCCACACAGTCATTTGCCTAATGATTATGAGCCATCAGGGTTTATAGAGGACAGCCCGGCTCCTCACAAGCCTGACGGAGGGCCACGGAATCTAGCACCTGCACGTCCAGGTGAAAAGACCATGGGTTCTGACCTTGACCTAGGAGAGCTTCACGGATGTTATGTGAGGAGCTGGGGTGGGGCAGAGGGTGCACGTGCGCAAGGCTGTGGGACGTGAGGAACAGACCTGTCTCTGGAGCTGGCGCCTACTCTAATCTGTCACTGTCCAAATTTCAGATGCAAATTGGTGGTGGTGGAGAAAGAGATGGGTGGCGAGCCGTCTGTGACTTCATGGCAGTGGACGGATTCCAGCTGCTCCCTTCTACTTCTGCCCCCCAAAGATGGGGTGCCCTGGCCCTTGCGGAGGGGAAGCTTGTCCTGGCAGCGAGGACCAGAGGATGACCCGCCCACTGGGAAAGGAGGGGCTGGCTGTGCATGAGTCTGTCTCACCGGAGCAGCAGCCACTAGCTATGGTGGGCTCTGGCCACCAGCAGGCCAAGGCCCAGGGGAGGGATGTGTGCCAATGCCCCACCACAGGCCCAGCAGCGGCATCCACCTGTAAGCAGTTTTCCTTATTCCAGCCTTCGGGAAGCAACCGTGCTGTGACGGGCCATGCTGGCTCTAGATGGAAAGGTGAACGAAATGCAGCCCGTGCCCTAGAGGAGCTCACAATGAGGTCAAGGAACGGAATAATCATAAAAGCCCAAATAACGCCATGGCAAGGGGTGGGGGAAGAGGGGCCCTGAGCTCAGTGTGGACTAGGGGAACGCTTCTCTGACTCCAAAGCAAGGCACAGGCACGTGGTGGGCCAGAACGTGAAAGCACTCGACATCTGGGGACGACACTGGTGGCGGGGTGGGGGGTGTCTGGGGGAGAGAGAAGGCTCCAGAATGAGACTGGGACAGACCATGCCATGTGAGGGAATTTAGACTTTGCTTTCTGGAGAGGAGCTTCTACAGGGTTTTAAGCAGGGAGACGGCAATCAGACTGACCTAAAATCAGGGTTGACACAGAAAAGCTTCATGACCCTGGGGCAGTTCTGCTGTGAGGGGCTGGGTCTGCACACCAGGGTGGGGGCTGTGACAGGCTGTCCCTCGTCATGGAACCCTGGGGCGGGACACCCCTCCTAACATGATGAGGTTTTTAAAAGGGACTTTGATCCTTTGAACTAGGAGTATAGACGGGGTAGGCGGAGATCAGGGAAGTTCATTCCCATCCTATTGGGACAGAGGAGTGAAAAGGCCATCCTAGGCCCTCCCAGGGAACCTGATGGGAGACAGAGCAAGGGATGCCCACTTTTTAGGGCAGGCTCTAGAGAAGCCTTTCTTCCTCATGGCAGGAAGACAATGGGAACTGTGAGGAAAGACAGGGCTCTTCTAGAGGGTTTGGCAGTTCTGAAGAGCATGATAACGTCTCTTCCGGGCTCTCCTCGGCCGAGTTAACAGATCCAAGGACCAAACCTTCTCTGGGCACTACAGGCGTGGTTTACTGGCTATCATGTTTTAGCTCTTGAGATCTCTCTACAAAAACAGCTCTTTCAGTATTTATGCTGGATGTCAAGGAGGAGGGAGGGGATGGGTACACGGCGTTATTCTCCCTGACGGCTGTGCCTGGAGAGGCTGGGCCTGGGTTAGCCTGGGTCACAGTATACCACTCTCTTATACCAGTGAGAAGGCTGGGGCAATCCTTGCTTGGCCACATAACTGCTGGGGGCTGGGCTACCACTGCTGGGGCCAGGCTGGGGGTCAACTTGGTCCTCACAGGTCCTAAGAACAAGAGGGCGTGAGAGGAACAGGTGGGCTGTGCCGTGAGTGACAGAGGATGGGGGACCCTCCGGGCCATCAATCTAGCCCCTCAGCTCCCTTGGGAAAAAACACCCACATCTCCAACCACCTGATTCTATCAGGAATTGAACTGCTCAGAACATTCAGTGGTGGCAATGCATGTGCCCACGGGCCTTGGAATCCAAGGCCGCTTGCGTCTCCAGTAACCAGCGGGCATCTGATGGCTTTTGGTGCCCAGAGTCTTGCTGTCAATCCCCCGCCCTGCCCTGGGAACAGGAGGAGGCAGTGCCATCGCCCTCTGCTGCCTGGAGCTTGTGCGTCACTCAAGGAGAGGTGCCAGGTGATCTCTTGAGACACTCTCGGCATCTTCCCTTCCTCAGTCCATGCTCTCGGCGCAGGAAGAGCAATGGCAGTGGGAACGCTCCAGCAGGAGCTGGAGGAAGCGAGGGAGGGAAGGAAGTCAGGTGCCCAGAACACGGGTGCCCTGCAGAGAGGGCTGCACAGGCCCAGTTGGCTCCACCCCTTCTCTGCTGACGTCTGGCCTCGAAATAGACCAGGAACTGAGTAACCTTGGAGGCGGGACGGAGGGGAGACGGCACATCAAGCTGGCTGATTAACAAGCTGTGTTGAAGTGGGTTTGAGAAGTGACATCAGCAAGCCCCCAGCTTCCTCCCTAGTCGGGGGTCAGAGTGAGATGCCCTCTCCGGGGAGCTGGCACGCTGTGGGGTCTAGAGCCCCCAACCAGCAGCTTCAGAGGAAGCTACAGGGGAAGCCTAGAGGATCACCCACTAGGGACATGGGAGGTACCCGTCAGCCGCAGGTGACAAAGCAGCCCCGAGCCAGTGGGCATGCAAAGCCCCTCTTCTCTCTAGCAGTGCCTTAGGTGTGGACTCCAGGATGTGGCAGCACCAGGCCAGAGACCTGTGGATGGCCCAGCCCCTCTCCTTTCCCTGCAAGAGGCTGGCACGGGAAGATCCTGACAGCTGTCTCCACCATAGTGCTGTGGGAAGCAGTTCTTGAAGGAAGACCAGAGTGGGCCTCTCCCTGGGAAACCTTTCATCACTTTGAGAGGTCTGCACCAGCAGGATTTCTCAAAAGGAAGAGCACACAGAATTCTCCTCAGAACTGGATGGAAATGCAGATTCCTGGGCCCCGTGGCCTTAGAATATGCTGCATCAGGCCTGGCGCAGGACCCAAGAATCTCCATTTTTATTAAGAGCCTGAAGGCATTCTTGTGCCAGTGGTCGGGCAACCAGATCTTGAGAAACACTTTCCTGATCCAGGGGAAGGGGACCAGCTGGGAAGTGTTCCCAGAGACTATTCACCTGCCTCTCAGGTGAAGCACAGCCTCCCTGCAGTAGTGTGGGAGGAGGTGCCACAACTGCTTGGACACCACAGACCTCAGCCAGCGCCCAATACCTGATACAGGGCCCTGCATTCTCTTCCCATCAAGGTGTTCAGAAAATGTCTCAATCCACGGTTGAAGGAAGTTCTTGCCACAGCCAAACTACACATGCCCTGCGGAGGCTCATGACCGTTCTAGAGTCACACTCACATGGGGTATCTGCTGCCACAACCCCAGTGCCTCCTTTGTGCCTCAAGCTTATGAAAATGTTCCTCGGTCCACTGTCAGTGAATCCACAAGACATCTGGGCTTATGCTAATTCATCCGATATCATCATTAACGTGCACCCTAATTGTTCAGCTCTGTGTAAGGGCCATCATAGCTGAGTCCCTCGCACCTCTCTGCTGGCTGTAAACCCTCTGGGGTTCCCCAGCTCCTCTCCTCAAGGCCAGGGTGCACTGCAGAGCGCACACTCAGCTATTTCTTCTCTGCACACAGATGCTGCTCTTGAGCCAGTGCACGGCCAGCACTGCTGGCTGGGACACGGCCACATGGAGGATCATGGCTATTACTTTAGAGTGAGTGCTTTATTTAATTAAACAATTACTGCTAGGGCCCTGGAGCGCTATTTAGAAAGACATCAGGTTCTGCTTATGATATGCACCCTGTAACAGAGCAAGCATCGTTCAGGGAATAGCACAGCCTCACAAAACTTGGCAGGGCCACCACAAATGCCACAGACTGATCTACAGGATAAAAGGAGCAGACAGACACGGAGCAGAAGAAAAACAGTTTGGCATATACAGTTTTCATTTTCGTTAGCACAAAATATTTAAGAACATTCCACGTTACTCTCAAAATACTGGGAGGTTGCTAGATTCCACAGACTATGGAGGTTTTTATGGCACTTTTTTTGTGAAATGAAGAAAAAAATAAAAAATAAAAAAAGGTGGCAGGGAGAGATCTGAAATCAACAACTGGAATGTACCCTTAACAAATATAATAAAATTATTTTTAGTTCTTTGCCCAGAAATGGGAGTTCTGGAAGCAGAGGGGGTGCAGAGTGTGGGACGGACTGGGCTGTTGAGCTTTGGGAGTCTGCCCGGGGCTCAGTTTCTCGAGGGGAATGACGGGAAATGTGTGTGCACACACGGGTCAGTGGCCAGGATCAGCCCAGGTAGCCTGGGAAGCGAGGCACACTGGGTTTTTATCCCTGACTGCGCCACTCACAAACAAGGAGGGCTCAAGCCTTGAGCTTAGGGTCTGACTGGGATCAGTATGAGACCTGCAAAGAAACAGTCCTGAAAAAGCTCGGCGCAGAAGGTCCCCAGCAGGAATGGATACTCCCCCACGGAGCCCTACTTGGAAGCTTCCCAACCAAATTGGCCTGTGCACAGGTGTGGGGCTCGGGTATACACTTATCAGGCTCTGCGGAGCTCTCCCAGCTCAGGGATGTGGATGGGGAGAGGGGAAGGGGCATCGCTGGTTACTTCTTTGAGGTGGGCTGCCTATGATATCCACCCCAAGCCCTGTCTGCCTGTTTCTCCAGCAACATGAACTGGGCTTTGGGGTTCTGCACCTTTGCACATGAATACACGGATACCTCCCTTTACACAAGAGAAGGGATCCTAAAGTTGTTTTATAAATGCTGAGTTTTCACAGAATAACATTTTAAATACACTAGGGAAACTAAGTACTTAAGAAAAATCTGAAGCAAATCCTTCTGTAAAGTAAGGAATCACTTTGTAACAAGTAACTACCCTCCCAATTTATTTTATACCTTTGGATTTTCATATAATGGGGTTCCTAGGAGTTAAGAATGGTGTGTGTGTGGGGGTCAAGGTCATGACAAGAGATCATTTCCCATCTCCATTCACTTCCTGGGTAAATTGGTGAATGGCGGTGGGGTGAGGGATGAGCAACCAGGTAAGTTACACTGCCGTTTTCCCCACGTGCCTGGGAGTAAAACTGGCTTGCTGTGGGCAGGTGGTCTTTGCAAGGCTGTACTCATTATTTTACAGACAATGGAGATAGGGGTAAAGAAATATGGTTTAGACTGGGTGCGGTGGCTCACACCTGTAATTCCAGCACTTTGGGAGGCCAAGGTGGGTGGATCCCGAGGTCAGGAGATCTAGACCATCCTGGCTAACATGGTGAAACCTCGTCTCTACTAAAAATACAAAAAAAAAAAAAAAAAAAAAAAACTGGGCGTGGTGCCGGGTGCCTGTAGTCCCAGCTACTCGGGAGGCTGAGGCAGAAGAACGGCGAGAACCCGGGAGGCGGAGCTTGCAGTGAGCCAAAATTGTGCCACTGCACTCCAGCCTGGGCGACAAAAAAAAGAAATATGGTTTAGGCTAAGCACCCCAAATCGAAAAATCCAACATCTGAAAAGCTCCAAAATCTGAAACTTTTTGAGCACTGACACGATCCTCAAAGGAAATGCTCATTGGAACATTTTGGAATTTTGGATTTGAGATGCTCTACTGTAAGTATAATGCAGACATTCTAAAATCTGAAGAAAATCTGAAATCAGAAACGCTTCTGGTTCCAAATATTTTGGGGAAGGGATACCCAACCTGTACATTCTACCAGGGCCAGAGACACCCCACTGACATCCTGTGAAGGGGCTATGTCAGTCACCAGCTCAGAAGCAAGAACGTAAGATCCCGTCACCCCTCAGGACCTCGACGGAGGCCCATGAGCAGCTTCTGAGCTGGGGAAGGGAGTCGTAGGGGGAAGAAGCCACTGCCTGCTGCCTTGTGACCCCGAGTCCCCCAGTCTGGCACCTGTACTGAGACCATGGAGGCAGTGGCACAGGGGACTAGGCATCGTCCTCTCAACTGGCGCACAGGTATTGGCCAAAGTGGGGACAGGTCATGGGGCGTGATGGATGGTGGGCATGCCAGTCAACCGAACCCACGTCCCTGAGAGTGACATTAAAAACAAAAACAGCAACCCTCTCGCTGAGCAGGAGAAAGCATGGGCACTGGGGTGAGGGTGAAGGAGGCAGCCACAGAGTAACTCAGGGAGGCGTCACCCAGGTGTCCTCAGTAAGGTGAGGGGATGAGCTGGGGCAACTCGGGGAAGAAAGGAGGGACGGGGGTCTTGCTCAGACAGGAGCAGCAGTGGCGGAGGAATGGGTGGGGTGGTGGGGGCTCACGCTGTCCCTGGCTAGGAGTTAGAGAGACAAGCTGCAGTGTGGGAGTGAGTGACAGGCAACCTGAATTTCATTTAGGGAGGGCTGGGGTAGGGGGATGGAAAGCACATGGAAGGACAAGAAGCCATTCCTGGTCTAAGATATGTAGACAGCTCCTCAGGAAAAAAAGCAAGCAAGCAAGAACAACACAGGCCTGTCCCTGTATTATTGATTTCCTTGAAAAAGAAAGAGACAAGCTAATCCTCTGAGGTCACCATTTCAGTCTGAGCACGGTCACTGCCTGAAGTTAGAGTTCACCCAGCATTAGATTCCCAGCTCTGCGTGGATAGCGGGTACGGGCACGTCCATTTTTGGGGTGTGGGGAAGAAATGCATTCTTCCTTGAAACCCAGTCTCATGGGATGACTGCAGAAAGCTCAGCATGTGTGGGACACACAGGACCCGGGACACGCATCTTAGGGGCTCACAACCCCACACCAAAGCTGGCTGAAGACACCTTGAAGGCTCACCGAGTCCAGCTCCTGGCGATGGTGGGCACAGGTTAGAACGACTGCACTCAGCGCACCTGCGGTGCCACCAGGTGTGACGGGCATGTCTCCACAGGCGAGAGGGGAGGAAAGGGTGAAAGGCAAAACAAACCCGACCTTTCTAGAGTCTCCAGAACTGAATGAGGAGGAAATGACAAGAGGTGCGTTGGGAGGGAGAAGAAAGAAAAGGAAAGGAAAGATGGACTTTGCGGGTCACCCCAGTGAGCCCCCACATGGTCACCATCCTATGAAGGAGGCACTTGGATGTCCCTGACCCTGGAAACAACACCCTTCCCCCTCCAGGTATCCTGGAGTCTCCTCCTGACTTGTCTTGGTTTGGTGTGAGGCTGAGTCCTAACTCACATGAACCAGATGAGAGGGTGGATGTTGCCCAGGAAGGGACACTCTTGACAGGCTGTCTGCTTTCTGGGCTGAGGGTCCTGCATTCCGTTTCTAGATGGGCCAACCCACTAGACTCCTCCCAGAGACAGCTCGCTTATCCCGTCTACGTTCTTGCCGGGCCCTACCCGGGTCACCTTTGCTGTCTGACTGTGCTTCACTCCAATCCCCGGCTCAACGCTGCACAAACCTGGGGGCAGTGTTCACCTGTGTTCTACTGGAGTTGTGCTCTGGGGGCACCACTCATGTTGAAAGCAACAGGAGTGGTGCCTGGGAGGCAGGCGGCACAGTGTCCCCAGAGTCTCCAAGTTCGGTGAAGTCACTGCTGCTCCTAAAACTTGCTGCTTCACTAATTTTCCTTCCTCACTGGTCCTGAAGGCCTCTAAGCCACCTCCTGCCCCAGCACTGGTAAGAATAAATATTCAAGTGAAGGCAGCGTTGACCCACTTATTAGCAGATGTCACAGCCCCAGGGCACAGTGGCTGACGCTAGAAGAACAGAGACCATGGCAGGGGAAGGAAGTGTCCTCGGGAAGAGGCACTTAATTCCAACACTACTTGAGTGCCCAGGAAAAGCTGGCCTTGCTATCTAGGAGCGAGGGGCACCAAGGCAGACGGGGCACCAATCAAGTCGGTGACAATGATGGGCAGACGTGCAAAGGCGCTCACTCACCAGGGAACATGCTCAGCTGTGTCACCCCAACTGCCTGAAAACGTCAGGCTCCCAGGGCTGATAACAGGTGCCCTGTGTCCCGGCCTACACATGGCAGTGGGGGCCACCCCCAAAGCGGAGCCTATGGAACTGAGTCTTGGGCAAGTGGAGCAAGCCTGTGTCACCAGGGCAGGACAGAGCTGAGAGGCCAAAGAGCTGAGCTGTTGTCTGTCTGCTTCAGCTCCGGGATCCCAGGAAGCTCCCGTCTGAGTCAGTTTCCCCGCTGTGAAATGGGATGACACTGTGTACTTTACTGTGTGGCTGGGAGTCAGAAGTCACTGGTATGCACTACACCGATGCAAGGTAAACCGTGGGAGGGCGGGGCACTCACGGCACGCATGGCACTGCCAGGCGGGCACATCACTCCCTCTCCACCCTCACGAAAAGGATATTTTCTCCTTGAGTGGTACTATTTTAGGAGGAAGCCATTTGGTGTTGAAATGGGGACTGCACACCATTTTAAGTGTTGCAAACGGACAAAGGCCAGTGTTGCCAAGTGAGAGGGAGCCAAGATGGAATCCTGGCAGAGCGAGAGAAAACAGGGCTGGAGCGAAGGCCTGGAAGGACCCTTGACCCTTCTGGTGTCAATGTGAGCCTGAATCTGAGACTGATCTCACCCTCTAGGAAGAGAGGCTAGCAGACAGAAATCCCCCTGGCCCTCCACTTCTTCAAGGGGGTGTCTGGAGGGAGCTTGGGAAGACTCTCTCTGTCACAAGGGGTGGCAGGGTACTGGCTAGGCACTTGCAGGCTGTATCCTTCTCCTGAGTCACCTGTGCCCTGGAGGTGGATCTCACAGCTCCTGTGTTCAAGGCAGGATAGCAGGCCAGGGTGACCTTGTCCTGTCCCAGGGCAGCCAGCAAGGGGCCCCCTGCTCAACACGGCCAGTTTGCGGCCGGGTCTCCAGCCAGGCATAAGCTCCACTCTGCCACCTGCGCTCCCGGCTCTGTTCGGCTGGGGCCTGCTGGGCCACCTGCGACCCAGCAGCATCTGTCCACCTGTGAGCGGTGGATGCTGCTTGTTCTGCCTAACGGTGAGAGGCTTTCAGCACCTGGGAGTCCCCACTGTCCCCTCTGACACTGCTTCCCTCTGACTCTCTATAGGAGGGACGGGTCCAGGCAGGGGACAGGAATATCGGCTGGGAGGTGATGCAGGAATGAGGAAGTGCAACAAAGGCGCTGGGCAGTGCCCTTGATCCCAGGGGAGAGTGACACACGTCTGCGTCCCAGACACTTGGGACAGTCTGAGTCCCAAACAGAACTGGTTCATACGCAATCCTATCACCTCACCAGGGGCCCCTGGCCCCTTCATGCTGTAGAGGAAGGAATGAAATGCCAACTTCTGACTGTGTTGCCTACCAAAGCCGGAGAAACTGCAGAAAGAATCCTGAGACGTTCCCTAGCCTGGAGGCAAGGTTACCCGTTTGAAAGAGTGGGAGCATCTCACACATTCCCATTTGATTTTTCAAAAGAGCAGGAGGTATGGGTGGGTGGGGGCCTGAGAATCCAAGGTCAGCTGATAGTGGATCCTGATGATAATCTTCACGGGCTCTAATAACAGGGCCGAGGTCACCGCTGGCTCCAGCTGCAGTGGCCTGCTGGGACACCCCAGAGAGCCCACTGAAGCAGCCAGTAATTCAGGGGACCTGCGCCCTATGACACCCTGCTCTGTGGCTCCTCCAGGGAAGGAGAGGGAGAAAGTGACTCATATCAGCTGCGCCGGGAAGCACAGGATACGGACAAGGGTCGTCAGGCACAAGGAGGGGGGTTGGAATTTTCCACTGGCGAAGGTCAAGGGCTTTGGGAGGTCACTGGGAGCTGCCGGTAGAAGCATCTCCCTTTTTGTAAGTAATCATGATGCTACACACAGGCCAGCCCTGGAGACAGTTACTACAGCAAGGATTCTCACTGTGCATGTACATCTCAGGCGCATTCCTGGGAAGACGCAGAAGAATCGCTTCCAGAAGACTTTCTGAAAGTTAGACCACAATATAAAAGTCTGTGCCTCTGTCCCCCAGAACTACTGCTGCAGAATGGCAATGAAGAAGAGGTTATTAGTAGGCCCTTTTAAAAATGCAGGCTGGGTAGGGGCTTCATCTACCTGAGACAAACAAGATCTGTGTGCAGAGTAGGGAGGTGCTTTCAATCCTCGCCTGACCTGCTCGCTGCCTTGCTGAACACTTTGAGTGAAGTCTGGCTGGCAGCAAAATCAGAAACAGCTGGTGGTAAAAGGCAGCGTGGCATCCCTAGAAGGGATGGACAATTTTCTGAAACAGAATGACCAGGGGGCAGCGGGTAAGCACAGCCCTCCTCCTCTGGGGCCCAAGGGGCCAGTTGATGGAATCTAACTCCCCTGACCTTTACAAAGACACACAGGGATAAGCCCTGCAGGTCAGACTTGGGAGGGGAACATGCCATCATCACTTGCAGGAGAGCTCAGGACTGAGAGAGGACACCCACATCTTTGCCAACCTCTTCCGCCAGTCACTCTGCCCCTTCCAACTCACTGAGGGAGGGGAAGGGCCTGCAGAGCAAAGAAAGCACCAGAGTTTGGGGTCAGGGGAACAGCAGGCTACTTACTGTTCTGCAGAACTTCACACCCTGGGAGCCACATGCAAAACTGTGAAGTGACTTCTGAGACAATGCCAAGGCCCATCTGCCTTGATTTCTCCAAACTGGGTAGAAGAGCCCATGCAAACCAAAAGCCTCTGAGCAAACAGAAGCCCCCAGCAGGGGACTGGGCTATGGGGGAAGGATACTGTCACTGGCCCAGAAAAAAAGGCTCTCGTGGGCAGTCAGGGTCTCCACTCCTGTTCTGCGGCCTCTGCTTCCTGTTTTCGTGGCTTTTGCAGGCTCTGATGACAATTAGCTCCATGAGTTATAAGTGCAATATCTGGGAGATGAAGGCAGTAATTAATGCCTGTCTGTTTTCCTGAAGGGTTCCTTCTGTTCGGTCAGAGAGTTATTGAGATCCAGGGAGGGAGGCTTCCATCATGTGGAAGGTTTGTAGGAATAAGTGAGGGAACCATTTAACAAGGCAAGAATAATGCTTCTAAATAATTTATCAGGCAAATAGCAGCAGCCAATATTCCCAGCACGTAGTATCCGTTTTGCTGGTGGGCAGGGAGTTTGCCTGGCACGGTCTTTAGATTCCAGCAGCCTCCCCAGCAAAGACCCACCAGACTGGCTCTGCTGTGGCTGCTCTGCCCTGAATATTGGCCACAGTGTCTGTCTGAGCCACTCAAACCCCATCCTCCATCCCCTCCTTCTGCCCATCTACCCTGCTAGAGATCCAGATGGGGCCTTTCATTTACTAATACCTCTGCTAATTTTATCAATCATGGTTTGTTGAGTGCTAAGAGGCTAACGAGTCTCAGCTGTGCTGCTAGTGCCTGGGCTCACCCCTCCGGCTGCCATGCTGGTGCCTTTTCCCGCCCCAAGGCTGGGGGAGGTAGAGAAGGGTTCCAGACAATTAACCTGCTACCAAATTCCCACCAGACCTGCAACGGAGGAATCAGGGACGCAGCTCTACTAAAAGACAAACTGCTAGCTACAGATGAATGTGCAGAAGAAACACCGACCATTAGCTGACTGCTCCAGAGATGCAGAGAGGAAAACCAACCTCTCCACGGCCCAGGCCATAGGGCTCCTGCAGCACGGCTGTAGAGTGGGACTAGGAGGGCAAGAAAAACCATTCAGTGTCCCCTTGGGGTTAACAAATCCAACCCCAAATAGCCTGCAGGGCCTGTGGAAACCTTTCCTCAGACAGGGATAATGAAGTCGGGAGGCCAGCTCCCTGAAAAGCTTGGCTGTCTCTTGGTCCCTGCCTCCCTGCTCCAGATCAGCCAACTGGCCACGTGTCACACTGTGTGTCACCTAGCACACCTAAATTTATGTCAGGGCTGAGGAGGACCAAGAGGAAGCAGAGAATATTAACAGATACTGCAACAGTTAAAGCAAAACATTTCTGAGTCCCGCCCCCAAAGTAGGCAGAGATAAATAACTGTCTCTGCTTTTGTATCTTATTATCCAGGACCTGTCTGGCGTATTATTCAGCTCCCTGGCCCCCGCCAACAGCACAAAGCAATCAAGAACGAGCCTGGAGATTCATCGTCTTCTCTTGTCCGCTGGGAGGATGAGACGAGGGAAGATAGGAACAGAGCTGGGCTGACCCTTCCCTATCTGGAGAGGATGTTTACGGCCAGACCCAGCAGCGAACCATATGCTCTTGAGCTGGCCAGGAGTAAGGTCAAAATATGGAAAGTTTCTGGAAAAAATGAGATGTGGCACTCTTGGAGAACTCCGCTGAGGGTGGCCCTAGAGGCTGAGCTCAGTTTACAACAGTCACGGTCCTGAATCTGGCTATGACCTGAGTGCCTACTCCAAACCACACTTGACTTTGAGGCCTGCTGCCAGGAACTTGGGGGCTAGACTCTTAGTGACGCGATCCATTTCTGCCTGGGGCCAAGGCCCCAGTGCTTAGCCAGAGTGTGGAGAAGGGTAGACCCTCCTCTCTGGGGAAGGGATTCTACCTGGAAGTAAAGGCACTTCAGATGCCCTCAGCTGCCCAGGCTGGGCTGGGGCAGGGGCCACAGAGGCACAGACACTCACCAAGTAGATGCGGTAGGCGTCCACTCGGCGCAGGGGCCCCCAGCACCGGTCGGTGTCATTGTATTTGGTGTCTGCTTCCACACCGCAGGAGTCGTTGCCAGCGGCGCTGCTGATAAAAAGAATGACAGCAGGCCCAGGCTCAGCGAGGCCGCCTGGCTGGGCTGGGGGAGACAGAAGCCACTCCCTGCACAGCTGCCTGAGCACCAACAATCAGACTTTTCACAAAGCACTTTGCGGGATGCATCTCTGAGGACGCGCCCTCCTTGTTCCTGCAGCACCATTTCCCAATGACTCAGGAGCCCTTGGTGGGAACCTAGTGGGGCAGGGAAGGGGACAGTGACATGAGCTAAAGACAGAGAGCATGGCTGGCTGTGGTCTGTGCAGAAAAGGGCCTGGGCATCTGCATTCCCTAGATGCAATGAACTCACTTGGCATGGTGCTTCTCCCCTGGATGCTCTGCCCTGACTGGCCAAGGAAGCCCCTTTGGCTACTGCCAGCCTGGGGGTCAGGAGGGTACTCACCAGGTCACCTGCATGAGGGAGAAGGGCACGGCAGCAGCATAGATGGCAAGGTCCCCATACAGGTAAACGATGATGCAGAAATAGAACAAGTTGACCCCCACTGAAAGGAACACAGCCATCAGTCAGGGAGCTATAAAGAGATGTCTGCATGTTTTTTTTTTTTTTTTGACTAAATCTCTACCTCTTTCATAGCTTTCAGTTCTCTGAGCTGTTAACTTTCTACAAAAGTGGAAAAATGACCCCAAAGTCCTATTTCTTTTTCTGGCTGGCTACACTGTGATGCTGACAAGAGACAGATTGGCTCATGACTCTCACCTGAGAGGACTCAACGAGGCTGGGAGGATCAGAGAGATTTTGAAGCCAGACAGGTGCACGGTGAGTGTGAGGCTTGGCATGGACAGGGAGTGAGGAGGGAGGAGAGATGCCCCCAGTCAGGAGCCTGACTCCCGGGGTGCATAAGGGCTGGGGGCCCCCTCTGGTGTCAGCCAACACCGGGCTCTAAGACAAGAGATTGCTACTAAAAGAGTTGAAGCAAAGAGAAGTTGACGGAAAACAGTCCAGCTCTCTGAAGCTGGGATCCAAAGGGCAAAAAGCCCTGGATTTCCAAAGGCCAAGTGCCTCATTCTGAATCTGACTGATCTCAAGCACATGGTGGTCTGGTGTGCTGGGGAGATGGTGCTCAAGACAGGCCCATTGCCTTCTTACGGGAAGCACTCCCAAGGGACAGCGCTGACTCTGGATAGTGCATGACACTGACACTCCCACTGCAGAGGCAACGTTTGTCCCCTCCCACTCCAGCAGGAGGCTGAACGAGCAGTTGGGAACACAGGGCTCTAGTCCTAATCCCATCAGACTTGTTTCAGGACCCCGGCAAGTCCATGAATGTCTCCTAACTCGTGAGGGTGAGAAGAATCCCACCTGGGCCATCTTCCACAAATGACTCCCGCTAGAAAGGCCAGGTGGAACGGCTCTGAAGAGAGTGGCAGGGCCCTACGACCTAAGGGTTACTGCCCAGACAACCAGTCTCCACCCTTGCTCAGACTGAGGCTCACGTTTTTGATGTCACTGGTCTCAAGCTGCTGGTTTCTCTGAGAACATAAAGAAAAATGAAGTGACAGTTCCTTTTTAATCCTGGTGGCTCAGAAGAGCCTGCAGGGTCCCCAAGGGAAAGCCTAGGACATGTTACTCCTGGGCCATGTGAGGTCAGCTCTGTTCCTAGGAGTCTGGCGGGGAAAAGACTAAGAAAACGTGATCCTCAAGGGGACCCAGGAGGCCTCAGCACCCACTTTTTGAATATGGCATGTCCTTCCCTGACATGTCAGAGATAGCCTGACGTCCAAGCTTAGTGGCCTCTGGGGTTGGCCTGTCACTCAGGCCCAGGCTCCAGGTACAGCCTGCACTCCAGCTTGCTTTCTGCTCTGAGGGGACACACTGTCCCCCACCCCACTCCCAGCCTTTCCTCCACCTGCCAATGGACTCTGGCTCTGTTTACAAACTGCCATTGGCCCTCCCTGGTCAATAAACTTCATTACTAGACACAAAATAAGGGATCAGTGAACTTCCTGAGAAGACATCAATGGCTAGGCTGGCATTTCTGATTACCAGAAATGAGCTGGGACCCTAAGGCAGCCTCCTAGAGAGGAGGCAGCCCCACCCAGGGTGAAGATGACAATCTGGCAGTCTGTGAATCAGGAATGGAGCAGAGCGGAGGTTTTCAGCTGGGGTGATTTTGCCTCCCAGACCCTACTGGGAACATGTGACAATGGCTGAGGACAGTTTTGACTGTCATAAGTAGGAGGTGCTACTGGCAACTAGCAGGCAGAGGCCAGGGATGCTGCTCAGCACCCTGCCACGCACAGAACAGGCCCACAGCGAGGAATTCCCCAGCCCAAACATCAACAGGACTGAGCTGGAGAAACTCTGGGGTAGAGAAGCAGACTCCCTCTAAGTGTGAGGCTGGTCTCAGACAAACGTCTTTATTTTCCATTAGATTTGGGCAAATTAAGAGTCTAGTCTGTGGTGGGGGGAAAAAAGGCAAAACTGCTGGTTCCTAGAATTCTTAAAGAAATCAGGGCAGATTGCAGAACCCGAAAATGAGAAAGGAGGTTTAAAAGGCATGCGTCTTCCTTCCAATGTGCACTTTATTTTAAAGCTTGCATTTGGAAGGGGACTTTGTGTGGCTGCCAGGAGGAAACGCTTATGCTTGCTCAGGCTGGTGAGACGGGAGGGATAGAAATGGAACAAAGGAGAAGCACAGATGTGGGCTGAACCTGACCAGTTGGTTTTGCTGAATTCTGAAAACCCTCTGTGAGGTCGGTCCAGCAGGGAGGGTGAACCAGGCCCTAGGGCGGCCTTTGGCTGATAATCACATTGCCCTGCCAATGACAAACTAAATGCTTAATGTCCTAAAAGCAGTCAAGGAGATTCTAGTTCCTACAGTCCCCCCCGGCTCTAAGTTAAGTGCAGCCACATTTAAGACTAGAAAGAACTAGTAGGGCAGCCCACTCGACAAATGGGGCTTTGACAAAGGGGCAGAAAATCTTCCAAGACAGTTGCAAGGGGAAGGATGAACTGAGAATGTGACTCTCAATGAAATGGAAATAAACAGGTCTGGGCATTAAAAACTAAACTCTTTTTTCTTTTTTTGAGACAAGGTCTTACTCTGCAGCCCAGGCTGGAGTGCAGTGGTGTGATCTTAGCTCACTGCCACCTCCGCCTCCCGGGTTCAAGTGATTCTTGTGCCTCAGCCTCTGGTGTGGCTGGGACCACAGGTGTGCACCACCACGCCCAGCTAACTTTCATATTTTCACTTGAGATGGGGTTTCACCACGTTGGCCAGGCTGGTCTCCAACTCCTGGTCTCAAGTGATCTGCCCACCTCCCAAAGTGCTGGGATTATAGGCATAAGCCACCGTGCCCGGCCACTAAACTCTTAAATAGCTCATATTCCAAAAGAACCAGACTTGCCATGGGATATAAGATGCCGCTGGAACACCCAACAACTCAACCCCAGAGCTGGATGGCTCCCTTATGGCTGTAGCCAGATCCCAGGAAGGAGCAGATTCACCAGCACACTTCAGGGCTCCGGGCTCACTCGGCAAGCCTGGGTGTGGGCTCCCGGCGCCCTCTGCCGGCCACTGGGAAACCAGACCCAGGCGTGCGTGTAGCAGATCCCATTGCTGTCAGAAGGTGTTATTCTAGACAGAATCGGCCAGAAGAGGGCAAGGTCAGAGGCAATCGAGCAGGAGGTGCAAAACCATCAGTGGCCTCCATCAGCTTCCTTTGCAGGAAAAGGAAAAAGCTTCTTTTGTAGCTGCCTCAGGTTCCTGACCTCCACTGGAGTAGCTGCCTGGGGTTCCTGACCTCCGCTGGAGCAGCGGCCTGGGGCTCCTGACCTCCGCTGGAGTAGCTTCCTTGGGTTCTTGACTTCCGCTAAAGCAGCTGCCTCTTTGTTTTTAATGCTCACAGAGAAGGAGGAATTGAGGAAAACAGGTCAGCAAGGTGGCTTCCAGGTGCTGAGGGAGCAGCTCTACCACCTGCTCCGCCCCATGGTCTGGCTGTCAGGGTGGAGCCCTCATTACAAGGGCGCAGGTCTGCAGGGAAGCACCAGCTCCCCATTTCCCCACACCCCACCCCCAAAAGGACTTCTACCTTTATTGAAGAACATGGAGGCCATTTGTCCCATTTCCACCCGGTCTGTGATTTCAAATGGGTTGGGAGATCCACGTTTCTCTGCGGAGCCAAAAGAACAATGAAGAGGAAGTGGTTCTTCATGGGAAGAGCTTCAGAGGGTGGTGTGGACCTCACTGAATTATCTAAACCATGAAATCCCCAAGTGTCCAAACTCGAGAAAACTTTTCCTAATGTTTCCTGCTTGACATAGTTTAACATAGTCTTTTTTTTTTTTTTTTTAAGGGAATTCAGAGATGCTCCTGCTGGGGTGAAAGGGAGAGCAGGCATCGGAGCCCAACCCAGCCAACCAGGAAGGAGACAGCAAGGCAGGGGCGTATATGAACATGAGGGCACAGGGCAGGAGGAAGAAGAGACGCCACAGAACGACATTTACTCAAGCTTCCAGGGTGCACCAGGCAAGGAACCAGGCATTTAATCATCTCAGCAACAGGAAGGTGGGTGGCGGGAAACTGAGGTGCAGAGATCAAGGAACTCACCAAGCGGCAAATCTGAGTAGTGGCTAAGCCAGCAGGGGCCAGGCCTGTGCCCAGGACTGAAACCCTGTGATCTTCTGAGTCTACCACAGGGCCTGCATCAGAAACCGGGGGCAGGAAATGCCAGAGTCTGCGGGGAGACTCCCCAGGGCCTCTCCATGAAGAAAGGGAACCCTGTGGCCCAGAGGGAAGTGCGGGCCTGTGAGGACCCCAAGACTTACGCACAGACAGGATGGGCCGCTTCTCTGCCCGCTCGTAGTTGTCCCGGATGAGAACATCGCTGTCTGAGGCTGTGGAGGAGTCGTCATCTTCCTCCTCCTGGGAGGCGGTAGGATGGACAAGGAGGAGGGAGAAAAACAAAGGAAAACAAAAGAGCACATCAAAAAAATACAAAATGTTAGCCAGGTGTAGTGTCATGTGCCTGTAGTCCCAGCTACCTGGGAGGCTGAGATGGGAGGATCACCTGAGCCTATGAGATTGAGGCTGCAGTGAGCTGTGATTGCAACACTGCACTCCAGGCTGGGTGACAGAGCGAACACCCTGTCTCAAAAAAAAAAAAAAAAAAAAGAGCATGGAACTCTACAGAAAAGCCCTGGGACAATAGTAAACCTGTTTCCTTCGTTCTTTTTTTTTGAGACGAAGTTTTGCTCTTGTCGCCCAGGCTGGAGTGCAATGGCACGATCTCACCTCACTGCAACCTCTGCCTCCCAGGTTCAAGCGGTTCTCCAGCCTTAGCCTCCCGAGTAGCTGGGATTACAAGCACTTGCCACCATGGCCAGCTAATTTTTGTATTTTTAGTAGAGATGGGGTTTCACCATGTTGGTCAGGTTGGTCTTGAATTCCTGACCTTGGGTGATCCACCTATCTCGGCCTCCCAAAGTGCTGGGATTACAGGCATGAGCTACTGTGCCTGGCCTCTTTTTTTTTTTTTCTTTTTGAGACACTTGCCACTCCATACTGTCTCACTCTGTCGCCCAGGATGGAGTGCAGTGGCACAATCTCGGCTCACCACAATCTTCACCTCCCAATTCACGCAATTCTTGTGCCTCAGCCTCCTGAGTAGCTGGGATTACAGGCACACATCATCACGCCTGGCTAATTTTTGTATTTTTAGTAGAGATGAAGTTTCACCATGTTGACCAGGCTGATCTTGAACTCCTGACTTCAAGTGATCCGCCTGCCTCGGCCTCCCAAAGTGCTGGGATTACAAGTGTGAGCCACTGCACTGGCCCCTGTGTTCTTTCTGCAGGGTATCTGTATCTGATTAGGAAGCTCTCAGCACAGCTATGCTGCCCCATCAGAGGTGGTGGAGACTCACTCGGGAAGAAGAAACAGCACAGTTCCTGGGTACAAAGGTTTCAAACAGCTGAGCTGGGTGTGGGTGGGGGTAGGAGGGCCTGAGGCTGAGACGGGAAAGTGGCAGAGGCTCCATCCGTGCTTTAAGCTTTAGGTGGCTATTAAGCTTCAGCTCTGGGACTGGAGTCCGGGAGCAGTGCCGTGGACATAGCCCGCCATGCACTGAGAGGAAAAGAATGGGCTGCTGAGACTGCCTGTTGGGTACCTGGTGGAACAGAGGCATAGCCCAGAGACACACACACCTTGAGGTTCTCCATCCTCTTCCAGCGGAGCTGCGCGTTGGCTGCAGCCATGGCCTCTATCACAAAGGTGGTGGTCACGAAGCTGAGGGGTCCGAGTGCCCAGCGCCAAAGGCAGACAGGAGGTTGGAGGAGACAGAGAGAAGGGAGACACCATTGTAAGAACCAACCAGACCCACCAGCCTGGACCATTCTCTTTTCTGAGATCTGTTCCCTAGAGATGGGCTTTACCCGGTAAAAAGGTGTGCGTGCTTTGATGTTGCTGTCTAAAGTGACAACGTATTTCCGGTGCACGAGAGAGAGGGGTGTGAACTAAGTGATGGGAGGAAAACTACCCAAAGGAGAGAGGGAGCTGGGGGCAGAAGCGATGCTGGGACAAGCTGTGCTGCATACCCAGGAGGGGCCGGGGGGGACAGATGCCAAAGGATGCTCTCAGTGAGGGGAGGCTGGTTCACAAAGGGACCCCCAGCTTCTGGAAGGACAGCAGGCAGCTTTCGCCTCACCTTGCAAGGACAGGCAAATGGTCACCTCCCAATTATATGCACTAATGGAAGGAGCGCCGGCATGGAAAATTGCAAATGGGCACTTGGCTCCGGAATCCATCCCTTTTTTCTTTGGCAGTACTTTTTACTTTCCAAATAAGCTGGCTAATGTTAAAATAAGCTTGCACTTCTATGGACCAATTCGAAAGGGAGATTGGGAGGTGGCATCAGACGCTTGCCGAGAAGTCAGACTAGATTGGAAAAATCATCTTTTCTTTTCCTCTTAAAGAAACTTGAGACCTAGATGACAGCTGGAATGCACGAATGCTTTTGTTAACGGAGGATACAGAAGTGGGCTGCCTTCCTGCTAATAAAACCTGAGGTATGAGTCCATCTCTGCCATGGAACAGTGTGGGACGAACACTCATCTCCTGCTTTCTTGAGGCCAGGACAGCTCTGCCATCAGACTCACCCCGCCCCTCCCTGAGTATTGACAAGGGATGGGGGGCTGACTGCTCGCCCCGAGGTCAGGTGGCAGGAGGCAGAGGAGTCGCTTGGCCCCACACCAGTTAAACCCACACTCACTCCCACTCTGCGGAGCAGCCAGCTTTGAAATCCCCATTCCAACTGCCTCAGCATCTCCAGGAAAGCTTTCTCATTATCTTGCCTAAGTGACCATTTTAAGGGCTTTGGATTTACCCTTCTTTTTGGAAGTGAAATTAAAATCAATCTTAATTAAGGCATAAAGAGACTTCTCATGGTTGCGCAAGGCCAACTCGTTGATCACATTCAAACACAAATGGGTTGAGCAAGGAGCGGGGTGTGGCACCCCCTGCCAGGGAGCCCCTAATGAACACTTCCCATTCGATGGCTGCCTGTGCTGAAGGTCCTTTAAAGGGGACAGCAGAGTCATGTAAGGACAAAGACTTCTAGAGCTCTTGGCTACCAGGGCTCATAGTAGATTAGATGATGAACCAATAGTGTCCCAAGATTCACTCTCAAAACTCCCCAAAAGAAACGCATGAAGAAACTGAAAACCATGGGTGCTTTCCTATCCCATTCACCTTCTTGTACGTCTTAGTTTGCTCCAACTACTAAGCTCTGTCTCATCCTTCCACCAGTACCCACCCCCTCCCCATTCAGATCCTCACTTAGATGCAGCCCTCCCTAACCCTGCTTCACCTGGCATCCTAGTCCCCTCGCCCTGCTATGCCTTCCTCTTTCCACAGCACTCACTGCCTTCCAGCTCACTCTTCAATTTACCCATTTATTATCCTCACTGTCTGTCTCCCCACAAAATAAAGTCAAGTCTGCACAGGCAGAGATCGTTGTTGGTGAGGCTCCCTCAGTACCCAGAAGGGTGCTTGGTGCACAGATCGGGGGTCGCCTCTCAGGGGAGGTATTTCCAGGTGCTCCTTCCCATCTCTTTTTTGCAGCTTGTGGATTCCTACCTGGTTGAGGATGGAAGTGCCTAGTCCTAAATCCCTTCCTGGCCTGGGGCACTTGCTGAAAACTTCAGACCCGTCCTGTCCCCACGTGTGTGGGAATCCCGAGACGAGCCTCAGGCGGAACCCACCCTCCCTGAAGCACTGGCTGGTGAGGCCCACACACCTGGCTCAAGGAGTAGGCGTCCCTAAAGACCTGGGGAGGTACACGACAGGCGCGTGCCATGCTTGATCAGGCACCCAGGCGTGTGTTTATCACCTAATTCGTGAATTACCTTAAGTAAATTCTAAATTCCAAACTGATTTCCCATATCACCTTAAATGTTTGTTAGATCCTTCTTCTGTGGCTGGGTGGTATTTTCTCAGACAGCAAAACTTGATGGTAATGTTACTAAAGCATACATTTAATAGCAGGGGAGGTAAATCTGCCAGGGAAGAAATAGGCCAGCATCACGTGAAACATTCCAAAGCCTAGTGGATGTCCAGGTTTTTATCTGACCAGGGCTGTGTAACCGCTCCACTAACACAAGCCACCAGGAGGCCTCTGTGACTACTGTCTCCTCTCTGACTACCCTGGCAGGGACTCACTGAGCTAGAGATGGGGTAGACAGGTGTCTTCCCACCCCTCAGTGCCCTCATGTTCGGGCTTCCTGGGCCGACTGCCTCCTGCTCCACTCCTGGCCCCTGTGGGAAAGCCCCCACTGCCTCTCACCTCATGAAGCCCAGGAACACCAGCAGGACGAGGCTGACAAGCCACCCGGCGGTGGCGAAGGCCTTGGGCATGGTGAGTGCGCCCGTGCCCACGATGAGGTTAAACATGTACACCAGCCCAACCTGGAACCGACAGAGGCGACATTCAAGCCCAGAACTTAATCAACATCTCCCCTTAACAGCTCCCAAGGAACGACCCTAGTGATGGCACCACTGTGGAGGCCAGAAGGCCAGACTTTAGACAGGGAAGGAGGCAGGACAGGAGAATTACACCTGGGGTCTAAGGAGCCAGGCCTTGCAACCACAGAGCCTGTTAACCAAACATGAATACGTGGATGACTCAAGCCCTGGGGTTCAGTTTCATCTCTATTCCTACTGTCATCACTGCTGCCCCTCCTAAAGCTGCATCGCAGATGCTAGCACTCTGCTCAACCAGGCTGTAGGCTTCCCGGGGACAGAGCACCATAGGCGGGGTACCTGGCACAAAGGTCAGCGTATAATGCTGACCTCAAAGAAACACCCACTTTTCCAAGACCACTGAGCATGTGGGCTCAAGGTCACTGCCATTGTCCTTTGGGACATGGATATTCATGCTTCCCTTTCTCCACCCCCTCCCCATATCAACTTCAGGTTTTCTTTAAAAAAATTGAGATATAATTCACATACCATAAAATCCACCCATTTAAAGTACATACATCAGTGGGTTTTAGTAATATTCACAAGGTTGTGTGACCAGCACCACCAGCTAATTCCATTTTATCACCCCCCCAAAAAAAACCCATTTCCATTAGCAGCCACTCCCCATTCTTCCCTCCCCGCTTGCTCACCCAACTTCAGAGTGATTTCTCAGGTCACTCACTGACTTCAGGTTTTTAAACCAACCCACAGT
Source organism: Piliocolobus tephrosceles (assembly GCF_002776525.5). Lineage (NCBI taxonomy): Eukaryota > Metazoa > Chordata > Mammalia > Primates > Cercopithecidae > Piliocolobus > Piliocolobus tephrosceles. The sequence goes on along the minus strand of NC_045449.1, from coordinate 68,394,854 downwards.
TTACAATGATTCCCTTTCCAAGATCTGAACCGTGAACTTCCTGTCTGACCCAAGCCCCTACCCTTCTGTGATGCTCTCCAGTCCCCCAGCCTCCTCCCCTGCCAATCCTCCCTCCCAGAAGCCCACCCTGATTTTGGCATCATCTGCTTCCTTTACTGGCGCAATCAGCAGACTCCACCAAGCAAACGCCTCCTTTCCTCGTGTATTTCTCTTAGTATGAACCTTTCTGCAGACCTCAAGTCCAGCTGCCCGCTAGTCACCTACACCTAGACATCCCATTAGTGGCCCCATCCTCCTTCCTTCCCCTCCAGATCACAGTCCTAGTGACTTTATTTCTGTAACTTCTTTGGTGGCTAACTCTGGCTCCTATCCTTATTTACAATTCAAATGAGTCTTTCTGGCCTGGACTGGTGCAGCAGACTCCTAACTGGTCTTCCTGTACTCTGCTAAATTGGGCGACTTATCGTATGCTTTACCACCTGTTTCTGATCATTAAAAAAGACAAACACCCTATCTCTGGGAATGCTCACCCGTTTCTCATTTTCTCTTCCTGTTCTTAGAAAGATGCGCTTTTCTTTATTTTAAAAGTTTTCTAAGATAGCCACATGCTGAATTTGTGATCAGAAACACACAAATTGGTGCCCATTCTCCCAGACTCGGTCAATTATGTTTTTTTTTTAAAGCATGAAGAGGACGGGTGCAGTGGCTCACTCCTGTAATCCCAGCACTTTGGGAGGCTGAGGTGGGTGGATCACAAGGTCAGGAGTTTGAGACCAGCCTATCCAACATGGTGAAACCCTGTCTCTACTGAAAATACAAAAATTAGCCGGGCGGTGGCGTGTGCCTGTAATCCCAGCTACTCAGGAGGCTGAGGCAGAAGAATTGCTTGAACCTGGGAGGTGGAGGTTGCAGTGAGCCAAGATTGTGCCACTGCACTCCAGGCTGGGCAACAGAGTGAGACTCTGTCTCAAAAAAAAAAAAAAAAAAAAGGCATGAAGAAATAGAGATGGCCAACTCCCGCCTTGGGGTATTGGCTGGGGGAAGGAGGGGTTGGGCAGTGGCTAGAAAAGACAGGCTTCCCAGCAGGTGCTAACTGGACATTTGAGAGTAGGACATACGGGAGGCCACCCTGTGGAGAGGAAAGCTCTCTGCCTGCAGTACGTGAATACCTGGCACAGGACCAAAGCCCTCTTGTGCCACCTCCCCAGCCCCTCAACTCCTACCCAGCCTTCAGGGCCCATTCCAATGCAACTTCTTTTTTTTTTTTGAGACCGAGTCTCGCTCTGTCGCCCAGGCTGGAGTGCTCACTGCAAGCTCCACCTCCCGGGTTCATGCCATTCTCCTGTCTCAGCCTCCCGAGTAGCTGGGACTACAGGCGCCCGCCACCACGCCCGACTAATTTATTGTATTTTTAGTAGAGACGGGGTTTCACCGTGTTAGCCAGGATGGTCTCAATCTCCTGACCTCGTGATCCGCCTGCCTCGGCCTCCCAAAGTGCTGGGAGTACAGGCGTGAGCCACTGTGCCCGGCCTCTAATGCAACTTCTACCACAAAGTCCTTCCCAGGCTCCCAAAGTTGTCCTGCCTCCCGCCTTTGAATCCTTGTGGCAATAACACTTCTTATGCCCTCTCTTGGGTTTCAGATATTGGCATATTTCTCTTTTCCCTGTTAATACATATGAAGCCCACTGTGACTGTGGGCTGTGTCTCACTTCTTTCTGCATTTCTCAGGGTGCCTGGCACACAGGCTGGAGATGGGAACACCCAGCTGATTGCACTGGACCCTGCTTGGGTTATCTCTGACGTGAGGCTGAGAGTCTTCATCATCCAGTTTTGGATATCACAATCTCAATTTTTATTTTATGAGACAGAGTCTTGCTCTGCTGCCCAGGTTGGAGTGCAGTGGTGTGATCCTGGCTCACTGCAACTTCCGCCTTCCAGATTCAAGCGATTCTCCTGCCTCAGCCTCTGGAGTAGCTGGGATTACAGGCGCCCACCACGTCTGGCTAAGTTTTATAATTTTATTAGAGACAGCGTTTCGCCATGTTGGCCGGGCTAATCTCTAACCCCTGACCTCAGGTGATCCACCCGCCTCGGCTTCCCAAAGTGCTGGGATTACAGGAGTGAGCCACTGCGCCCAGCCCGCAATCTCAATTTGATCCCATGGACAAATTCCAGAAGGATGAAAACAAGTTTGAATTATCTTCCTACTGCCTTGCTTGGATCACAACATCATCGATATGATTCCCCTCTGGGAGTCCTGGCTCAGAGTGGTGCTGCTAGAAGAATTTTGAGGGCAGAAGCTAGGCGAGACAGGGAACACACAGCCCATTGCTGGTCTTCTGAATGGTAAGTTCTGGCTTTTCACAGTAACTGTGAATGTCTATAACTAACTCATGTTTACTTTTGCTGAGGTTAGTTTCAATCACTGGCACTTTCATGCTCGTGTGTACAAGGGTGGGAATGGGTCACCTAGCTAGTTCAGTTCTGTTCATTTATTCAACAACCAACAAGAGCCTTCTACAGACTGGGCCCTGTGCTTGGAACTGAGGATATGATAATAAACCAGACAGACATGGCCCTTGAACTCATGGGGCTACATTCTAAGGAGGAGACAGACAACAAGAAAACAACTACAGGCCAGGTGTGGTGGCTCACACCTGTGATCCTAGCACTTTGAGGTGAGCATATTGTCTCAGCTGAGGAGTTCGAGACTAGCCTGGGCAACATGGCAAAACTCCATCTCTACTAAAATACAAAAAATTAGCCGGGCATGATGGTGCACGCCTATAATCCCAGCTACTCGGGAGGCTGAGGCATGAGAATCACTTGAACTCAGGAGGCAGAGGTTGCAGTGAGCTGAGATCATGCCACTGCGCTCCAGCCTGGGAAGAAAACAACCACGGTTTCAGCTTGAGAGAGGCGTTATGAAGCAAAGAATCAGGGCGCTGTGAGAAGACACAGTGGGAAAGCACTGGAAACAGTGGATACCCCAGGAAGGGTGCTGAAGGATGAGAAGGTGCTGCCCAGGCGACAGGCGAGGGAGAGGCTTCCCGGTCCAGAGGCCTACAGGTAGTAGGCCTACCGCGGCAGGTAGGCTCGAGGAGCTTTCAGAAGGCCTGTGCGGCTCAAGCACAGTAAGCTGGCCAGGGGTGGGGCTGGAAGAGGCTGCAGTCAGACTGCGCAGAGCCCTTTTGGATGGGACAAGGGGTTGGATGTTTTGGAGCATTTGGAGCAGGGCACTAACAGAACAGACCCCAGCAGACAACCTAACATCTGCCCTCCCTGCAGCTCTGTGCTCTGCTTATCGCTTCTGTTAGCAGTAATACTTACGAAGGGATAAAAACCTTATTTCTTTATGGAGAATGATTCCCATAATGGAAGCAAAGAGAAAGCACAGAGGCATAAGAAAGTGATAGTTCTAGGCTAGGTATGATGGCTCGTGCCTGTGATCCCAGCACTCCTGAGGTGGGAGGATGGCTTGAGTCCAGCAGTTTGAGACCAGCCTAGGAAATGTAGCAAGACTCTGTCTCTACAAAAAATAAAAAATATTAGCCAGGGATGGTGGCAAGCGCCTGTAGTCCCAGCTACTTGGAAGACTGAGATGGGAAAATCGCCTGAGCCCAGAAGTCAAGGCTGCAGTGAGCTGTAATTGCTTACTGGGTGTCAGAGTGAGACCCTGTCTTAAGAAAAAGAAAGAAAGTAATGGTTCTTGGGCAAAAGTTTTATGGGGGAACTAAACAGTGTAAGAGGCATCTGTAAATTCAGGGAAGCTTAAAGGTCTTGGGATGTAAAAGTCAAAGGTCTCTTGTGGATCAGGGTTTCTCAGCTTGGGCACTGTGGAAATTTGGGGGCCAGGTCTTTTTTCACGATGGGGGCCTGTCCTGTGCATTGTATGATGTTTAGTGACACCCCTGGCCTTTACCCACTAGGTGCCAGTAACAACCTCTCTCCAACCATTAGTGTCCTGACAATCAAAAATGCCTCTAGACACTGCCTACTGTCCTCTGGGGGGCAGAATCACCACTAGCTGACAACCACTGCTGTAGAGAGAGGTACAATGAAATAAGCATGCTCCCAAAAGAAACTTACGAACCTTTAAGAACTTTACAAAGAAATGAATGAAGAGAGAAACTACAGTTGAGAGCGGAAATGGGTCATTGCAGTTGTCTTGCTTTGCGGCAATTTTTTCAGTTCCAAAGCAAGCCCTGTGTGTTTAGTGGGCGCTCAGGGAATCCTGCAGGGTAATGTAGGACTTCTCTGCTTTCTGAGGACTGCGGCAGTCCTGGCAAGCATTCAATCCTCGTTACCTTCTGTAAAGGTAATCAGTGAGGGCCAATCACAAGGAGCAGACGTAGAGGCAGGAAGCAAATCTGGGCTGAGCCACAGGCTGGGTCAGGAGGGGTTGTGGGGAAGGAAGAGAAAGGAGACCTTCTCTTCTGTTGGTCGTGGGACGGTTCTGTGGGCCAGACTCTGGGAAGTAGTGGCAGAAAGCTGAGGAACAGGCTCTACTGCAGTCTCGATAATGAAGACCAATGCATGCATCCTAAACCGAGTTACCTCCAATTCTCACCTCTTCCTCTGTGGCTGCACTGGAGGAGGCACAGGCACTGCTCCTTGGGACTGCTGGCCTGCTCTCCTATGCTCTAGAGAGCTCAGTGCAGCATCCCACATGCCTCACCTCCACCCAGCAGCCTCACTTATGACCTGCATGGGGCAGACGTCACCAGTATCTTTCAACAGCTTCCCTTCTGACAGTTGTCAAAGGAAACAGAAGGCAGCAAAGATGCGGAAGCAATGACTAGGATTTCAGGGTGTGAAACAAGCACTCTCTCCTTCGAAAGCAACCACAACAATCTTGAGCAGGAACCAGCAGGCAGAGGCACCCTCAGTGGCTGACCCTTCTGTTGGGCGTGACCTACGGCATCCTGTATTTTGATCACACGACAACCACTTCAGTTCTGTGTCACTCCTGGTCCTCATAAATGGAGAAACAGACATGCCTGTCCTGAGATCCCTTATGGGGACATGTACCCGTCTGAACCACGTTCCTGTGTTCAGCACTATCCTTGAGAGAGTGGGACATCTGAGCCACCTAGGTGGCTCATCTACTTGTTACAAATATTTTAGGCAGAATAATTCAAGCTAAAGCGAACATCCTTGGAACTCCTGAAGGGGAAAAGAACTCAAAATAAATGGGGCAATAAAGAACTAAGGAGAAGCTTTGTCTTGTAAATGACCATGGGCTGAAGAACACATATGAATTACATGCCCCCTTTCTTGGTTTCCCAAGGCAGCCAGAGCAGCGTTCTGTTCACATTGTCTTGAGCTGGGGCCTGCAGGGGTAGTCAGAGCAGCATCAGCAGCAAGTTAGTTCCATAGCTCATCTGAGCTCAGTGACAAACTCTTCTGGTGGTACAGAGGACCAAGAATTGTTTGAGGATGGGGGAGTGAAGGAACCCTTAGGAAGCAGGTGTCTCCTCCCCTCAGAACACTGACCACTATACCTCCTGTTTGATGCCACATCATCCCCACCGCACCCCACCTCCTCCCTACATCTCTCTTCACCAGTAGGATAAAAGAACACAAGCACTTGTTTATGGCCAATGCCCAGAGCTGGCCCTCTGGACAACAAAGACCCTGAACGAAATAAAACACATTTATTGCACGTTATGCACATGTACCCTAGAACTTAAAGTATAATAAAAAAAATAAAATAATAAAATAATAATAAAAAAAAAAAAACATAGGAGATGGAGAACAAAAAAGGGCAGAGGGCACTGAAGCTTGCGGGCCTAACTTCCTGATTTCCTGTGGGCACGTGACTTATGAAAGGACCCCTTAAACAACCGGACACACTAGAAATGGGGACATATCAAAGTGTTTTCCTTACAAAACTTACTTACAGGGATGACTCATTTCCTTATCTTTAAGTTTACAGATGTTGTAAGAAAAAGCAGGAACTGTGGTGACTTTTATATCAATAGACAGCATGGAGATTTCATCGCTGACAGCAATGAAAACAGCTCTCAGGAGGCTGAGAGCTGTTACATAATTCCACAAACGAGAGGGACACTATTCATTCCATTCCAGGGTTCATGAAAGACTTCCCCTGAGAGGCCGGGTGCAGTGGCGCACAGCTGTAATCCTAGCACTTTGGGAGGACGAGGCAGGTGGATCAGCTGAGGTCAGAAATTCAAGACCAGCATGACCAACATGGTGAAACCCTGTCTCTACTAAATACAAAAAAATTAGCCAGGCGGGGTGGTGCATGCCTGTAGTCCCAGCTACTTGAGAGGCTGGGGCAGGAGAATCACTTGAACCCAGGAGGCGGAGGCAGTGAGCTGAGATTGCGCCATTGCACTCCAGCCTGGGCAACCAGAGTGAAACTCTGTCTTTAAAAAAAAAAAAAAAAAGACTTCCCCTGAGAAATTACAGAGGTGAAGGGTGAAGAAGCCTCCTTTACTGCCACACATGAATGGCACAGGCCCAACAGGAAGACTCTGGAATCAGGAAGGCTTTCTTCCAGCTGTGAAGGAAGTATCTCTAAGACATTTCCTTGTGGAGACACTTCCTTGTCCATCACACCACAATGCTAGTCTGTGAAGCTAGCAGAAAAAGACCAGGGATCCCCAGGCTAGGAAGCTATGTACAAGGCAGGGCAGCTGTTGAAGGCAGGTCAAGTTCTAGAAAGAAGACTCTTGCTACTTAGGGCAGTGCTGCTTTTGCCTGGGATAGTTGGTAACAACCTGAGTCAACCATCTGATTATTCCAACCCTCTGGCTACTTATCCAGACAAGATGGCCCTGTGATGTAACAACTATGACCAATCATACGTTACATAGAGAAGATAAATTGAGTATGTGTTGGGGGCAGCGAGAGGCAACACAGACCTAAGACAGTGAAATCAATCATGCTAGCTGTTCTAATTGCAGAGTCCACCAAACTGTAATTAGAAGTCTTTGTATGCTTTCACTGCGTCTTACGCCATCCAAGACTATAAAAGTTGTGCAATTTAAAATTCAGTAAAGATCAAAGCAGTTTCCAACTACTGAGATGAGCAAAACCCAGAGTCAACAGCTGTCAATCACTGTTCATCTGAAGGGCAGCACTGCAGGCAAGTGGTAGCCTGGAGATGAACATTATTTTTGAGACGGAGTTTCGCTCTTTTTGCCCAGGATGGAGTGCAATGGCTCGATCTCAGCTCACTGCAACCTCCGCCTCCCGGGTTCTCCTGCCTCAGCCTCGCGGGTAGCTGGGATTACAGGCACATGCCACCATGCCTGGCGAATTTTGTATTTTTAGTAGAGACAGGGTTTTACCATGTTGGCCAGGCTAGTCTTGAACTCCAGACCTCAGGACATCTGCCCACCTGGGCCTCACAAAGTGCTGGGATTACAGGCGTGAGCCACCGCGCCTGGCTCAGGATTAACATTACAAACAGCACGGCGATTTTGTTTGGTTTGACCACTGTGACAAACACCTTAAAAAGAGAATAAATCTGACTTACATTCTGAGCCACCAGAGTAGCCCTGTAGCCGCTGCCCCATGGAACTCCCCCATCCTGCTTCCACCACGGTCTGCTCAAGCAGCAGCACTCACTAGTCCCATCCCCAGGAAGCAGTGTGCTTTTCTAGAAGCCAGGAACACTTCAGTGAGCAAAAGGTTCTATAAGTCACACTCACGTAGGAAGAATAGAGTTCCCCGGTCTCCGTAATTTCACCCGCCATTTCCAAAAGTGAGGAAGCGCTGGCAGCCGAGGTTCCTTAGGTGCAGGGGCGGCGGCTGCTGCACCTCTTTAAAACAAAAGAGCGGAGTTCACCTGTCTGATGGACTGAGATGGGGTGGGAGGAGGCTTGCAGCCTTTCCCCGCCACCTCTGGTTCTTTTATCACAGACACTTAGGGCCTCAGTATCTGTCACAAGACTCAACCCCGAGGGAGGGGTCACCCCGGATGACAGAAATCTGGACGATTTCTTCTAACTTCTCCCTTGCTCTGCAGGGCACTGCTCTGTGCCCAGCACGGATGTTTTCAATGTTGCTCGGAGTGCAAGTGATTGAAGGGGCCTCTAAAGCCACTAAGTCTTACCCACCACAAAAGCCCCCTTTCCACGCTCTGGGGTGGTTATCCCCATTTAATTACAGCAACCAGGAGCTCACTACCACACAGGGGAGCCCAAGGAACTGTCTGCCGCCTCTGCCTAGGGCAGGGAGCTGGGGGCTTTCCTACATTATCCCTCCAACCCCACTCAAGGCCCTAAGGCCTTCTTTTCTTAACGGGGCCTCCACTCCCTGACCCAACCTACTCTCTTAGGGTTCCCCACCCTCAAAGCTCCCTCTTTTCTCAAGAGCCCCACTCCCAGCCTCTCCCTCTCTCTGCCTCCTGGAGGAGTCCCGAGTCTGATGCAGCCCCGCCCCGCCCCAACCTATCCCATCCCGTCCAGTCCTCTCCCGCCCGTCCCGTCCCGACTCGACCCGACCCGACCCGACCCGACACCTGCAGCACAGCCAGCTCCGGAGCCTCCACCTCCCGCCAGCAGGCTGCTGCCGGCGCCAGCTGTCCCGCACCAGCGTCCGCAGCGCGCATGCGCCCGCCGCGCAGCCCACCTTCTTCTAGTCCGCTGACTGGGCGCCTCGCGGGGGCGGGACCGGGATTGGGGCAAGGCGGCTGCCGTCAGCATGGCGGAAGTGGGCGGGGCGCGCTCTCACGCGCATGTGGGAGGGGCGGCAGCCGGTTGGGCCTGGGAGCGTGGCTGGTTGGAGGAGGTGGATCACCCCTTCTGCAGTGGACGATTTCGTCGGTGGTGGGTGGGTGTGAGCTTGGCAGTACCCGGGTCCGCGTGGTTGGAGGGTCGAGGAAAGTGATCTAGAACGCCACTTAAAGGGGAGGGCCTGAGATTAAGCCCGCCTAGCCCTGAAGTGGTCGGAGGCGGGGAGGAGGGAGTGGCCAGAGCCCCGTGGGGTGGTCGCCACGGTGAGGCCGGAAGCAGGTTTAAGGCAGGGCTGAAAGTTGACTCTAGGTTGGAATCCCTGGACTGGGGCAAGTAATGGGAGCTCTAGAGATAAGGCTTGGTACTTGGTGCTTGGGTTTGAGGAATCGAAGTTCTGGGGAGTGGACGGAAGGAACCAGCAGAAACGGAGCCCAGGCTTGGCCCCCTGGGGTGGGAGTCAAAGATTGTTTAATAATCCTTAACCATCCCGGTTCTCTTTCTAGCAAGAATTTTTGGAGTCTGTATTCTCTGGAGTGTCTGGAAGGAAAGAATAACGTAAGTCAACTTAGCCCCAGGAGGAAAGCCGGAGCTCCCACCCAAAGTTGGAAATTCAGGGTCCTGAAGTCTTTGCTCTCCCTATCTGCATGCAGGCTGCTACCATGAGGCTGAATCAGAACACCATGCTGCTGGGGAAGAAGGTGGTACTTGTACCCTACACCTCGGAGCATGTGCCCAGGTATCTTTCCTGCTTGACATGGGGTGCGTAGCAGCATCCAGAGCTGTGTAAGGTACAGCCTCAGTCTCAGGGCTGTTTCCCCTAAGAAGATACATTGGTTGTGAGAAATAACTATATATGAGGGGGGAAAAAAAGGCTGGGTGCCGTGGCTCACGCCTGTAATTCCAGGACTTTGGGAGGCTGTGGCAGGAGGATCGCTTGAGCCCAGGAGTTCGAGACCAGCTTGGGTAACATAGCGAGACCTCATCTCTACAAAAAATATAAAAATTAGTCAGGCATGGTGGTGCACAGCTGTAGTCCCAGCTACTAGGGAGGCTGAGGTGGGAGGATTGCCTGAGCCCAGGAGCTGAAGACTGCAGTGAGCTGTGATTGCACCACTGTACTCCAGCCTGAGTGACAGAGCAAGAACCTGTCTCAAAAAAAAAAAGCCGGCACGGTGGCTGGCACCTGTAACCCCAGCACTTTGGGAGGCTGAGGTGGGCGGATTATGAGGCCAGGAGTTCGAGACCAGCCTGGTCAACATGATGAAGCGCCGTCTCTATTAAAAATACAAAAAATTAGCAAGACTTGGTGGCAGGTACCTGTAATCCCAGCTACTCGGGAGGCTGAGGCAGAAGAAGCGCTTGAACCAGGGAGTCGGAGGTTGCAGTGAGCCAAGATCACACTGCTGCACTCCAGTCTGGGCAACAGAGCGAGACTCCGTCTCCAAAAAAAAAAAAAAGGCCAGGTGTCTCACTTCTGTAATCTCAGCACTTTGGGAAGCTGAGGCAGTTGGATCACGAGGTCAGGAGTTCGAGATCGGCCTGGCCAACATGATGAAACCCTGTCTTTACTAAAAATCAAAAAAATTAGGTGGGCTTGGTGACAGGCACCTGTAATCCCAACTACTTGGGAGGGTGAGGCAGGAGAATCGCTTGAACCGGGGAGGGGGAGGCTGCGGTGAGCCGAGATCACACTACTGCACTCCAGCGTGGGTAACAGAGCAAGACTCTGTCTCAAAAAAGAAAAGAAAAGAAAAGAAAAAAGGCTGGGCGCAGTGGCTCAGGCCTGTAATCCCAGCACGAGAGGCTGAGGCGGGCAGATCACGAGGTCAGGAGATAGAGACCATCCTGGCTAATACGGTGAAACCACATCTCTACTAAAAATACAAAAAAATTAGCTGGGCATGGTGGCGGGCACCCGTAGTCCGTACTACTTGGGAGGCTGAGGCAGGAGAATGGCGTGAACCCAGGAGGCGGAGCTTGCAGTGAGCCAAGATTGTGCCACTGCACTCCAGCCTGGGTGATAGAGGGAGACTCCATCTCAGAAAAAAAAAAAAGAGACCAGCCTGACCAACATGGAGAAACCCCATCTCTACTGAAAATACAAAAACATTAGCCGGGTGTGGTGGCACATGCCTGTAATCCCAGCCTGGGCAACAAGAGTGAAACTCCGTCTCAAAAAACAAAAAAAAAAAAATAGCAGAAGCTGGGGACTGTGACTTCCTTGGAAGGAGCTGCCCATCCTCTTCCCTTTCTTTCTCTCAGCTTTCTTTTTGGCCTTTCAGCAAGGAACTGCTTTATGTAAACTAAAATGTGTAAGAAAAAGAAATTGTCTTTTCACCTAATCATAAATGAGTGATGTTTCCCTGGTGTCAGGGATTATGTTCAGTTCTTGGAGACTTAATGTTAGCTTGTCCTTAAACTCTGAGCTGATGAGTTGTGATATCTACCATGCGAAAGGCCAGGACCGAGTCCTGATGGGATTCCTGTGGGGGCAGTTGGCACATGGCTGGTAGGTTGGGTTAGGGGTGCTGTAGCTGGGTATTCTCTACTTGTAGTGTTCCGTTTGAGGGTTCCTGGTGCCCTAACTTTGTGGGGATCTGTCCAGCCGCCTTTGTTGAGGTCGGCTTGCCATATACTTCCCCTTCTGGAATTTGAAGAATGTTTGGTTTCAGACTGCTCTTCCGCACTGATCCGAGACAGGATAGGAAGTTGGACAGATAGAACTGACTCCTCCTGCTGTTCTCTTGTAAGACTAGCTTGCTTCTGGGTCTTGTGCCTGTGGCCCCTGCCTTAGGAGCAGTCATAACCCTTTGGGTCTTCTTTGAGCCCTGTGTTAGCCCTGTGGGGTTTTGGACCCTCACATTATAAGGTGTCAGACATATGCCTCTGAATGAGTCCTCCATGTCTAAGGTCACCCCTCTGTCCCAGCAGGTATCACGAGTGGATGAAATCAGAGGAGCTGCAGCGTTTGACAGCCTCAGAGCCGCTGACCCTGGAGCAGGAGTATGCCATGCAGCGCAGCTGGCGGGAAGATGCAGACAGTGAGGAGTGCCCCCCACTCCCCCGGCCCTGGTACTGGGAGGGCTGATCCACAGTCAGTCTCCAGGTTCCCTCCTTTTTCCAGTCCCACTACGGAAGCTT
>NC_045449.1:68382487-68382903 GCF_002776525.5 Piliocolobus tephrosceles | reverse complement strand
CCAGGTTCCCTCCTTTTTCCAGTCCCACTACGGAAGCTTTGTGAAAAGCCTGAAAGGTGCTGGAACTCCTGTATTCTCATGCCCCTGAAGCCAGTCCCTGTGGCTGACCCTTCCGTCCTCTTCCCCACCCACTGCGTTGGGCTTGGAAGGATTTAGAGAAAGTAGAGCATCTGGGGCTCTGGCTGTAAATTTCCGCCCTGCCCCTCACATCCCTCACCACCGCCTAGTGTGGTGACTGTGCTCCTCTGTCTTCCCTACTCTCTGAGAATTTGGTTGCTGGTTGGAGAGGCTTTTTCTGTAGGAGGCAGATTTGGAGTTTTGTAATGAGCTGAAGGAAGCTCTGGGACCCCCTCTTCTCCCGGCAGACTCAGAGATGCTGGTGTTCTGCAGTGCTGTGGTTTGGGAGAGATGCTGGT
>NC_045449.1:68322310-68382477 GCF_002776525.5 Piliocolobus tephrosceles | reverse complement strand
CTGTGGTTTGGGAGAGATGCTGGTGTTCTGCAGTGCTGTGGTTTGGGTAGGAATACCGTCCTCTCTTCTCTCCTCTGGGAAGTGTGTGCGATAGCCCTGTCACCTCCTCCTCAGAGTGTACCTTCGTTGTGCTGGATGCCGAGAAGTGGCAGGCCCAGCCAGGCGCCACCGAAGAGAGTTGCATGGTGGGAGATGTGAACCTCTTCCTCACAGATCTAGAAGACCCCACCCTGGGGGAGATCGAGGTCATGATCGCAGGTTTGTTTCACCTAGCCCTGCCTTCCCCCGACTCTTGGCTGTCAGATATGCTGACTGTCAGATATGCTGACTCTGAGCCTGCAGAGGCCGCATAGGGTGGGCACTCACAGGGCTCCCTGGGAGGCTCCATGTTGGTGAGCCCAGGGCCTGGCTGGGCAGCCTGCCCACCTAGCCCCCCTCAGCCTGGTACACCCCCAGGCACATCACTTTACTCCTTGTGCTTAGGCGTGAACTTAACCCTTGGTATGGGGTAGATTCAAGGATGGTCAGTCCCATACCTGGGGTGGGCTGGGGACCCTCAGAAAATAAATGATCTTCTCTGGAGCATCTTGTCATATTACAGGGGGAGGCTCTCCTGTTTCTGCTCCTTCTTGGTCCTCAGTTTTCCCCAAGTGGCTACTGACTATCCCTGTGAGGCAGCATACTGATTCCATGAGGTAAAGGAGTCAGCTTTGAAGTCAAATTGCTGGCCACTGCACTCCAGCCTGGGCGACAGAGCGAGACTCCGTCTCAAAAAAAAAAAACTGCTGGGTTGCAAGCTGTGAGGCCTTTCGCACTTCTCTGTGCTTGTTTCCTCGTCTGCAGAATGGTAATGATAGTAGCAACTTCAGAGTTGTTGAGAATTAAATGAGATGATGTCTGTCAAGTGCCCACACTGGAGCCTGGCACATGGCGTCAGTGCCGCTCCTGTTGTTTCTCCTAGAGCCCAGCTGCAGGGGTAAGGGCCTTGGCACTGAGGCCGTTCTCGCGATGCTGTCTTACGGTAAGAAAGTGTGAGCAGACAATGCGGGAAGTGGCCAGGCCTCAGGTGAACCTTGTTCAGGTCTGAGGGTTGGGGGCAGGCGAAGGTTCCTCCCCTCCTCTGCAGCTTGGGACAGGAGGGGTGGGGGTAGGCGCCTCCTTACTTGCCCCTCTCTCATCTCTGCGAGGAGTGACCACACTAGGTCTGACCAAGTTTGAGGCTAAAATTGGGCAAGGAAATGAACCAAGCATCCGGATGTTCCAGAAACTTCACTTTGAGCAGGTAAGGATGTCCTTGGGCAGAGTGAGGCCTAGACCTGGGTGGTGAGCCTGGTGGTGTTAACACTGTAACTTAGCAGGCTTTGTTCTCTCTGGCTCATGTAGGTGGCTGCGAGCAGCGTTTTTCAGGAGGTGACCCTCCGACTGACAGTGAGTGAGTCCGAGCATCGGTGGCTTTTGGAACAGACCAGCCACGTGGAAGAGAAGCCTTACAGAGATGGGTCGGCAGAGCCCTGCTGATGGCTGGGCCTTGTGGGCAGCCACCCTGTGTGAGCAGGGTGTTGGGCCCATGCACTCCAAAGACCAGAGCCCTGCACTGGGAGAGTGCTCCTGGCCCAGCCCCAGGCTGGGAATCACCTTTCGGGGCCCTTCAGACTGTGGCGGGGCTTGCTGTGGCCTCCCTCCAGCTGGTGGTGTGGCTGAGCAGACTCCAGGGCCAGGGCCAGGCCCAGTCCCCTTGTCCCCTCCTGGCCAAAGCCAGACCCAGACTCTAGGAAACTGGAATGGAGGGCAGGAATCCATGGGAGATGTTGGGATGAAAGTGGGACCTGGAGGTGCAGGGATACCTGGAGCATGGATGGGAGTGGAGAGACCTTTCTCCTTGGAGGCCAGAGGTGCTGCCCTGGCTGGGAGTGAAGCTCCAGGCATGGCCAGCTTTCCTGGTTTTCCCATTTAGTCTGTGTCAAGAGCTACCAGGAGGCCCAGCCTCTGTGTCCACTCAAGGGCAGCTTGGTCCTCTTGTCCTGCAGAAGCAGGCTGCTGTGACCCTGGGCGCTTGACCTGGGAACAACAGGTGGTCCAGAGAGAGTGTGGCCTGGCCCCTCAACCTAGCGTCCCTCCTCCTCTCTCCTGGAGCCAGTCTTGAGTTTAAAGGCATTAGTGTTGGATACAGCTCCTTGTGGCCGGAGAACACCCCTCTGTTGATGAAGCTCAGGGGGCACTGAGGAAGCAGAGGCCCCTCAGGGTGCCCTCCTGAAGACAGTGTCAGGCCATCAGCTATGTCCCTCTGGTGCTCTCACATCTGCTCCTCACCCTGCACCTCTAGGAGCAGCAGCCCCTGACTGGCCACGCGGGGGCAGTGGAGGCACAGGCTCAGGGTGGCTGGGCTACCTGGCACCCATGGCTTACAAAGTAGAGCTGGCCCAGTCTCCCTCCACCTGAGGGGAGCACTCTGACTCCTAACAGTCTTCCATGCCCTGCCATCATCTGGGGTGGCTGTCAAGAAAGGCTGGGCATGCTTTCAAAACACAACCATAGGAGCCTTGCAGGGTATTTTCCAGGCGGGGAAACAGTCTTAGATAAGTAAGGTGACTTGCCTAAGGCCTCCGAGCCCCCTTGATCCTGGAGTCTCACACCAGACTACATGTGAAAAACTGACACTGAAAACATGCCTCAGTATAAAACGAACATCATAAAATGAACATGTTGTTTGCCGTGGCTCCCTTCGTTCCACATGTACCTCAGCAATGGGAGTTCCCTCGAGGCCACCCATTCCTTCCACCAGTGTTCAGGTTAATGAAGAGTCAGAGGTCCCCCAGGGCTTCCCATCTGGCAGATGAGGTAGGGAGGGGCCCCTCCACAACCCCTGTCGGGAGGAATCTGTCAGGGGCCAAAGGGTAGAAGCAAGGGCGGGGTGGGGACAGGTCAGCTGAACAGGGTGCTGTTGTGATGAGGGTTTTGGATGGTTCCTCTAACAAGGAGCAGATGGCCAGATAGTCTGTGGGCACGGCCCACTCCCTGATTCCAGATCTTCCTGCTTTACTCATTCCTCTCTGCCCGGAGCCTGTCTTGTGAGAGGTGTCCTTTGGATTGGGTGGAGACTAGCCTGGGGGCACCTTCCTTCTGAGCACCTGCCTGGAACCTCCCGGCCCTGGAGCCTAGCTCTTGCAGGCCACCTTCCCAGACCTCCACATCAGGCTTCAGGTGCCAGAGGTATCAGGGACCTGGGTCTTTTGTTGGGGACAGGGCATTTCGCCCTTGAAAAGGCCCTTCCACCCCACCTAGCCACACAGCATGTCCCAGGGCTCAGTGGACCGGTTTGTTTTCCCCTGGCACTGGACACTTGCCCTCCAATCAGGGCACAATGGCCAGATAAGATAGAGGATCTGGCACCAGCCCAGCCTGCCCCTGGGAATCCTGCACCCCACTGGCTGTAGGCAGAAAGAGTAAAGCCAAGTCCTTACATTCCAAACCCAGCTCCATCCTGGGACACACTTTCCACGCTCCTGGAATTACAGGAACCTCCCAGAGTCCTCTGAGCATGTCTGAGTCCCACTTCCTCTGGTAAATGTCCCTATTAGTCAAGGGGTCCCCAGCCCACATCAGTGCTTACAGCCTGGGACCCAGGCACACTGACCACCAAGCTGAACACCCGGCTGGGTGCATGCATCCTCCTTCCCACAGGACTTCTGCAGCTAGGCCCTCTAGCTAAAGCTACTCAGGCTTGGGGTCACAGGGAGCCCTAGATGGCCCTCCCTCCAGTGTACGCCACCCTCCCAGCCAAAGACCACCCTGGCTTACCATTTCTCACTTTCTACCTATAAGGGTCCAAGGCCAGAGGACAAAACTCCCAAGGAAGACACGGAGGCTGGAGGGTTTGGAGGAACCAGCTGAATTTCTGAAGTGTTTCCTTACAATGGTGGTACCTGGCTCAGGGATGGGCAGGGGTAGCCAAACCCTCCCCTGCTGCCCAGTTCTCTGAGGGTGGGAGTAGGAACAAAAGTTTAAGGCTGAGGCCACTGCCATGCCCTGGATGCAACAACCAGGAAAATCATGTTAATCAAGGAAACAAAAATTCCTCTAGACTCTGCAATACTGCACTCTTAACAACAAAAATCAAATGAAAGCAAGATGTGTCTGCCACAGCTCTTGGGATAACGGATGCCCTGTCCACTGAGAGCGGCAGTTCTGCAGTCAGTGATCAGCCCTGGACCCAATTTATCAAACGGGGGAGGAAGGAAAGGTGCCCTCTCGCCTGGTCCCACGATCCTGGCATGGTGCAGGTCCCAGCGATATCCCAGGCTGAGTGGCAAAGGGACACCCGGTAGGATGAGGCACTCAGGAGGAGGGAGGCAGTCTCCTTTCTAATTGCAGGATGACGGTAACACATTCATCTTCCCTAAGGTAAGGGAAGAACATAGTTCTCTAGAAAAATCATTTGTCAAGAAAGGGGATGTGGGTGCTGATTTGTACGTTGATTCAGGGGAGTAACTGGGGAGAAGGAAAAAGGTGGGGTGGAAGGCTGGCTCGGCCCTGCCAGTCACCGGGTGGCTGGCAGCAGGGCGCTCAGAGGTTGCTGAAGAGTTCGTTTTTCTTGCTCCAGTCCATCTGCGGGGCCCGTTTGCTGCTGCGCTTCTGGTGGGCCCTCTCTTTGGCCATGGCCAGGGAGATGTTGAAGTCCAGGATGGGGTCGGAGGAGGAGGTAGACGAGGGCGCTGTGGAGTCCTGTTTTGGGGGGCTGTCTTGGGAATTCAGCTGTAAAGAGAAGTGGGGGCAGGAAGTTGGGAGTCAGTCCCTCATTAGGCTCCCTGGTCCTCAGCCTCAGTGAGGTGGCTCCCTTGGGGCCGTGCCCAGGGAAGCCAGGTCACAAGAACAGAATGCGGCTCAGCATGTGACCTCAAAGGCAGGCTGGTGTGCCAGGAACAAGTGGGGCCTGGGAATCGGCTTCCTGTAACCCAGTTGCTACCCCCTGCATGGCTGGCCTACCTCCTCGCTGGTGTCACTGGAGGCGGATCTCACCAGGGCTGGCCTGGGGCTCTCTGAGGCTGCCTCTGCCAAGGCTTCACGACTGTTCTCCTTCTGTATCTCACCATTGGTGAAGGGCTCAGGCAGGGGACCATTCAGGTGCTCCTGAGATGGGGTCACTTTGCATTTCTTGAAGAACTCGTCAGTTTCCCTGTCCACCACAAGCAGCTTGGTCTCGTCCCCGCCAGCCCTGATGGCGGACACCACGTCCCCATGCTGCTTCCCCTCCATGCAGACCCCATTCACCTGCAGGGCGGGGTTGAGGAGGCGTTACGGGCACAGGCCTTGGTTCTGGGGCAGGTAGGTGGAGGAGGGCTGGGGGCGGGGGTGGCCACCTTGCTTCTCAGCCAGTTTGCAGTTCACAACTTGGGGATACTGACCCCCATTTCTGCAGAGTCCTGAACTAGGCCAGGGGTCCTCCCGTGGACAGTCAGCTGGGGAGGCAGGATACATGGGAAGGGCCAACGAAAATATCCAGACGAGACTAAACAAACACAGCTGGGAGAGATGGGATGGGAGCGAGCTGGGAGGCTGAGGTGGGGCCCAGTCTGGGTAAGGACTTGCTGTCCGACTTCCCTCTCTGGACCTTGGTTTTCTCACGTGTAAAATGAGAAGTCTTGGGAGAGCTGATCTCTAGCTCTAAGGTTCTAAGACTGTGATTCTGGGACCTGCCTGAGCATGTGGTTCACGTTTCACCTCCCAGGAGCACACACCAGAGCCAGAGCACTGAATGAGGGAGTCTAAAAGCCTAACTTGGGGCCGGATGAGGTGGATCCCGCCTGGAATCCTAGCACTTTGGGAGGCTGAGGTGGGAGGATCAGTTGAGGTCAGGAGTTTGAGACCAGCCTGGCCAAATGTAATCCCAGATACTCAGGAGGTTGAGGCAGGATAATTGCTTGAACCCAGGGGGGGCAGAGGTTGCAGTGAGCTGAGATTGTGCCACTGCACTCCAGCCCAGCCTGGGCAATAGAGCAAGACTCCATCTCAAAAAAAAAAAAAAAAAAAAAAAAATCTCTCTCTCTCTCTCTCAATAAATAAATAAATAAAAGCCTAACTCAGGAGAGGGGTTTTGTTACTGCCACCCGCCTCTGTGTGCCTGGCAGCAGGGAAGCTCTGGAGATGTCCCCAGACATCCCCCTGATCGATGGGTGAATCACAGGCTGCCCAGTATATCTGCTTGGCAAGGAGGAGTCCAGGGGAGAGTAGAGGTAAGAAAGGAATCCATCAGTCAGTCCATCTATCCTTCCATCTATCCATCCACCACCCTTCCCTGCCTCCCTCCCATCCACCCATCCATCCGGCCGCTCCAGGCTGGCTATGCCCATGGGCTAATCAAGCCCATGAAGGCATCATGGTTGTCCCAGGTGCTGCTGATCTGCAGGGGGCGGGGCAGTCAGATAGGAAGAGGGCAAGAAGCATCACCTCCACAATGCGATCCTGGGCCCGGAGACCTGAAGCTTCAGCTGGGGAGTCTGGGTCCACTGACCGGATGAACTGGCCTGGCTTGGACTTGTCGCTGTGCAGGTTGAAGCCAAAGCCACTGGGGCCCTTCTTCATGGTACAGAGCCGAGGCCGAAGCTTGTGCTGCAGGGACAGGGGAGAGTCCATGGCTATTCCACAATGCCCCAGGTTCTGCCTTCCCTGTCCTCTGCCTGGCCCCATCTCCCCAAACAAAGAAGGTTTGGGAGGACGCAAATTTGCTTAGATCCCTACACAGCAATTTGAGAGGGTTCTGGCCCAGGACTCAAAAGACTTGTGTGGACACCCAGCGCCGCAGCAAAC
The DNA here is from genome assembly GCF_002776525.5 of Piliocolobus tephrosceles. NCBI lineage: Eukaryota > Metazoa > Chordata > Mammalia > Primates > Cercopithecidae > Piliocolobus > Piliocolobus tephrosceles. The sequence continues at coordinate 68,375,673 of NC_045449.1, read as the reverse complement.
TGCTTAGGTGACATGGGTAAAACACTGCTCTGTCCAAGCCTCAGTTTCCTCTTCTGGGAAATGAGGGGTGGGACCAGGTTACCTCTCACATGCCTGTCCCTTCTGACAGTCTTAAGGTGAATCGCATGCTGTGTTGATTGGGCCCCTATCCCTCCCCACTGGGGGCTCAGTCTGGCCCTCCTGGAGAGGGGGCAGAGTGTGGCACCCCGTCAGCCTGGCTGGAGACCTGGGGCATATGACTGAGGACCCCCAGCCCCTTTGTACCCTGTTCTCTGCAGCAGGGGAGGAAGAGGCAGGTGTTTACTGAAAGCTGGTCAGTGTGTTTACAGTAAAGCCTTCCTCCATATACTCGAACTCTCTCTCACCCCCACCAAGCCAAATGGCCCAGCCAAAAGGGAGCCAGAAGGAGCAGATAACCAAAAACCTATTGTGCGGCACAGCAAGGGACCTGGACAAGATAGGGGGCCATCCTCAGGTGTTCCAGGATCTCCTCCCCCTACACTGCTGCCTGAGGGCAGAGATGGCAACGGAAGCACAGAGACCCCAGAAACTGAGGAGCCTGAATGGGGAGGGGACTGGGAAAAGCAGGGCTGGGCTAAAGGGAGCCCGGTGTGGCTGTGGCCTGGAGGGTGTGACCTACTAAAAGGGCACACGCAGATTTCTTTTGAGTGCTCGGACTCAGCTGAAAACAGTTTCCAACATGCTTGGTCCAAAGTAAGCAGCTCAGCTTAGAAGCTGCAGGCCTAGACACACAGTATGATGGAGGGAATATGGGTGTGGGCGGCTGAAGCCTGTGCCCAAGGACTACGCCTGAGTCCCTGTCCCTCTCTCCCTCCTCCAGGCCTGGTGCAGAGCCACTGGCTGCTGTCCAGCCTGCTGGCCCTGCGTTATCACTCAGCACATCAGGCAATGAGCAGTGGATAGTCAAGGCTCCTAGCCAGGTCCCAGCTCCCCTGTTTAGGAGCTGTGTGACCTGGGGCAGGTCATTTATGGATCATTCTGACTGCCATCTGCCTCCCAGGGTGGCTGAGGCCCAGTGAGGTCATTACCTTAAATACTTTCTAACTGTAAAAAATCCCTGTGCACACCCAGACTTTCCCATTGTTGTGAATACTAATGAATAGTCATAGGAAGCTGGGAGTGAGATTCTGGTGGGGTGGGGGTGTGTGTGCCAGGCTGCTCTGAAACCCAAATCCCCAGCTGGGAGTGGAGAGGGCCGAGAGGAGTGGGAAGGCGTGCCCAAGAGGGTGTATGGGCCTCTGTCCCAACTTGCCAGCCCCAGGAGGCTGCCACCATCTGCAGGAGACTCAATCCCCAGCCTTTTGGTCTCTGGGGTGGCTAGAGGATGACTTTGCATTCCTTTAAAGGCTTGGGCAGGTCTTTCTTCCTGTGCTTCATACCCAAATCCAGGCTCGAGGGGCCCTCACCCCAACAACAAAGACGGTTAAGTGAGTGGTAAAAAAGTGAGGGGCTCACAAAGGCTTAGGAACCCTGAATGAAGCCTCTTGCCTTGTTCTCCCTGGCCCATCCCCTGCCTAGTGCACTGCAGGGCCCACTCCCAGCTTGTTCAGCTGTCACCTGCCCCAGGCTCACCCCCGGCACTCCCACAGCCCTACGGGATCTTGTTCCGGGAGTAAGTGAGGCTCTTCTCCCCTAGAGCTAATCCCTCCACAAAGCTCCCAGCCAGGCCCTCCCCCAGGCCCTAGGTGAGCAGAAACAAGTCTGACCAGTTGCCGTCACCAGGACAAGCGCAGCTTTCTGCTTCAGCCAGACCGAGCTGCAGGACCTGGCCGACACCCTGAGAAAGTGGGGAGGGTGAAATCTCAGGACAGGCAGGGGGCAGCTCTAGTGACCTCCTCCGACTTCCCTCCACAGTCCCTTGCACTCCCAAAAAGCTTCCCATAACAACCTGGCTGGGGCTTGGCAGCTGTTTTTGAGATGGGGAAACTGAGGCTCAGAGATGTTGAGCCCACTGCCTGACATCACACAGCCAGAACTCCAACCCTGGTCTCTGACTTGGAACCTGTCCTCCTTCCACTACACTGCAGGGTGCTCCTTAAGGATCCAAGTCCAGAATGGGGCAATCCACTGGGAGGTGAGGTCCCAACAGGAGTCAGGCAGTGGAGGGCAGACAGGGGCTCTCTCCAGGGCATAGGCTGCAGCCTCTGCTGGAGGTGGGCTGGGAGCTGAAGAAACCACAGCCTTCCTTCCAGGTGCTCAGGGCCTCTCGTAGCTGGAGCTACGGCCTGAGCTGGGGGATGAAGCCTGGGGTGGGTGATGGGACAGGGGCATGGCTGGACTGGGGGCAGGTGGCTCTGGGCGCTCCCCTGGCTGGCAGGGCAGGGCTGTGCTCGCTGCCTTTGGGATGCTGGTCCTCTGGCCCTGGTCTCTGTGCTGTGGGCTTCCCTCACTGATCTTCACCCCAGTGCCCCTCGCCTAGTGACATATAGTGCCAAAGCTCCAGGGCCTCCTTTGAGCCTTGCTCCGCTCTGCCAGCACCCAGTCATGCAGTTCAAGGGGAAACGGGGGACCCAGACTGAGGGGCTCAGGTGCCCTCTGTTCCCTTCCTCTGCACTGGGACTGCTCCACTGTTCTGTCTAGACGTGGCTCTGTGGTGGCTCTAGGACCTGAGGGGGTGGCTGGACAAGGAGATGGGAAGCCCCAGGTAGGCCCCACCGGCATTTAGACAGCTCCAATGCACCTGTAGAGCGTCCTGCCCAAGTCCCTGGAGACTGCCTCCCCTCACACGGGAAGGGGGTTCCCACTCTCCAAGGAAGACCAGCCTTGTTCCTCCTCACCCCTCCCCCAGCAGGAGCCTCCCAGCTGTCTCCAGGAGGTGTCAGTGCCAGCTGCTGAGTCAGCCCATCAAGCCAGCCCATCCCAGCCTGGGTGGAGGCTGGGGCTGGCAGGGGGAGTCCCTTGGGGCAGCCCCCCTGGGGATCCGTGGGGCCTGGCCTGTGGTCTCCAGGCCCAGCACTGAGAGGAGAAGATGGGGAGTTGTGGGGTACCTGGCCGAGCTCAGCCACCATTGCTCTTGGACCCTCACCCCCAAGCTGGGGCAGGGTTGGGTTCTGCCTCTGGGGAAAGGGGGTAAATGGGAGTGATGTCCAGGCATGCTGGGCTTGGTGTGTGGCCCCCAGGAGCTGAGGAGGAGCCAGCTACAGAGGGGCCCAAAGCATGGTGGGAGGAGAAGCCTAAAAAGGTACATAGCTCCAGTGAGTTCCAGAGGGCAAAGTGGATCTCCAGTGACGACGACAGCCCGGGAGACCCAAATTCACGACAAAATCAGGGTCTGCTCAGAGAGGAGACTGGCAGAGAGCCAGAATCGACAGGAGGGAACATGAGGCCACGCAGCCGATGGGCAGCGCAGCTCGGCCGGGGTGACCCAGGGTTGGACAGGCTGGAGACTCTCACTTTCACACAATGCTGGCTGGCTTTCCAGAAAAGACCCTGCCGGGAGAGCTGCTCCCACACCCTTCTCCCAGGGCCTCCTCCACCCTCAGGTTGCCTCCCTTCATCTGTCCTTTCCCCCAGGGAGCTTCACCCCGCCCCAAGTGGCCGCCCCATCACCTCCACCCACCCCATCACCTCCACCCACCCCATCACCTCCACCCACCCCATCACCTCCACCCACGCAGTCCAGGGAGCGGATGGCGGGCACGGAATTCAATAGGCGCCACCAGCAGTCACCTGGAAAGCTGGGGAAAGTCGATACCCTAATCCCAGTGACCGTCTCTGGGGAGCAGGCCCAGGGCCGCTCCCTGCTCCTCCTTCCTCCCTTAGGGGAAGGCTGCGGGAGCCGGAGGCCAACGCCCCATTGGGCCCAGCCCCTCCCTGGCTGATGCCATAGTGATGGGCCCTACAGAAATAGCCAGTCTGCTTCCTTCGAGCCAGCCAGCTCAGGACCCCAGAGGAAAGGGGCTGGAGGAGTAGGAAGACCACTTGGGTGTCCAGGGGAACAAAAGAGGTAACCCCACCTCTCAAGACTGCACCTCCCCCAGCCCAGGGCTCTTGTTTATGCAAAGAAGACCAGTGCCGCAATGCCCAATATAGGAAAATCAGCCCCAACAAGGGGATATGGAAGGGGGCAGGAGGGAGCCCTGGCTGTTCTCGGGGGGCTGGGGTGTGTGTGTCAAGAGTATGTTGGGGGTAAGAGCCATGTTTGCTCTGGGAGGCAGCTCAGTTTGTTCCCCAGATTCTGGAGACAGGGCTGGGTCTCTGGTGCTGGCTCTTCAGGGAAGCCAGGATGGAGACAGCTGGCCCTGCCTGGAGTGCTGCGTGACAGGCAGCCTGGGGGCACTGCGAAGTGACCAGGGGCTCTGGACACTCAGCCAGTGTCCACACCTCTAGGCAGAAGGTGTCTTCTCCTTACCCTAGGTGAGGTACAGGGGGCTTGGCTGTCACTGGCCCTGCCTAGTGGCCCTGATGTCACCTCATTTTACCCTACAGGACCTCCTTCCACCCTCCACATCCCTCCAGGTCTGTGCAGGTGGCGGGGGAATGTTGGATGCCTCCATTTGCAAAAAAGGTCACTCACTGCTCCTAGCCCTTGATCTCCTCCTTCCTATTTCTCAGTGGGAAGAGCTTTCCCTGGCGTCTGGTAGGGTGGGAACCAGGAGGGAGTCATAAACTAAAGTGAGGGCTGCTGGTCTGACAGATACCCCCAGGACTCAGAGGTCTGAACCAGGTTCTCCTTCTGGCTAGTAACCTCTTCTTCCTGTGCCAGCCATGGAGACCCACGGGGGTGGGAGGGGGCAGAGTCTGGCTCAGGTCTCCCCAGGGCTGGGCAAGCCTGGGATGGAGCAGGCTGGTACCTGGGCTGCAGCCCGGCTGGACACCATCCAGGGCTGGCCGCCCCATGCCTTCCCTTCTGCCTCCCTCCTCATCCCTCACCCTCCTCCCAGAAGTCTCTGGATTTAACCCCCAGGGGCTGTCCCACAGGGCTATTAAGAACCTTCAAGGAGCTTGTGAAATTGAGGCTCAACACTGAAGTAATAAATAGGAGCTGCTGGTTACTACTATATGTTAGGCACCGAGCTCTTTACGTGTATTTTCTTAGGAGTCAATTATAGTTCTACAAGGAAGGTATTATTGCAAGCATTTTACAGAAAAGGAAACTCAGCTTCAAAAAGCTGGAGTCAATTGCTCAAGTACACATGGCTGATGGGCGAAGGCAGGATTTCAGCTCAGATCCAGAGTAGCACTGTCCAGTAGATATATAATGCCAGCCATGAGTGGAACGTAAGTCCAGCTGTGGCTCAGAATATGAGGGGCAGAAACACCTGGCAGAGTCAGGCATCAAGCACAGACTACTCGTGTGGCCAAATGGCTGTGCAGGCACTGGAATCAGAGGGCTGGGTTCCAAGACGCACCCCTGCGCTGTGTGGGAGGAGTCGCTAGCTGAGAGTCCTGGGACCAACCATGGCCACCTTAACTGATCAAGTCTCAGCCTCCATAGGCAGAGAATGGGGCCAATATCTGCCTCACTGGTGGTCATATGGATTAAATGAGACAGGGAGGGGAGGGTTAGTACTTAGTACACTGCTAACACAAATAGTAGCTACTACGTATTGAACACTTACTGTCAACCTACAAAATGGAGAAAACAATAGCTAATTTGTCTGGGGGACAATGAAATGCATATCGGGCTCCCACCGGTGGCTCGGTGGCTCCCACCTATAATCCCAGCACTTTGGGAGGCCAAGGCAGGTGGATTATCTGAGGTCAGGAGTTTGAAACCAGCCTGGCCAACGTGGTGAAACCCCATCTCTACTAAAAATAAAACAATTAGCAGGGTGTGGTAGCAGGTGCCACCCAGCCTGGCCAACGTAGTGAAACCCTGTCTCTACTAAAAATACAAAAATTAGCACAGTGTGGTGGCAGGTGCCTGTAATCCCAGCTACATGGGAGGCTGAGGCAGGAGAATTGCTTGAACCTGGGAGACGGAGGTTGCAGTGAGCTGAGACCGCACCACTGCACTCCAGCCTGGGTGACAGAACAAGCCTCCGTCTCAGGGAAAAAAGAAAGAAAGAAAGAAAGAAATGCATATCAACATCTTTATGTCATAGGTAGAGCGCCTAAAGGCACATTACAAACCTAAGTTTCCTTCCAGGTAGGGCCACTCTATCTCAGAGCAACGAAAGCAGAGGAACACTTGTTTTTGGAGTCTAGAGCTCTGGTTTCTCCTTATAAAGAGCGCTGCAGCACCAACAAGACCTCGGCTGAGTTTCGTCTTATTTTTGGAGACGAGTCCCACTCTGTCACCCAGGGTGGAGTGCAGTGGCGCGATGTCAACTCACTGCAACCCCCACCTTCCAGGTTCAAGCCATTCTCCTGCCTCAGTCTCCCAAGTAGCTGGGACTACAGGAGCCTGTCACCACGCCTGGCTAATTTTTGTATTTTAGTAGAGATGAGGTTTCACCATGTTGGTCAGGCTGATCGTGAACTCCTGACCTCAATTGATCCGCCCACCTCAGCTTCCCAAAGTGCTGGGATTATGGGCCCGGCCTGAGTTTCTTATTTAATTCCCCACCCCACTTTCCCAGGGACCACTGAGATGGGACATCTGGGAAAGGGGAGAAGGACCTCATCTAGACGTACGGAGTTCCTTGAGAAGGAAGCCCCCATTCACCCTCGCCCCTCTTTTTTCTTGGTAGAGACGAGGTCTCACTATGCTGCCCAGGCTGGTCTCAAACTCCTGGGCTCAAGCAGTCCTCCTGCCTCAGCCTCCCAAAGTGCTGGGATTACAGGCACAAGTCACTGCATCCAGCCAGGAAGCCCCCTCTCTATCTCCAAGAGAATCATCTCCAGAATTACTGAGTTAACAGGAGCCTGAAGGTAAGAACCAGGGCTACACTGTTTTGCCAGCAAAGAAAGAGATCCAAACACACAATCACATACCCTGTCCATTTGAAATCCAAACACCCAGCAGCTCCAACTCTGTTCTGCCCCTACCAGAGCTCCAACTTGGTTGGTGTAAAACGGCCTGCCCGCCCTGGCAAAGAGGTTGATGGTCCTCCAGCTAACTGTGCCCCACCACCCACCTTGCTCCCTAGGGTGCCTGCACTCTCTGCGTCTGGGATCAGGGTCAGGGCTGGCAGGAAACACCCCAAGCTGGGCACTTTCATTTACACACCTGTCATGTCACCAAATCTTCCCAATAACCCTGGGGGCAGTGCCTTTCACAGAGGTGGAGGCTGAGGGTTGCAGGGAAAAATGAACTCCCAGGATCCCAGAGCCAGCACACGGCAGAGCTGGGATTCAACATTGATCTGGCTGACCCCAAAGCCTGGACTTTTGACTTTCTAGTTTTCAAATGGAAGCTGCTAGCAGGCAAGAAAGAGGAGTTGGTAGGTTCTATCTGGAATTCCAATCTCTGGGTGGGGCAGGATGAGCTAAATGAGGACAAAGGTCCCTGACTGTTATTATATATTCATTCATTAATTCAAAAACTGTTTTTGAGAGCCTCCCTGACGTGTGCCAAGGACCGCGCTGGGGATAGAAACACAAATAGGCCACAGTTGATGCCCTTGGGCTTACCATGTAGTGGAGAAAAAGGTCACAAACAGATGATTAAAATATTGTGTGTTGAGAGCGATAAAAGACGTGAGGAAAAAGAGGAGGCGGAGGCCGAGGCGGGCAGATCGCCAGAGCCCAGAAGTTCAAGACCAGCCTGGGCAACATGGCGAAACCCCAGCTCTACAAAGAATTTAAAAATTAGCTGGGCGTAGTGGTGCATGCCTGTAGTCCCAGCTACTAGGGAGAATGAGGTGGGAGGATTGCTTGAGCCCTGGAGGTCGAGGCTGCAGTGAGGCGAGGTTGCGACACCACTCCAGCCTGGGTGGAATCTGTCTCAAAAAAAAAAAAAAATGAAGGAAAGGAAACGCTAACTCTGCCTACTGGATTAAGGACAGGCTCCCTGGAAAGGGACAGAAAGGTCAGGGTGTGAAGGCTCAGAGGCTAGAGAGGAATTCGGACCCTGGGTGTGGTTTTGGGGGTAGGGAGGCAGTGGTGAGAACAGGCTGACAGATGGAGAAGGGCCATGGAACAGCATATCACTCTTTAAAAAAAAAAGGAACAAAAATTTAATAGAGACAGGATCTTGTCATGTTGCCCAGGCTGGTCTCGAACTCCTGGGCTCAGGCGATCCTCCCACTTTGGCCTCCCAAAGTGCTGGGATTACAGGTGTGAGCCACCACACCTGGCCACAACATATCATTCTTAACCCACAGTGACCACTGATCGGGCACTGACTGGGTGCCAGGCTTGGCCACAGTGGCACTTGCCCAACTAGCAAGCTGCCCAGTGCTAGCTGCCCCATGATAGATGTGCAATGATACATGAAATATGTATTCATTCCAATACCAACTGCAAAGGCTGGATGAGCCTGGACTCAGTGCCAGGCACTGAGCTACCTGCTTTACACACAGCCTCGTGCAATTCCGAGGTAGCTGCCATCACCCCAACAACTTACACAAGAGGAAATGGAGGCTTACAGAGGTGAAGTAACTTGGCTCCACACAGCCTGGCTAGTACAGCTGAGCTGGCTCAGCTCTGCACGGCCGGCACTCTGAACCCAGACTCAAGGGTTTAGGCCTCATCCTGTGACTGGTGGTGAATCGGGGGAGGAGGGTTTTAAGCAGGGGAGCAGCAGGGTGGCTGTTGCTGCCCCTCTGTCCCCATGGGGCATTAGCCATCCACAAAGCAAAGCCGGTGGGCAGAGCTGGAGAGCCACTTCCACCTCCTTAGGCCTAGATATCCCAGCGGGGATGGCCAGTGTTACAGCCACCCATCAGCCTCTGCCCTGAGTGGTTCTGGACACGGCTGGTCTTCCCACCCAGAGGCCACCCAGTCAACCACTCTCTGTGCCACACTTTTCCACTGAGATCCTCACTTAGTAAGTGGAGGGCTAATGAAGATAAGGAAACAGCCCCACCTTGCACACAAATTCAGACTAAAACGAATTGGCAAACCTCCATTTGATGCTTTAGTAGGAAAGAACTACTAAAGAAAAAAACTCTTACAATGTCTGTTAACATTTTTTGCAATAACCGCATGGGCCATCTGTATGCTCAACACACAGGATTTCGGGGATTTTCTGCTAGAGGGACTCAATGGTGTTGACTAGGAGTCAGTTTAAGGATCTGGGATTCAAACGCCGGGCATGAAGGAGTGCGGTTCAGCATTTAAAAATTTAATAAGAGGCTCAGGTACTTCACGTCATTTCTACAATTCTAGAGAAGGCAGGCATCACATCGCCCAATGCCTCCATCTCACAGATGGGAGAACCGAAGCTCAGAAGTCCTGGGACTTGGCTGGTGAAGGTGTCCCCAGGATTTGCTGGTGGCTCTTCTCTCATCTCCTGGCCTACCAAAGTACAAACAAATGTAGGTGTCCCTCCAAAACATGCAGGAATCTGATTCTGTGCTCACCCAGGAAGCTCAAAGCTGCTGCCTTTGGGCACGTGTGCTATGCCAGGCCTCCACGTTAGCCTCCCAGGCCCTCTGGCACCCAGCAGCATAACCAAAAGGGCAAAGGGAGGAGCTGAATGAGACTGCAACTTGTGGGGGGTGGGGGTGGGTGAGTATTTGTGTGGGTTCCAAAGTCCAAAAAAAAAAAAAGGAATGTCAAATCGATCGATGGACTCAGCACAAAGTTCACACTGGATTTCTGCCTGGGACGGGAGATCATCAGCCCCAACTCCCTGGTGTCAACCCCCTTGCTCCGGGTGCTCAGGTCCCTTCCCCCTCCCCTTGCCAATGCCAGGTTGGCAGGGGCAGGAAGTGGGAGCCTGGTGGCCCTGGCATTCCCAGCACTCAGCTCTGGCTGGACAGGGCTTCTGGTGACCTCACTTCCACCAAACCAGTTGATCCTCTAGGGCTTTGCCTTCTCCCTTAATGCCAAACTGTACCCTTTCTCTGTCCAGAAGGATCCTCCTGGTCCCCATGGACACTCCCATCAGACACTGCCACCAGGGCGAGCTGGTGCAAGCTGAAGGGGCCCTGGGAGGCTCACGCCCTGCCCTACACAGTACACCACTCCACTCTCTGAGGACAGGAGGCTCAGCACAACTCCTGTTTTGCCAGCTGCCCCTCCTGCAGCTGATCCAAACTGGGATCCTATGGGCAAACACCAAACATGGGCAAAAAGCAACCGGCCTACTGGCTGTGTGGGCACCAGAGTGACCGTGGCAAGGCCAGGGCAAGACCACCGGCTCACCGTGAGCTCCGCTGGCGCACACAGAGCGGTGAGTTCCAGGAGCTCTTTCCCCTCCCCCTAGCCATCTTTCTCTTCTAAGGTCTTCCCCCTCCCCTCCCAGATACAGCTCTAGGCGCTTACTCCTCACATTCCTGAGAATCGTAAATCCTCTGAGGTGGCAGAACCACCACTCCGAGATGCCTTGGCTCCTCCTCCCCGCCAGGCAACCCCCACACCGTCCTGAGATGGTGGGGCTTCCTCTCCCTTAGAAGTCACACAGGACTCCGGGAGGATGAAGTCCTGCAGGACTGAAGTTCAGGACACACACCGGCAGGCTGCGGGGAGGGCCTCCTCGCGCCGGGGCTCCGCACAGGGGGAGTAATGCTATTCCTCTAGCTTTTGACGTAGGAGTGGCGGAGGACGCTGGCACCTCTGGGGAGGACAGCCCTTCCTCCCTGGCCCATCTACGGACTGGGGTGAACGAGGAGAGGGCGCCAGGGGACGGGCAGGATTGGGGGATTCCGAGGAAGGGGAGCAGACACCCGCAGACCCGAGGGAAGTGGGGCTGGGTTCCCCTGCGCCGCCCTCCCAAAGGCCAGGGAACAAGAGGTGCAGGCGGCAAAGGCGCTCAGGCTCCCAGCACAGCCTGGGAAGGAGAGGAGGTCGCGGGACGCAGCTCCAGGCCTACCTAGGATGTGCCAGAGCGCCTGGTAGGCGGGCGGAAGCGGTCTCCCCCTCGCAGCTCGAGTTTCAGAAAACCGACGGCAGGCGCGGGGCTGGACGGTCGGGGCACCTGGGTCTCTCCGGATCCTCCTCCCACTCCATTCCAGCCTGCGCGGCCCGGGCCGAGCTTACCTGCTCCGGGTGGCTCTTGTCGGCCTCGCGAGGCTCATTTTCATTGCCAGCCACCTGCGCCTCGGCGGCGGCCGGCGGCTCGGCCTGCCCCGGCGTTTCCTGGGCGCGCAGCAGCTCCTCTCGGACCTGGACGCCAAGCTTCTGCAGCTGCTCGTCCGTCTCGGGGTCCACCACCAGCAGGCGCACGGCGTTGAGTGCGGCGCGGATGCGGCTCACCACCTGCTGGTGGGTCTCCTTCTCCACATTTTCGCCGTTCACCTCCACCAGCCGGTCCCCCGCCAGCAGCCCCGCCTTCTCGGCCGGCGAGCCGGGCTCCACCAGCCGGATGTACTGGCCCAACTTGCCCTTCTCCCCGTGCAAATGGAAGCCGTAGCCGTTCGGACCCTTCTCCAGGCAGCAGAGCCGGGGCAGGGGCGCCCCGGCCGCCGCGTCCGCGCTCATCTCGCCCTGCGACGGGTCAGCGGCGCGACTTGGGGTTCCGATGGGGATGGGACAGCCCAGCCCTTCTTCCCGTCCAGCGAACCAGGAGCGCAGCGGGGAAGCCCTGAGCCGCCGGACGGGCTAAGCGAGCAGGTGTCCCAGGAACCTCCGGCAGCCGCGGGCCGCGAGGAGCGGAGAGAACTGCTCGAACCAATCCCCGCCCCGCGCGGCGTCTGAGCGTCCCAGAGCCCGCCCCAGCTCCTTACCCCGGGGGCGGGGCCGCGCTGAGGGTGGGGACCTCCGCGGGCCAATAGGGGGCTGCGGGCCGGGGCGCTCCGTCCGGTGAACGGCGCCGGCCAATGGGAACGCGCGGGGCGGGTCCTGTGCTCGGCACTGCGCCCCGCAGCGGGCGAAGACAGTGCGCCCAGGAAGTGGAAGTGTTTGTTACCCAGCGGCGGGCGCTGGGGTGGCAGGGGCGTGGCCCGCCGAGTTCCCGGTTCTGGGCGGTGGGGCCCGCCGGCTCAGGCCTGGTTTCCCCTACCTGTGGCGGGGAGTGAGGAGAGCCGGCACTCGGATAAAGGACCCTAACTTTTTTTTTTTTTTTTTTGAGACGGAGTCTCGCTCTGTCGCCCAGGCTGGAGTGCGGTGGCGCGATCTCGGATCACTGCAACCTCCGCCTCCCGGGTTCAAGCGATTCTCCTGCCTCAGCCTCCCGAGTAGCTGGGATTACAGGCGCGCACCACCACGCCCGGCTAAGTTTTGTATTTTTAGTAGAGACGGAATTTCGCCATGTTGACCAGAATGGTTTCAAACTCCTGACTTCAGATGATCCGCCCTGGGATTACAGGCGTGAGCCACCGCACCTGGCCAACGTTTTAACAGCCTTTAGCCAAAGCCTGGGTGCAGCTCCAATTGAGAGGGAGAGGCTGTTGCCGTGGCGACCGCTCCCGCTCGGGGCAGCGAGGGCCGAGCGGTCTTGAGAATTAAGATGGAGGGCCTCCTCGGAACCTACAGAGTTGTTTGAATAACATTTTTCCGTTTGTGGGAACCCTAACCCTAATCCACTTTGTGCTGTCCCAGGACTTGCATAGAGTGCAGGTTCTGATCCCTGCTGGGAAGGTGAGGGCTCCGCGAAGGAGAGCCTGGGACCTCGAGGGGCAGCCCACTGAAGACAGGCCACCTAGGGCAATGGCATGGGCTTTGGCGCAGCGTTTGACTAGGGAGGTGGGGTGGGGAGAGGCAGGACAGACTCAGGTAATCAACCTCTGGGTACACTCCACAGGGAAAGGAGTCTTGTTTTTTTTTTTTTTTTTTCAACAGAGAAAAATGATTAGGACTGTAAAGCCTTCTAGCTCACTCTTGCCAAAGAGAGGCTGGTCACAGAGGCGGGTAGACAATCTCTTAGGAGGGTAGCTGGCCGTCTGAGGACAGACACTGAGGAAGGAGGATGCAATGATTTTGGCAGTGAATGACAATTCCTTCAACAGGACCCCCCCTGCCACGCTCACTTCAAAGAAACAGTGGACAGGATGTGCTTTCCAAAATACTGCAGTTTAATTCTGAAAAACTCAAATGCAAGAGGCCCAGAGCTGTCTACGGGATTGGATCTCCTGCAACCTGCCTTGGGCCCCAGAAGAGACTGGCAATGTCAGCCTCCTCCCTGCTCTGCCTGGGAAAGGCCATGGAGAACTTCCTTATCGGGCCCAAACTGGAGCCACTGACTGCTCAGAGCAAGATTTCTGCCTTGAAAGCAAATGCAGTAGGCTCAGAAATGTGCAGCGCATACTTCTTCCTTTCCCCCATCCTCACCCAGGCCTGCAGAGCTGCAGTAAAGGTGCCTGCAGGTCATGACCTCATGTCTCCTGTCCACTTCCAATGGCAGGGGTCAGAGCTTTGGGAGACATGTGACCAAGGAGGCCACAGGAACTTGCTACCCATCTCTCTACCCCAGACATACCTACATGACCTTGTTTTACTCACATTGCATTGGTTTAATTCAGAAATGGGTGACCTCCCATCCCCTAACCTGACTCAGTAGGTGGGGAGGTAAAGCAGTTTAGGCCCTGGTATCTATTTGTGAAGTTAAAAGAAAGGGCATGGGTAGTCAGGGAGGAGGCAGAGCTTGGGGTCAAAGGGATACACGTAGGGGGAGGTTTGCTTAATCTTGTCTCCCACCAGCTCCAGGAGCCAGGGATTTCTCTTTTTTTCACAACACATTCCAAACCTAGGAAAGGGATTTCTCCTTATCTGGCTCTTAACCCCGGAGAGCTAAACACTTCAGCTGCTTGAAGAAATTGCCTGTGGAGCTGTGTGCCTGCCAAAGGATTGGGATAAGACACATCTCGGCTGGGCGTGGTGCCTCCTGCATGTAATCCCAGTACTTTGGGAGGCCCAGGCCGGCAGGTTGCTTGAGCACAGGAGTTTAAGACCAGCCTGGGTAACATGGTGAAACCCTGTGTCTACAAAAAATACAAAAATTAGCCAGGTGTGGTGGTGCACACCTGTAGTCCCAGCTACTTGGGGGGCTGAGGTGGGAGGATCGCTTGAGCCCCAGGGGGTAGAGGTTGCAGTAAGCGGAGATTGCACCACTGCACCCCAGCCTGGGCAACAGAGCGAGACTCCGTCTCAAAAAAATAAAAAACAAAACGATTTTCCTAGTTCTGACCTGAGGTTTTTACGTGCACAGGCAGGAAGGTAGCTAAGCCAGGGATTCCGTGGGGAGGGGCTCCCCCAGGATCTGAGGTCCAGAGAACAGGAGCCTGGAACCAATATTTCCAGGTGCCCCAATGTGCTTGTGTGCTGGAGAAAAGGGGCATGCCTCCAGGGGGGTGTTAGTAAGGCCAGAGGTAGCCAGCCTGACCCTACTCTCTGCCCCGTGTCCTCCACCTCCCATCTCCTTATCTCTTATCTTCCCTGAGGCTTTGGTCTCCCTCACAGCACAAGGGCCCACTTATTTGGGGGATGGGGTGAAGATAAGCTCCTGGAGAGCAGGAGACAGTGAAGGCTGGGGTCAGCTCAGCCTCTCTCCAGCTGAACTGAGGGTGCGATGGAGTCATTACCTGCCCTCACTCCCAAAGTGCATCTGTGTCCCCTGGGGCTGAGCTGGAGCAACACCACCTTTGTTATGCTCAGGAGGGAGGGCCAGCCCCCCAAGTCCTAGAAAGCAAAAGGGTCACTAGGTCCCAGCCTCGGTTTTTTGGGCGTCCAGGTACCTTTTTTTTTGGTATTAAATTATGTACTATTAAAATAAAAGCTAAGTGTTTTACCCTCCCCATGGATGCGGGGAGACCGCAGGAACTCAAGTAGGAGCTGGAGTACAGCTCCCTAGTAGGAAGAGGCTGTGCACTGGGTCCTCCATCTTTCTCCCCATTGGCTCAGCCACTCGGAATAAGCCAGGCCTGGGGGGGATGGCTGCATCCCGTGGGCCTCCAGAGCCTCCTCTCTACCCCTTGGGATTCACATGAAGGAGCAGCAGCTGGAGCGCTTCTTCTGGGACTCCACATAGTCTCGGATCTGGAAGCTGGGCTCATTCGCCTGCTGCCCGGCCCGGTATTTCAGCTCCCTTGAAGAAGAGGCAATGGGCTGGGCTGGGGTGGGCTGGGGTGAGGAGCTGAGCAGTCCCCTCCCCTCTCCCAGTGGCCCAGAGCAAATGGACCTCAGCCTGCAGAATGCAGGTGTGTCCGGGGCTGGGCCAGGGGCCGGGCCCTACTGGATTCCTGGAAGGTGCCGCCCCGCCCCGCACACTTCCCTTCCCTGTCCAGCTCTCACTTGGCGATGGCCAGAAAGGCTAACTCCACATTCATGCCCGTCTTGGCGCTGGTCTCCAGGAAGGGAACGCCATACTCCTGCCCGGGAGAGAGTGTCCTCAGGGCCAGCCTCGGGCTGCTCCCACCCTTCACCCCGTCCCACAGAAATCACTTACCCTGGCCAGGGTCTCTCCGTCTTCGGAACGGATCACTCTTTCGCTGCTCATATCCGCCTGTCAAGCCCAAATGGGTCACTCTGGGGAAGGAGGCCTCCGCCCCAGCGGGCCCATATTTTGCCCCAGAAGCAGGCACTGCCTGCCCTCTGCTGGTGGCCCAAGGGACTGCGAGCAGGTGTGATTGGCCTGGGGCCAGGATTTCTGCCCAGTGTTGCTCCTAGTCCTGGGATCTCACCTTTGGTAAAGGGTGTGATGACCCAGTCTTGGAAGGGGACAGCAGTTGGGGCTAACCCTTTGCAGTCTTAGCCCCTGACCTGGGACCCTGTTCACTCTGCTCTAATGGGGGCTGAGCACTGGGCACCCCTTGATTTCTCAGGCAACAGCTTGGATTTTTCCTTGGAAGGGGCACGTGGGATGGGCAGAAGCCTCCAGATACGTCTGACTCCTGGGCTGGAGGCTGCAGAGTCCTTTTCAGGAAGGAGGCCTAGATAACTGTTCTTGGGTGGTTATGGGGCTGGCTAGGGCTGAGGAAGTGCAGGGCTGCGCTGACCCTGCCCCGGAGCCACTCACCTTGTTGCCTAGCAGCATGATCACCACGTCCCTCTGGGCATACTCATGAATCTCAGTGAGCCAGGCCTGTGGGAAAGGGTGTGCTGAGACTGGCATTCTCCTCCTCCCGCGGCCCCTTTCTTCTTCTGCTGGGTTTGACTGTACTCAGCTACTCACTACCTTGAATAAGATGCCCTGTGCATTCTCTCATCTGTACCTTTGTTCTGGCCCATCCAGGCCTGGGTGGCCTTCCTTGGTGGCTCGAACCACAGTGGCCCCACCCTCCCCATTTTATGCTGTTCAACTATCAGTTCTATGGAAGATCCAGATGCATGAAGACCTTATCTCACAAATCAGTTGGTTGTCACCAGTGATTTCTTGGAGTGTCCTGTTGAAGATTCTAAGACCACATAAGGGTTTCAGTGATCAAAAGTACTGTGATTGATTAGTGATGTCTGCCGTGAGCATGGGGTAGGAGGTGGGAGTATGAGTGCCATGGATTTTCCATATTTTTTCTATATAGATGTTTTATTCTCCTACTTTGCTTGTCATCAAACTGTCCTTGAGGTCAGGGAATTCATGAAACCTATACAATGTCGTGCACAGAATTGGTGCTTGAATTTGTCAAATATTTGTCTCCGTAATAGTTTTGTTGTGAGGATATAGCCACTCCCTCTGTCTGACTGAGTCACTTTCTTGCAGCTTGCCCTGGATGTATGTGTGGACTTTTCTGGTTGTGTTTTTCCCTTGGTCTCTGTGGATAATTATCTAGGGTGGAGTGGGGGCCATTCTGAATACTTTGTCACAAAACACACTCATGAATCACAGTGAGAGCTAAGAAGGTGGCACGGGGTCACAACAGTCTGCTTGGCCTTCATGCCCACGTGGCTACCAAATACAAAGCAGAAGATATGACTTCTGAGTCACAAGTAGGTGTTTTTCAGAAGGCAGCAGGATTCCACGCTCCACCCCCTTTCCACAGGGCAGGAAGCAACCTCAGCCTGCACAGACCTTACCTTGGCTGCTTATGGGTAGGGGTCAGGGGAAGGGAGGACCTACCCTGATGCTGTCGAAAGAAGATTTGTTGGTGATGTCGTACAGCAGAAGCAAGGCTGGAGGGGGAAAGGATCACAGAGGGTACTTAGGCAGCAGCACGAGAGCTACCAAGGGGCCTCGGGTAGGGGCTGGAAGGTGCGAGGGACTTACCCTGGGCGTCTCTGTAATAAGCATGGGTGACGCTTCGGAACCGTTCCTGCCCAGCGGTGTCCCAGATCTGGGAGGGGATGGGATGGAGAAATGGTGAGAAGGAGGCAGGTGCAAAGAATGTACTGGTTGGAGAGGGCCTGCTTTGTGGTATGAGATATCTGTGGGAAGGTGGGGCTGTTTCCTTCTTTAAGTTCTCATGAGCTCTTGAGCATCCAATGACCTGGACAATAGCAGTTACTGAGTTCTCAAGCTCCTTCAGAATCATCTCCTCAGCCGAGCATGGCAGCTCACACCAGTAATCCCAGCACTGTGGGAGGCCGAGGCGGGCGGATCACAAGGTCAGGAGATCGAGACCATCCTGGCTAACACGGTGAAAACCAGTCTCTACTAAAAATACAAAAAATTAGCCAGGCGTGGTGGCACGCACCTGTAGTCCCAGCTGCTCGGGAGGTTGAGGCAGGAGAATCGCTTAAACCTGGGAGGCAGAGGTTGCAGTGAGCCAAGATTGCGCCACTGCACTCCAGCCTGGGTGACAGAGTGAGACTCTATCTCAAAAAAAAAAAAAAAAAAGGGAATCTTCTCCTCTCCCCTAGCCCAGGGGTTGGGGATGTCTAATCTCCTAAGAGCAGATAAAGCCCAGGCAGCTGGGGAGGAGATGGATGGAGGCTAAGCTTGTCTGAAGGCATTTGGAACTACCTTTCACAGATGAGAGGGTGGCTGGGAACTGCTTTTTCTGCAGACATCAAATAAACAAAAGCCATTTCCTCTCATGGGCCCCACAGGAAATTGCCCCAGGCAGAGGGCAGGGCTGTAGGCCTCCTGTGGTTCAGGGTGAGAAGGAAGGGCAGGTCCTCCATCCTCCCTCCCCAACTCCAGCCTCTGGTCTCACCTGCAGCTTCACTCTCACGCCATCCACGGTCACCACCTTGTTCTGAAACAGAAAAAGGCAGAGGATGGGAGGGCAGGAGTCGCGTGGCTCCTCAGCTCTGCAGACATCCTGTCTTCGTCCCTCTCCAGGCCTAGAGTGGGTGCAGCGAGCCCCAGAACTGTCTCCAGCCACATCGTACCATCAGGGCAGCAGGAATGCCATCCCCAGACACCTCCACTGTGGAGTCGTCTCTTCTGGGGACTGTATCTGCCCTTCTCACAACAGCAGACCAAGAGGAACCTGAGAAGCTTCCTGGCTCTCTCCAGGGATCAGGCAGCCCAGGGCTGGAGGGCTGGGTGCTGCCGGAGGCCCTGCCTTTTCCCCACTTCAGTCTCCATCTCCTGGAGCCTGGTCCTGGGACTGTGACCAAGCCCCTGGAGATGGGGTGCTTGCCTGCATCCTGGGGACCTGAGGCTACATCTGCAGCAGCATCTTTTCTTTAGCTGCCCACTAATTATCTGGTGAAGGAAGCATTCGCTTTCTGCCTGTTTGGAGCTGCAGAGCCCCGCCTGCCAGGGTGAGACCTTTCAACTCTGTTGAACATTCTGGGCATGCAGCGCCCAGCATCTGACGGGGATTTGTAAGATGGAGCTGTCAAAGTGAGAGGGAGGGTCCCTGGTGAGCTGCTGTCTCCCCACATGACCAGCCCAGCTCTTTTTTTTTTTTTTTTTTTTGAGACAGAGTTTCTGCTCTTGTTGCCCAGGCTGGAGTGCAGTGGCACGATCTCAACTCACTGCAACCTCTGCCTCCCAGGTTCAAGAGATTCTCCTGCCTCAGCCTCCCGAGTAGCTGGGACTATAGGAGTGTGCCACTACACCCGGCTAATATTTGTATTTTTAGTAGAGACTGGGTTTCACCATGTTGGCCAGGCTGGTCTCGAACTCCTGACCTTGTGATCCGCCCGCCTCGGCCTCCCAAAGTGCTGGGATTACAGGCGTGAGCCACCGCGCCCGGCCCAAGCCCAGCTCTTAAACCCAGTGCAGGGCTATGCTTCCCAGGAACTCCAGAAAGGCTAATTGACTTTTGAGGTCTTGCCAAAGGGGCCCAGGTAGGAGGGCAATGAGCAGGGCCTCTGTGGGCCAAGACATTCAGCTTATGCCGTGCTTGCGGCTGCCTTGCTTGGGAGAAGTTCCCCAGGAATGGAGGTGGAAACGAAGACTCAGTCTAATTTTTTTGCATCCTATAGTTGGGCAAGAAGCCAACCTTGCCCAGTCTACTTTGAGCCAGCCACCTCTGTGGTCCTGGGGGAGCGAGCTGTGTGCACTTCAGGCATGCGCCTCGGGAGTCCCTGGGAGCCAGGGTGAGCAAGGGAGGGGGGACAACCGCCCTGTGCCTGAGCCACAACCCTGGCTCGCTGCTGGAAACAGGCTCCTGCAGCCACCTCACCCTGAAGTCTATGCCGACGGTGGCTATGAAGGTTCCGGACAGGAAGGCCCCGTCTTTGAATCGGATCAGGAAACATGTTTTGCCGACGCCTGAGTCTCCCAGAAGCATCACCTGGGGGTAGGGGCAGAGGCAGTTAATCGGGAGTGAGGGGGAGCTTCTGGGATTCCAGGAGAGACACATGGAGAGGATCAGAGAAGAAGAGGGGGCTGGCATGAATGCTGACCGCACCAAGGGGCACCTGCTTCCAGAAAGCCTGCCGGCGCCTTTACCCTGCCTCTCCTCTCTGTGTTCCTTGGCTCAGCCTCCTAGGCTCTCCCTCTGACCCTCCTGTCCTCATTCAAGTTCCTAGAGGCCCGAGTTGAGACCTCACCATGAACAGGTCCCCAAGTGCGCTCCGTGGCCCCAGAGAACCATCACATTTGCACAATCTAGACACTGGCCACATTTGCTCATAGCCACACCATACAGGGATTCCGTCGCTCTGTGTACTCGTGTCGTCCCTCGTCCACTTGTGAGTACACACATGGGCTGGGCTACACTGACAGGAAAGGGAAGTGTCAATATATTGGACAAGGAATCCCACCCAAAGGAGTCTTATCAAAATCTGCTGGGGGTGGGGCACGGTCATTTACACACTCTATAATGACTACTGTTTGGGGTTTTTTGGGGGTGGTCACAAAATTTCCTCCCTCCCTTCCTTCCTTTTGCTCTTGTTGCCCAAGCTGGAGTGCAATGGCGAGATCTTGGCTCACCACAACCTCCGCCTCCCAGGTTCAAATGATTTTCCTGCCTCAGCTTCCTGAGTAGCTGGGATTAGAGGTGTGCGCCACTCGCCTTGCTAATTTTGTATTTTTAGTAGAGATGGGGTTTCTCCATGTTGGTTAGGCTGGTCTTGAACTCCCGACCTCAGCTGATCCACCTGCCTCAGCCTCCCAAAGTGCTGGGATTATAGGCATGAGCCACCCCGCCCGACTGGAAGTTTCTAATGACATTTTATGTTTACTAAAAGGTTGCATGAGGCCGGGCGCGGTGGCTCATGTGTGTAATTCCAGCACTTTGGGAGCCCAAGGTAGGCAGATCACCTGAGGTCAGGAGTTTGAGACCAGCCTGGCCAACATGGAGAAATGCCATCTCTACTGAAAATACAAAAAGCCAGCCGGGAGTGAGGGCGCACACCTGTATCCCAGTTACTCGGGAGGCTGAGACAGGAGAATAGCTTGAACCCAGGAGCTGAGATTGCATCACTGCACTCCAGCCTGGGTGACAGAGCGAGACTCTGTCTTAAAAAAAAAAAAAAAAAAAAAAGGTTGCATGAATTAGGGAAGGTTGAAATTTATACTAAAGTGGGGAGATGTAGTCGGAAGTTCTTTCAGCAGAAACCTCCCACATGGGACGCGTGGCTGCAGATTGGCATCCCGGGGTTGCTGTGGGTAGGGCAGGCAGGAGTACCAAGGAGGGAAACTATGAGGGGGGTGTGGCCCTCTCCTTTACAGTCTGGCTGTGCTCTGCTCATCTTTCCCAGGGACATGCAGGAATGGTGGAGAGGAGCCCTTTGTCCCGTCGTTCTCCAGTCTTGGAGAACAGGGGTCTAGATCCAATGCTGGAATTTTCCCAACTGCTGGTTAGACAGCTTAATGGGTTGAGTGGGGACTAGGTTTTAATTATTTTTGAGGTTCTGAACTTGACAGTGGAGCCCAAAGGCATTCCTGCTGTGGCATGGGGTACTGGGATTGGTTAACTCTGGTGGAGAGGCAGGGTTGGCTGAGCAGAAGGGGTATGAAGGATGGGTCTTGGTTTGTCAATGGCCTACTGTGTGAGTTTAGGAAGATTCCTCAACCTTTCTGTGGCATGGTTTCCATAGTGGGTAGAAGGAGGAGGGATAATTTCTTTGAGGTCTTTCTAGAGTCTGTTAATGGCTGGGGCCAATCATCGTGGTGAATCACCTAAGACCGAGGGAGGAGTGGCCCAGGGGTGGGAACTGTCTGCCTGTGGGCCCCGTCACCCCTAGTCTGGTCCAAAGAGTTCCTGCCAGGCTTTCTCAGAGGGTCCTGGACTCAGTCCCCTGGGGCAGGCCCGGAGAGGCTGGAGACCAACTCTCCTGCCAATGTCGCTTGGCCAGGGAACACATGAAGGGGTGGGCAATAGGAGCTCTCTGGAGCCTGCACTCCTCCCTGGCTCCTGGGTCCCAGCCCCAGAGTAGGAAGGAGGGAGAGAGGGCCAGTCTTTGTGTACTTTACAGATCACAGCTGCCTTGAGCAAACGATGCTAGCTACCCACCCAGCTCGGTGATTCCACCAAATACAAACAGCTGCCTAGCCTGGCCACCTCCTAGGCAAACAACCCAGCTGGTTTGCAGGGCAACAAGGTCAGGCAGTCCCCCTCAGCCTGGGGCCTGGCCAACAGCAGCTCCCCCTCTGCGAGGGTGCAGGGGCCCATTTCCTGCCACAAGCCCACACAGGACGCCTATCTCAACGGCTCTGGGCGGATGACTTGCAGGGTGGCTTCCCCCGAAACACGGGGGTGGAGGCTGAGGCTCCCAGCAAGGGTGAGCCCTGGTGTCGGGGAGGAAACCGAGGCCCAGAAAGAGGCAGGTCTCCTTCAAGGCCGTGCAGCGGAATCCAGGACAGCCCTCATTCCATTCCCAACCCTGCAGAGGAAGAGTGGAAGCTCTAGGCTCCCTCAGCAATTCTTTCAGTGTCTGGTACCCGCTCACTCCAAGCACACAGATGGAAGGCGACAGCCCAGTCCACTGCTGCCTATACCTATTTCCATACAGGACACCCCTGTAGAGGGAGCAAGCCCCAGAGAGCAGCCCTGGATTGCTCTCAAGTGCGGGATGCGAAAGACCAACAACTGAGATCTTTCACAGGTTCGAAAAATTCCCAGGTGGCCTGCAGGCCAGTTGGCAACATCCTTCTGGGAGGAGGGGCTTCCGACTGCAGGGAGGAAAGTGGGAGGCAGTGCCTCCAGCGGGTGGAATGGGAGGGGAGCAGCTGGGGGACCTCAGGCCTTAAACCTGGATATCAGATCTCAACTGAGAGCTTAGCTCGGAAAATGGCATTAACGCCAGTTTCTCCGCCGGCAGAGGACGTCCTCTCCGAGTCTCCGGGCGGTCCCCATCTCCCAGCACTTCCCAGCCTGAGTCCCCAGAGTTGCGCGCTTAACCATCACCAAGAAGCATGGGCTCCCGGGGACTTACATTTGCCACAGTGTGGCAGAAGAGAACTGAGTTGGGGCCGGCGCGGGGATGACTCAGTCTTTGCGATCTTCTGCGACCCGCCCACACCGAGCCAGCAGAGACCCCTGGAGCTTGGGACGGCCCCAGGGGCTGTGTCCTGACCCTCTCTCCCTCCCTCCTCTGGGAGACCCAGCCGCCTGAGGGAAAGGGCTGAATCCAACCCAGACGCAGCCAGGAAGGGGCTAGCGCCGAGGAGGGCGGGGGTCTCACGGAAGAGGCCCACCCACCTTGCCCGTGAAGTCGAAGCTCGGACTGAAGGGCGGGGAGCGCTCGGGGGCCTCGCCATCCCGGGTGGCAGCGGCGCCTGGCGTGCCCGTCATGTCCCTGGACCAGAGGTGAGCAGTGCCGGCCCGCAGGCGAAGGAGAGCTCAGGAACCGATCCGCCCCGGCCCCGCCCACTCCCCCCTCCCTCGACTCGGACCCTGCAGGCTCCTCCCTCCTTCCCGCCGCCCCCTCGACGACAGCGGCTCGGAGCTTGCTGTTCCCTGAGGGCGCGCACAGCCACAGAGTCCGCGCCAAGCGGCGGGCAGCCTCCCTGAGCAACCCTGGCCCGGCTCCGTGCGCTTAGGGCGTGGGCCACATCCAGCCCCGGGACCGGTCCCCTGTGGTCGCTTAGTTGCCCCCGGGGGAGCAGGCCGCGGAGACCCCGTTTGCTGCAGAAAAGTTCCCGTAATCGCTGCGCTGCGCGACAGCAGGCGGCGCCCGAGCCCCAGGCCGTGGGCGGTCCCCAGGTGGCGAGGCGGAGAGCTGGGGACCCCTGGGCTGCGCCTCCGCGGTTGGCGCCGAGACAGTTCCGCTTCATCTAAGGCACCCGGCCCAAGCTCATCTGAATATAGTTTTGTTTACCAACCCATACTCGCCTTGCAGCACATGTGTGCTGCGGTGTTTGGGAACTCTGTCTGGTGCTGGGACTTTGACCCTTTAGTATGGATCACCTCTCGTTTCCCCTGGCCTGTTGGGCTGTGTCCAGAATGTCCCACCAGGGTAGAGCTTTCGCAAGAGGGCTGCGCAGCACACATCTCCTAGTGGACCGCTCCTGAAGGCGGGGCCGGCCTTATTAACCCATGACACTCACCCTGGCCCCGAGGAGGAGCCAAATAAATTCATGAAGTCGTGGATCATTTTGAGCAGAGCCGCCAGGATATCCCAGGCACCCGGCAGCTCCTGGTGACAGAAGGTGGGGAGTGCATCTGGGGTTGCCCGTAGCAGAGCTTAAGGACTCTGTGGCCTGGGCCAACCTTTCAATTACCCCCATCTCCACATTCTATAAGCAGCTTCAGGTTACCAAGGAATAGGACGGGTGCTTTACAGAGGGACTGTTTGAGGGGTGTGTAGGGAGGGGAGAGCTGGAGAGGGGTACCCGCACCTTTTTTTTTTTTTTTTTTTTGAGACAGAGTCTCACTTTGTAGCCCAGTCTGTAGTGCAGTGGTGCGATCTTGCCTCACTGCAACCTTTGCTTCCCGGGTTCAAGCGATACTCCTTGCTTCCCGGGTTCAAGCGATACTCAGTCTCCCGGAGTAATTGGGATTACAGGTGCGCGACACTACGCCCGGCTATTTTTTCTTTTTGTATTTTTAATAGACATGGGGTTTCCCCATGCTGGCCAAGTTGGTCTCAAGTTCCTGACCTCAGGCGATCCGCCCTCCTCGGCCTCCCAAAGTGCTGGGATTACAGGCTAGAGCCACTGCGCCCGGCCTGCAATTCTTAACTTAGGTGTGGAGGTGAGGGGCAGGAGTAGACATGGCTTATGGGCCACCATTGGCCTGTGGGGACTGACTTTGTACGCCAGCCTCCAGTCCTGTGTTTTTCGATATTAGCTGGAGGTATTTTCTGTCAGCTGGGAGAAGCGCTCAGAGTGGGGACAGAGGTGATCTCCAGTAGAGTAAAGAGGTTGGGTTACCTCTTCTGGAGGTGAGCGTGCTATAACCTCAGCTGGGCATAGGGCGGGACTCAAACAGGGAGCCACAGATTGGAGAGTGGAGGCTGTGCAGCACACTACAGAGGTGTGGTGTTGGTTGCTATTTGGATGCCAGAGGCTCTTGCTGCAAATAGTGCCGAGGTCTGCTCAATGCCGTGGGCTCCTGGAGACGAAGTCTCACTTTGTCGCCCAGGCTGGAGTGCAGTGGTGGGATCTTGCCTCATTGCAGCCTCTGCCTCCTAGGTTCAAGCAATTCTCCTGCCTCAGCCTCTGGAGCAGCTGGGACTACAGGTGCATGCCATCATGCCTGGTTAATTTTTGTATTCTTAGTAGAGATGAAGCTTCACCATGTTGGACATTCTGGTCTCGAACTGCTGACCTCAGGCGATACGCCTGCCTTGGCCTTCCAAACTGCTGGGATTACAAGCGGGTGCCACCACACCAGGCCTGGGATGCAGTCTTTTCCTTCCCTCTTCCTTCCTTCCTTCCTTCCTTCCTTCCTTCCTTCCTTCCTTCCTTCCTTCCTTCCTTCCTTCTTCCCTCCCTCCCTCCCTTCTCTCTTTCTTTCTCTCTCTTTTTCTTTCTTTCTCTCTTTTCTCTCTCTCTCTGTTTCTTTCTTTCAATGCAGCTCTGTCACCCAGGCTGGAGTACAGTGGCACGATCCTTGCTCACTGCAACCTCTGCTTCCTGGGTTGTTCAAGCCATTCTCCTGCCTCAGCCTCCTGAGTAGCTGGGATAACAGGCGCCCACCATCATGCGCAGCTAATTTTTGTATTTTGTAGAGACAGGGTTTCACCATGTTGGCCAGGCTGCTCTTGAACTCCTGACCTCAGGTGATACGCCTGGCTTAGCGTCCCGTCCCAAAGTGTCGGGATTACAGATGTGAGCCACTTTGCCCAGCCAGGATGCGGGTTTTCATTGCAGGAGGGAAATGGTGGAGGAAGAATGAGAGAGGGGAAGGGGCACGCCTCATGCTCACCTTCTATCTAAACCATGCTGTTATGGATTGAATTGTGTCCCCCCAAAGAAAGGCTGAGGTCTGAGCCACCAGTACCTCAGATCGTGCCCTTACTTGGGAATGTGGTCTTTGCAGACATCACTCATTAAGATGAGGTTACACTGGCATAGGGCAGCCCATTAATTCAGTATGACTGGTGTCATAAGAAGAAAGGGAAAAGACATCCAGGTGAAGACAGAGGTGAGATGGGAGCAGTGCGGCTGCAAGCCAAGGAATGCCAGGGTCTCCTGGGAGCCACCAGGGCCATGGAAGAGAAGGGAGTGTGGCCTTCAGAGGGAGTGTGGCCCTATTGGTACCCTGAGTTCAGATTTCTAGCCTCCAGCTGTGGTTTGTGTTGTTGGCTCCAAGGCCCTCTTTGTCCTATGGTGGGTTTGGAATACAGAAGGTTGAACATTAGCTCGAATCACCCAGAGGGAGCAGTGACCTGAAGCACTTCCTTGCTGCGTTGCTGCGCTAGTCTGGCTGGAGGAATCTGACCTAGGGAAGAAGTCTTCGAACATGGGGAGAGGGGCTCTGGGCTCTCCTCCAGGCGGTCCCTATCTGGCCTGCTGGGTTTGTGGTGTGTGGGTAATGTTATACTTGGAGGGTGTGTACACTGTCCCCAGGGCCACTGTAATGTCCTGTAGGGTGTTCAAGGGCAGCCTTGGGTGAGTCAGAAGCGGGTTGGGGTCAAGGATGTTCAGAACAGGGAACGGGCTGTGCAGAACAGGCACTCACTAAGGGATCCGTGTGGTCTCTGGGGAGGAAATCTGGGCCTCCTAACGTTCACTCTGAGGCTGTGCATGTGCTGTGGTAGCCTGTGTCTCTCCCTAGACACACACCACAGACACTCACACGTGTACACCCACCCCACAACACACCACAGACACACACACCTCACCACACACACACACCTCACCACACACACACATCTCAGACTACACACACCTCACCCCTCAAATCACACCATACCCCTCACCACACACACCTCAGATCACACCACACACCTCCACACACCCTACATCACACCACACACATCTGCCTCACATCATACCATAAATACACATGCCTCACATCCTACATTATACCACAAACACACACTTCATAACATACGCCATACACAACTTTGTATTATGCCTCAAACTACCTCATACTACAAACAAACACACGTACTATCATACCACACACATACAACCTATCTTACATGACCCCCAAACACACATACCTCATTTCACTCCAAACACACACTCCTGTCACCACAATGCAACTTCAGGCACAGTTTATCTCACACCATTGACACCTATGCCACATCACTCTGCAAGCACCTGCGTCTCCAATGGACCCCATGCCTCACACCATCACCAAATGTGTATATCAGCCTGTAAATTACTGCCAACACCTCTTACTGCCTCCAGATCTGAAACGCACACCCCCACAATACCCCCAAATAGATACCCCTGCCCTCCTGTTCACAGATCACACCCTCATAGTTATGCAGCCCTGCCGATAGTGGAGGTACCAAGTGTCAGTGAGACAGGCCCTCATGCTTGTTGAGAGACGGGGGGGGGGCTCTTGTGTGCAGCCCTGGAGCTCTGGGGGGCAGGGGCAAGGGCCTCCCTGCTACCCAGGTGGATGGCAGAAAACTCCAGAGCTGGGGAACAGCACAGCCAAAGAGCACAGGGTAGGGATGTGGGAAGGAGACCTGGGCAGAGACTGGAGGGACAAGGCCTCAGCTCATTTTTTGCAAAACATGGCATGTGGACCCACTGGGTCAGAGCTCCCAGATTCTGGGCCCCCCACGTGGTTTTGCTGAAGGAGCATGTCTATGAGGGAGCTTAGAATTTGCGTTTCAGATGAACTTCCCCCTGGAGGCTTTTATGCACGCTGAAGGAGTGTTTGAAAACCACTGGTCTAAACTGTGCAGCAGTTTGACCAGCTGATGAGAGATTCAGACTTTATTTGGAAGGCAATAGTGAGCCATGAATGTTCAGGTGGGGGATGAGCAGAGTGAGATTTTGTTGTAGTTGTTGTTTTGAGATGGAGTCTCACTCTGTTGCCCAGACTGGAGTGCAGTGGCGTGATCTCGGCTCACTGCAACCTCCGTCTCCCAGGTTCAAGTGATCCTTTTGCCTCAGCCTTCCAAGTAGCTGGGATTATAGACGTGTGCCACCACGCCTGGTAATTTTTTTTGTATTTTTAGTAGAGATGGGGTTTTGCCATGTTGGCCAGGCCAGTCTTGAACTCCTGGCCTCCAGTGATCCGCCTGCCTCAGCCTCCCAAAGTGCTGGGATTACAGGTGTGAGCCACCATGGCTGGCCTGAGTAAGGGTTTTGAAAGAGGAATTTTGCATCAGTATTTAGGCAAGACTAGGGAATTTGGGGGTAACTGAGGAGAGGTAACAAGGAGGACCTGAACTGTGGTGGGAGGGGCTGACTGGAAAGACCCCTGTGTGAACATCAGTACCCCATAACCCCATCAGCAGGACCCCCGCAGCCAGTTTGATGAAGCTGGTGGTGGAGAATTTAGTGAAGGTCTTGACTGAGAGGCATCTGCACAGGACCTGGGCAGGTCCCACTTCCAGAAGGCAATGGACCTGGTAGTTTATGGGTGAAGGCACACCGGGGTAGTTACCCTGCTCACCTCTGGCTCCTCCAAAGTGGGAGACCAGAGGCTCCGTCCCTCCCCTGCCACCTGGGCGGCACTCAGCCTCCTGAGCGGAGCCAGTGGGAGCTTCTGCCTCCCTTCCCATCACATAGGAGTTCCAGGCTACAGCCTGGCCAGC
The DNA here is from genome assembly GCF_002776525.5 of Piliocolobus tephrosceles. NCBI lineage: Eukaryota > Metazoa > Chordata > Mammalia > Primates > Cercopithecidae > Piliocolobus > Piliocolobus tephrosceles. The sequence continues at coordinate 68,347,275 of NC_045449.1, read as the reverse complement.
AGCAGGGCCCTTATCCATGTCATATCTCAAACCTCAGTGTGAAGGACAGATGGGTGAACAAGTGTCTGGTAACCTGGCTCTCCGGGGACCCCCAGACTGCTGATATCTGGAGGAGACCCCGATGTCCTCCAGTTCTTTGCTCAGGTGTCCCCAGGCTGAGTTTCTGGCCAGGGGCTCAGACCCTTACTCAGTGTAAGCAACCAACAGGTTTGTCCTGAGATGCACCAGGACATTGGGTGCTGGCTGGTGCCAAGCAGCAGCCCAGGCTCTAGGAGGCCCACCCTAGCCTGAGGTCAGTGGGAAAGCCCAGCTTGTCCCATCTCAGGCAGCTTTGAGCACACAGTTTGACCACGCACTTTCTTTTTCCTTCACAGGAAATTGGCCCCAATTTTTTTGCCAAGCTAGCAGCAAAATTCGGAGATCTCACCTCTGTGGTCTGTGGAATGTGAATCAGCCTTTGCATGTCCACAGCCACATCCACCCCACTCTCTTTCCTTCCTCGCCAGACAGGCAGAAGGGTGGGTGAGGAGATGCGGGTGTGACCCTGAGGGCAGGGTGTGCCCTGGCTGCTGAGGGCAGACTGGGCCTGGGCTGGGGTGGGTGACACCTGGCACCAGGTCATCCTGGTTTGCTTCATGGCAGCCTGGTCCAAGACCTCAGGGATTGCCAGGCAGCCTTGGCCTCCTGGGTCTCAGCCCTGCCCTATTTAGCATTACCAGAGCCCAGCTGGTCCCATCGTGGGGGAGAGCCCTGGGCACTGGTGTTTCAGGGTCGATTCTAGCCCCGAGAACACACCTGAGCCAGGCACTCACTTCCACTTTGCCTCCTGGAATGTCACCCAGAAGCCATGTCCGTTCTGAACCCCTGCCTTCCTGGCTGTGACCCAGTGGGAAAGCCCATTTTTCTGGGTTTTCCTCTGTCTCTTCCCATCAGCGTGGCACTGCTGCGTACTGACCCTGAATGTGACCTTGAAGGCCCTGTGCTCCGGTCCCGGAGGCTTCCAAACATCCGTGTTGTCCAAGAAGAGATGTTTGCTCTTCCTCATCTCAAGATGCAATGATTCTGGGGTCCCAAGGGAGGGCCCTGCTCCTCCTGCCACAGTCCAAGAGAGGAGTGGAACCCTCTCCCAAAGTCTTCCCAGGAATTCAAGGGCAGCTGCAGCCGCAGGCACGGGACAATGTGGGGAGATGGGATGTATGGTAGAGAGGAGGGATCTCTTGTCCCGCAGAGGGGCTGTGGGCAGAAAAAGCCGAGGGTGCTGGGATTCCTTAACGCAAGCTGCCCTTTTACCATTTTATTGAGGGGTAAACACGGAACTGTAACCTTGGCCTGCCAGCTCCCTGAGACCCATGTGACAATGCTAAGTTTGGACTGTGCTGAAAACTTTGTCATCCCTCTGTCCCTCCAGATTCTTCTTGCCTTGGAGGGCTGACCTGAGCTATTCCATATTGAAATATTTTTTGCTTTCTGGCTTCCACTTGCGTTCATCCAGTGTGGAGCCCCGGAAGGAGATGGGGAGCAGGAGGAGAGCAAGGTGGGACAGGGGGATGGTTCTCCTGGCTGCCTCCCTGGGGGGCTCCCATGGGCTGCTGTGTCCCTCCACTGTAGGTCCCACACAGCTCCTGCCAGGCAGCTCACCCAGCAGCCCGCTTTGTCCCTGGGTTCTGGTGAGGGTGCCTTCCCTTCCCGCTTGAGGCTAGAGGTGGGTGGAGTTCCTGGACTACCCAAGGGCAGTGCACCCTCCCTCCTGGTCACCCAACACCCTCCTACACCTTGGGGAACAGTCTTCTCCTTAATCCTCCTTGAATGATCCAATGCGAGTGTCCACCTGTCTCCTGCTGGCACTCAACAAAAACACGCTGGAGTCCTGAGCCCAGGCCCAGAGCTGGCAGTGTCGGCCAGTGCTTACCGTGAATCCGATGCCCACAGTGGCCGAGAAGGAGCCGGGGATGAACTTGCCCTGATCGAACTGAACCAGCAGAGACGTCTTTCCCACACCACTGTCGCCCACCAGGATGGTCTAGAAGGGAGCAATAGAGAGAGGGGTGAGGGTCTGCAATGTGAGTTGGCCTCAGAGGTGTCCTTGTGGCTGTGGGAGTGGGTTCTTTCTAAGCACGCATGTGCACAACATGCACACACACACACAAACACACATGCACAAGACACTGACACACACATACAGACACAGAAAAACACGTACACACATACACAGAACACATGCACACAAACATATATGCACACACAAGTACACACATGCACACAGAAACATACATACAGAAGCACAAACATATACAAGTATAACATACACACAGAACACACATGACACAGAAATATGCATGCAAAGACACATACAGATACAGAAAAACATGGACACACATACAGAACACACATGCACACAAACATACGCACACACGCACATGCATACACAGAAGCACAAGACACACATACAGATGCAGACACAGAAAAACACGTACACGCATACACAGAACACACATGCACACACAAACATGCACACACATGCACACACACAGAAACACACATGCACAAGACACACACAGAAAACACATGTACACACACAGAACACACATGCACACACAAACATATTTGCACTCGCAGAGCACACACACGCATACAGAAGCGCACACACACATACACATGCACACATGTACAACACACACAGAGAACACACATGACACAGAAACATACATGCACATACAAACACATGCACACACAGAGAAACATGCATGCACACACACAGGCAGAAAAACATGTGTACACACAGAAATACATGCACACATCCACAGGCACAGACACTTGTACAGCACATACACACAGAGCATACATGCACACACATAGAGAGAACTCACACATGCACATAGATACACATACACAGACACACAAAAACACATCTACACATAGAAACACACACACAATACACATAAACACACATGTACACACAAACACACATGTACATACACAGTGAACACACACATGCACACAGACACATGCGGAAACACATGTACACCAATATGTGCACTCATATACAGATACAAGCACACATGCAAACACACAGTAACACAGAAACACACATTCACACAGACATGCATATACACAGACATAGACACGTGCACACACACATGCACACAGAAACACATACACAGACATGCCCAGAGACACAGGCACACATGCACACATGAAGTCAGAAACACACAGACATGCATACACAGACATGCACACACAGACATGTATAACACAGACACATATATACACATACATATGCACTTACACACATACACACAGACACATATGCGCAGGCACCAACACACAGACACACACATTCACAGACATGCAGCATACACACAAATATGCACACATGCACAAATATACACACAAACATAAACACAGACACAGACACGCACATACATACAAACACATACACATGCACACAGACAACCACACATACACTTAGACACACAAACACACTAAAGTCTTGATTTTCTATTGAAGTCACTGAAAGGGGTGTGAAGGCACAGAGGAGATCTCCCTCGAACCCAAATTAATAAGCATCTGAAGTGACCATGTGAATGTGTCTCTCAGACTTCCAACCACAGGCGTATCAATGACTGAGGGTCCCCACTGCCGTGCTTTGAAAGCCATCGTCGTGTTTGCATTGAGGTCATGCTTCCTACGGGCAATTACCAGCCAAAGGGGGAGCACGGCAGGCCTGTTCCGGGGAGACACAGGACCCTCTAATAGTTGAGTTAGCTCAAGGTCTCCCTCATGGCCTTGCACAACCCTCCAGATACTGCAAGGTGGTCTGGGATGCTTCCACACAACCTTTCTCTCCTCTTTCCTTCACGGGGATCCAGTCTGCATCATGGTCTGAAGGCTCCCCTGGCCTTGCTAGCACCTACTCTACTTCTCTCATAGGCGTTTCCCCCAGTAAAACCCTTGCACATTTAATTCCCTTTTCACATCTCCTCTTTGGAAGACCAGGACTAACACGATGTCCATAAATCTCCTGTGTGGGAGAGCCCCAAAAAACCAGTCTACAGAATCAAACAAAATCAGATGGCTGGAATGTGCTTTGCACACTTGGCCTTAGAACAAGGAGCAGACAACATTTCAAAGAGAAGCAGATTCTGGGAAAAGAGGGAGAAGGCCGCCTTCCTCTGGGAGGTCTGAACTGGGAGAGAGTAAGGGTGATAATTAGCTTGGAAGTTCAGATGAAATGTTTGAAAGAAAATCATAAACAAAAGAGAAGAACTCTACATGCACCCAGAGGCTGGTACCCTCAATGAATGGACGAATGAATTGGTGAGTGGATATGGACAGTGGCCTCCTTCCAAAGACAAGAATTCAAGGCTGTTTGAAAGGACTAGGAGGTGCAAACTTTAGCTGGACTTGTAAAAACATAAAGACATTAAAACAACAAAACCATAAAAACATAGAGATTGGCTGGGCCTCCTTGAGTCGGGCCCAGCGACTGTTCAACTCTGGCAATGGCAAGGAAGGGAATGCAGATCAGTGTCTGCTGAAAATGAGGTTGTCCATGGCATTGACTTTGGATGTCCCGTGACTGTGCTCCTCCACCCACCTCCTGAACCTCTCCAGCTTTTATTTCCTCCTGGGTTAGAGAACTCATTTGTTTGTTATATGCAGTGGTTTTAATAATTTACATCTAGAATCTGACTTTCTCAGGCTTTAAGAAGTGCTTCCTAGAGAGAATATTCCAGAATGTGAGGGGTAGTTCATCTACGTTCCCCTCATTCACGTCCTAAAGAACATGACAGATTCTAATTATTTTCTCTTTTACCCTTTTCCTTTCCAGGGTGAGGAGTTTCCATCAATTTTCATCATAGGAAATAGTCCTGTCTTCTCAGGACCTTTTCTGGCTCACCGAGGTCTAGGGGTGCATACCAGTTCATGATAGGAAACAGTCCAGTCTTCTCGGGACCTTTTCCGGCTTACCGAGGTCAGATTCAGCTGAACCTTGGCTCGGGGCGGGGCAGGATGATCCTCTCATATCGGTCTTCGTCTTTGTTTGTTTTTTTTTGTTTTTGAGACAGAGTCTCACTCTGTCACCCAGGCTGGAGTGCAGTGGCACAATCTCGGCTCAAAACAACCTCTGCCTCCCAGGTTCAAGCTATTCTTCTGCCTCAGCCTCCCAAGTAGCTGGGACTACAGGCGCCCACTACCACACCTGGCTAATTTTTGTATTTTTAGTAGAGACGGGGTTTCACCATGTTAGCCAGGATGGTCTTGATCTCCTCACCTTGTGATCCACCAGTCTCGGCCTCCCAAAGTGCTGGGATTACAGGTGTGAGCCACCGCGCCCTGCCAGGTCTTTTTATCAGCTTCAGAAATCTATTAACAATGGCCAGGCACAGTCGCTCAAGCCTATAATCCCAGCACTTTGGGAGGCCAAGATGGGCAAATCACCTGAGTTCGGGAGTTTGAGGTCAGCCTGGCCAACATGGTGAAACCCCGTCTCTACTAAAAATACAAAAATTAGTCAGGCATGATGGCAGTCATCTGTAATCCCAGCTACTTGGGAGGCTGAGGCAGGAGAATCACTTGAAACCCGGGAGATGGAGGTTGTGGTGAGCCAAGATTGTGCCACTACACTCCAGCCTGGGTGACAGAGCAAAACTCTGTCTCAACAACAACAACAACAAAAGGCTACTGATAATGACTCTAAGAGCTTTTTACCTAGGCCATGATGGAGAGCTCAGCGCTGGTCTATTTACAAGCATTGTTGAATTATCTCTTCCTAAACCTAGGCCCTCCCTTAGGCCTGCTCCTCCTCTATGCTCCTCCCCATGAAGTGAGGTGTCCACATGGCCAAAGGCTCCTGTTCCTCCTGTAGACTAACTGCACTTTGCCCCAAGGTCGCTGTTACTGTGGCATCCCTAGGTCTGTGGCATGGTCAAGGGGTGACCGTTTGCAGGGGCTGCGGACAGAGCTTGGATGTGGAGCCTCGTGCATTCTTCTGAGAGCCTTTGGGGTTGGGTGTGCAAGGGTGGGAGGAGAAGGAAAGGAGCTTGTGGGTGGGGGCTGGGGACAGGAGGTTGGTTGTCCTTAGGCTGTCACATTTTAGTGTGGAACTTCTGGGAATCCTACATGCTAACCTGGCTTCCAGTTGGTAGGAAGGTATTTTGTTCAGGAGAGAAGATTAGACACACTTGATTTGTTGGCTTTTTGAGCTTGCTTTAGAATCTTAAGATACTGTGACATACGGTCTGTGGGCCTCCATTTGTATTCTAGCCCTGGCGCCCAAATGTTAGGAATGGAGCTGCCTAAATCCATTACGTTAGATATTATCAGGCCTCTGAGCCCAAGCTAAGCCATCATATCCCTTGTGACCTGCATGTATACATCCAGATGGCCTGAAGCAACTGAAGATCCACAAAAGAAGTGAAAATAGCCTTCACTGATGACATTCCACCATTGTGATTTGTTTCTGCCCCACCCTAACTGATCAACGTACCTTGTAATCTCCCCCACCCTTAAGAAGGTTCTTTGTGAGATATCCCAGAGTTCCGCGCGGCGCCAGCCTTTCCGCCACGGCCGCCTCTGGAGAGCAGTAGCCATGGCTCTACGCTACCCTATGGCCGTGGGCCTCAACAAGGGCCACAAGGTGACCAAGAACGTGAGCAAGCCTAGGCACAGCCGCCGCCGCGGGCGTCTGACGAAACACACCAAGTTCGTGCGGGACATGATTCGGGAGGTGTGTGGCTTTGCCCCGTACGAGCGGCGCGCCATGGAGTTACTAAAGGTCTCCAAGGACAAACGGGCCCTCAAGTTTATCAAGAAAAGGGTGGGGACGCACATCCGCGCCAAGAGGAAGCGGGAGGAGCTGAGCAACGTATTAGCCGCTATGAGGAAAGCTGCTGCCAAGAAAGACTGAGCCCCTTCCCCTGGCTTCTCCCTGAAATAAAGAACAGCTTGACACACACACACACACACACACACACAAAAAAAGAAGGTTCTTTGTGATTCTCCCCACCCTTGAGAATGTACTTTGTGAGATCCACCCCCTGCCCGCAAAACATTGCTCCTAACTCCATCGCCTATCCCCAAACCTATAAGAACTAATGATAATCCCACCGCCCTTTGCTGACTGTCTTTTTGGACTCAGCCCACCTGCACCCAGGTGAAATAAACAGCCATGTTGCTCACACAAAGCCTGTTTGGTGGTCTCTTCACATGGACATGTGAGACAGATATGTGAAAGGAATATATCTTAGGCCCCCAAAATCACTAAGGAAAGCTCAAGTTGGAAACTGCTTAGGGCAAACCTACCTCCCATCTATTCAAATACACCCACCTGCTCACTGAGATAGATGCATATCTGATTGCCTCCTTTGGAAAGGCTCATTAGAAACTCAAAAGAATGCAGTTATCTGTGACCTGGAAGCTCTCTCTGTGTTTCTAGTCTTCTGCCTTTGTTTCTGAGTTGTCCCACCTTTCCAGAACAAACCAATGCACTTCTTACATATTTTGATCGATGTGTCATGTCTCCCTAAAATGTATAAAGCCTAGCTGTGCCCTGACCAACTTGGGCACATATCATCAGGACTTCCTAAGGCTGTGTCATGGGCATGTCCTCAACCTTGGCAAAATAAACTTTCTAAATTAACTGAGACCTGTCTCAGATTTTCTGGTTTCACAGATAACACAGCAGAGCTTCTCTTGCCACTCAACAGTTGCTGAAAATTCCTTAAATTTCTCCGGGTTGGTTCCCAGTTTCACTGTTTGGAGAAGCTGAATGTCAACTTTGGGTCCAGATTTTTCACCATGCCTTCCCTCTTTGTGCTTCTCTTAGCATTTATGAAAATGTTATGGCTGGGTGCGGTGGCTGATGCCTGTAATCTCAGCACTTCGGGAGGCAAAGGCAAGTGGATCATGAGGTCAGGAGTTCGAGACCAGCCGGGCCAACATAGTGAAACCCCGACTCTACTAAAAATACAAAAATTAGCCAGGCATTGTGGCACGTGCCTGTAGTCCCAGCTACTCGGGAGGCTGAGGCAGGAGAATCGCTTGAATCCGGGAGGCGGAGGTTGTGGTGAGCTGAGGCCACGCCACTGCACTCCAGCCTGGGCGACAGAGCGAGACTCCCTCTCAAATAAAAAAATAAAAAAAAAAGTTAATTAATTGTGGTTCGGACGGAAACCTCTGGGTCAACTTTGCCACCATTCAGACAAGTGTCTTTGTTCTCTCTTCTTGAGTCATTTTGTTCATATCTGTATTTGCGCCTCATTCACTTCCAATGGGGATAGGTGGTTTCAAACAAACCCACAAGTATGAGAAGGCAGTTCAAGAAAGTGTCTGAAAAAATATACAAAGAATAGGGGTGTGTGTATAGGGGTGGGGTGGGTTGGGTCTAATCTTCCACCCCAGAGTGAGGTTGGGTTGTTACTGCGTTTGAGCATTGTGTTTGGTTATAGGTTTCCTGACAGTCAAGGCAAAGTGGAAAACCAGGTGGGGTGTATGGTACTTGTCTGATATTGTATGCCTGAGTCCTTTCTGTTGAGTATTTTCTCCTGGTATACGCTGCTATAAGGAATCTGTTAAGTGGACCCTTCTGCAAGAGGCCCTGAATAACAAAATAGGCAATTGCAATTTTGCGGAAGATGCAAAGCTTTTTCTAAAGCCACCGTATCGACCATTGATAAACCCAGGGCATAACGTTAAATCATACTTTATCCAGGCCTCTCGATGGGAGCCAGGCTAATGCTGTCTAAGTACACTATTGCTGCTTTTTTGTGACTTTATTATTCAGGGACAGCTTTTAGAAAACCTGATAAATGGGGTGGTTACCATGGCTCCCAAAGTGGCAGTGAGTGACCTTCTTAACAAGACAGGAAATTCAGATGCCATAAAGAAAAGATCAATAGATTTGCTTCAATAAAAATGTTTTGGTTGACAGAAGATTCCAGAAACAAAGTCGAATGAGAAATGGTACAGGGAAGATATTTTCAAGACATATGACAGATGGTAATATCCCTCATATAAGGAGAGCTCTCAGAAGACAACTTCAATAGAAAAGTGAACAAAGGATGTGAATAGGTTGATATATTTTTTTGTGTACATATGGTTAGTTTTATGTGTCAGCTTGGCTGGATAGTCCTACTTATTCAATTAAACATGAATCTAGATGTTGCTGTGAAGGTACTATGTTGATGTGGTTAATATCTCCAAGCAGTTGACTTTAAGTTTTCAGTAATTTGGGTGAGTGTCCCCTGATTAATTGAAAGACTTTAAGAGCAACACTGAGGTTTCCCTGAGGAAGCAGAAATTCTGCCTCGTGTTTGTAGCAGCAACTCTTGCCTGAAAATTTGCAGCCTTTGAGCCAGCCCTACAGATTTTGGACTTGCCAGCCCTCACAGTCATGTAAGCCAATTTCTTGGACAAATCTCTCTTTCTCTCCATATATATAGCCTGCTGTTTCTGTTTCTCTGGAGAAGCCTAAACGATACAATGACAATATAATGTATAGTGGCTTGATAAAAGTTTGGTAATGGTCAGTACTGGTTTAGATTTGGGGAAACAGGCACTCATACATACACTATTAGTGGGAGTATACATTGAGCAACTGTTTTGGAGAGCAATTGACAATATCTATCAAGGTATCAAGTGCAAACTCCTTTGACTCAGCAACTCTATGGCTTTCCTTGCAAAAGTAAACCAAGAAGGCCAGGCTTGGGGGCTCACACCTGTAATCCCAGCACTTTGGGAGGCTGAGGCAGATCACCTGAGGTTGGGAGTTTGAGACCAGCCTGGCCAACATAGGGAAATCCTGTCTCTACTGAAAATACAAAAATAGCAGGGCATGGTGACGTGCACCTGTAATGCCAGCTACTCAGGAAGCTGAGGGAGGAGAATCACTTGAACCTGGGAGGTAGAGGTTACAGTGAGCCAAGATCACACCATTGCACTACAGCCTGGGTGACGGAACAAGACTCCATCCAAAAAAAAAAGTAAACCAAGATATGTGTGTAAGGATGCTCATTGTAGTGTTTGCAAGAACAAATAATTCAGCAGTAGAGACTGGTGAAGTAAACTCTAGAATATACATACAGTGCAGTACTGTGAAAACATTAAAAGGATGAGGAAGATATGTATGTACTTTTGATACAGACAGGCGGCAGGGAGATACTGGGTAAAAGAGGGCAAGGTCCTGGCGATGGCTCCACCTTCAAGCCTGGACCCGGCTCTAAATGAGAACATGCATTCCTGTTTTCCTGCCTGAATGTTGCCTTTTCCAAAACCACCCTGGCCCACCATGTCCCCAGCCCTGTACCCATAAAAGCCCAAGCTCCACTGGCAGAGGACCAGAGAGGTGTGGCTGAGAAGGAGAGAAGAGACAAGCAGCTGAACGTCGAGAGAAGAAGCAACTGAGCATCGAGCATATGGATAGACACGGCTTAACTTCAGATGGCACGACTTCAGAGAGCAGCCCGGTTATCTCTGGCCAGGCTTCAGGGAAAGATCACCTTCTTCCCACACCATCCCCTTCCCAGCTCCTCTACCATGGAGAGCCACTTCCTCTGCTTAATAAAATCTCTGCATTCACCATCCTTCAAGTCTGTGTGACCTGATTCTTCCTGGACACCCTATAAGAACTCGGGTGCCAAGAGAGTAGGGTGTAAATGGCTGTCACCCTGACTCTCCACTGAGCTGGTTAACGCTTAACTCTGTACCAAGAGGACAGGGGGTGAAAAGACTGTCACCTTGACTCTCCGCTAAGCTGGTTAAAACTTAGCTGTCTGTGGATGGCAACTGCTAAAAGAGCATTAATTGCGTTTTTCTTTTCTTTTCTCTTCTCTTCTCCTTTCTTCCTTCCTTCTCTCCCTCCCTCCCCTTTCCTTCCTTCCTTCCTTCCTTCCTTCCTTCCTTCCTTCCTTCCTTCCTTCCTTCCTTCCTTCCTTCCTTTCTTTCTTTCGACAGAGGCTCACTCTGTCACACAGGCTGGAGTGTAACAGCAGGATCTTGGCTCACTGCAACCTCCACCTCCTGGGTTCAAGCAATTCTCCTGCTTCAGCCTCCCAAGTAGCTGGGATTACAGGCACCTGCCACCACACCCTGCTAACTTTTGGTATTTTTTTTTAGTAGAGATGGGGTTTCACCATGTTGGCCAGGTGGATCTTGAACTCTTGGTTTCAGGAGATCCACCCACCTCGGCCTCCCAAAGTGCTGGGATTACAGGTGTGAGCCACCGTGTAATCTTAATTGTAATACACCTAAAAGAACCTTAATTGTAATACATCCCTCCATGCTGCCGTGAGGCCAGAGCCCAAAAGTACTCGTCCCAGCCCCAGCACCCACTTGCCTGTGTGCTCCCTCTCATGATGGGCTGAACCCAGTTGGTTCCAGCAAGTAAAGTTCATCCCTGCTGGTGCCTAAGTGGCGGACTGGACCCAGAGCTGGTGCCCTCCAGTTCCTACCTGCAAAAGGGTCAAGGGAACTCTCCTGTCTCACTGTTTGGGAGAAAGTTCATTATTAAACAAAAGAAGCAAGGGGCAGAGTGATGTATATAGTATGATGAGTGTGTATATGTTACTTAGGTTTATCTGCTGGAGTATGATTAACTTTTCTCAGGGAGGCAATAGAGACCAACAGGATTGCCTTTGAGGTTCAGGGGCTGGTAGGTGGGAGATGGAGATAAGACTTTTACTTTTCATTTAATCTTTTTCTGTGTTTCAAAAAAAATTATTTAAATAATTTGCTTGGCCAGGTACAGTGGCTCACGCTTGTAATCCCAGTGCTTGGGGAGGCCAAAGGCAGGAGGATCACTTGAGCCCAGGAGTTCGAGACCAGCCTGAAAACATAGGAAGACCCTATCTCTACAATAAATGAAACAATAAGCTGGGCGTGGTGGTGCATGCCTGTATTCCCAGCTATTGGGGAGGCTGAGGCAAGTGGATCACTTGAGCCCAGGAGTTTGTCCAGAATTACAGCTGCAGTGAACTGTAATTGCACCACTGCACTCTAACCTTGGTGACACAGTGCGAACCCATCTCAAAAGAAAAAGAAAAGCAGTTGTGAGCAAATTATTTTATTTTATATTATTTTATTTTATTTTAAGATGAGTTTGTGCTGTGTTGCCCAGTCTGGAGTGCTGTGGCTCACGATGGTGGCTCACGATGATGGCTCACTGCAGCCTCGACCTCTCTTGGCTCGGGTGATTCTTCCACCTCAGCCTCCCAAGTAACTGGGACTACAGGCACATGCCACTGTACCAAGTTAATTTTTTGTATTTTTTATAGAGATGGGATTTCACCATGTTTCCCAACGCTGGTCTCGAACTCTTGGGCTCAAGTATCTACCCACCTTGGCCTCCCAAAGTGCTGAGATTACAGGTGTAAGCCACCACATTTGGCCTGCATTTTACCTTTTTAAAGAAAGTATTAACTGGAGGTATTTCAGAGCTGGCATTGTTGGCCATGTCTCTCTTTTTTAAAAAATAGGATTTAATTTTTAGAGAATTTCTAAGTTCACATTAACATTGGGCAGAAGATACAGGGATTTCCCACAGACCCTTTTCCCCCATGCATATATAACCTTCCCCATTATCAACACCCCCCACTGCCATGCTTTCTTTTTATATTTTTCCTGTATTAAAATGCCCTAATAAAGGTAGTAGTCCAGTTGATAAACTCACACGAGTAAGACCCTGTCTCAAAACAAACAACAACAACCAAAGAACCCCCCAAAAACAACCTTGTCTGTATTTCAAAATTTATTTTCCTAAAATGAACACATGTCACTTTTGTAAGTCAGGCAAACATTATTACTATTATATTTGAGACAGAGACTGTCTGCGTCACATAGGCTAGAGTGTGTGGCGCGATCTCGTCTCACTGCAACCTCTGCCTTCCAGGCTCAAGCAATTCTTCTGCCTCAGCCTCCCAAGGAGCTGGGATTACAGGCATGCACCACCATGCCCAGCTAATTTTTGTATTTATAGTAGAGATGGGGTTTTATTGTGTTGGCCAGGCTGGTCTCGAACTCCCGACCTCAAGGAATCTGCCTCCCACAGTGCTGAGATCACAGGTGTGAACCACCGCAGTTGGCCCATACTTGTTATTTTCAATCACAAGCTGCAAATGACTCTCTAGGTCCAAGGCCTGCTATGATCTGACAGCATCAGAGGGAGCCACCTGTGAGGATGGGGGCTGGAGCAGGATAGGCAGGACAGGCCATTGTGAAGAGCTTCGAGGGACAGATGGAAGGGAGTGGAAGCGACCTGGCAGTCACCGCTGTGCAGAGTGGAGGGTGAGGCAGCTGCCCTGGGTTGGGTCTAGGTTTTGCGGGTTTTTCTTTTCATTTTCTATCTCCATAATCATGCTACCCAAAGCCCGGTGGCACACAACATTGTGGGTCAGCAGTTTAGTCTGGGTGGCCATTCTGGTCTCAGCTGGGCCCCCTTTTGTGTCTGGGATCCACTGGCCATGGGCTGGGCAGCTTGGCTGTGTCCCATGACTCTGGCTTCTCTCCAGCAGGCCAGCCTGGGTGGCAGAAGTGGAGGTACGAGAGAGAAAGGAAACGCAGGAGACCCTGCAGCTGGGGTTTGGACTGGCACATCATCACTTCTGCTGTATTTTATTGAGCAAACCAGGTCATCAGTCAGGCCCAGACTCAAGGGGATTGGGTAATAGACTCGTCTCTGTAGCAAGAAGAACTGTGAGGTCAGTTGGGCATGGTGGCTCACGCCTGTAATCCTAGCACTTTGGGAGGCCGAGGTGGGCGGATCACCTGAGGTCAGGAGTACGAGACTAGCCTGGCCAACATGGTGAAATCCCATCTTTACTAAAAATACAAAATTAGCTGAGTGTGGTGGTGCATGCTTGTATTGCCAACAACCCGGGAGGCTGAGGCAGGAGAATTGCTGGAACCCAGGAGGCGGAGGTTGCAGTGAACCGAGATCACACCACTGCATTCTACTGGGCTACAGAGCGAGACTCCGTTTCAAGAGAAAAAAAAAAAAAGAACTCTGAGGTCAAGTGGTGTGTATGCAAGGAGGCACCCCGCATCCACCCACCATAGGCCGAAGCTTATGCAATCCTGGAAGCCCTTGTGAAGAAAAAGGATGTCTCAATTAGAAGTACAAAATGGGTATAAGGTCTTGAAAGGAGCCTGATGAACTTGGGGGTTCAGACGGTTAGCCTCCATTGGCTTCCTGGCAATCCCTACAAGCCCCTCTGAGTGGAGCTGAGAAGAGGAGCACAGCCCAGCCACAATCATTCCAGTGGCAGAGCCCCTCAGTCATGCCCCTCTGGCCCTCTGGCCCTGCGGTCTGAGCCACTTTCTGCTTGGGTCCCTATGAAGTTTGCTGAATGCTGTTTCCTGTTGCTTTTCTTTCTCTTTTTCTCTTTCTTCTTCTTTTTTTTGAGATGGAATTTTGCTCTTGTTGCCCAGGCTGGAGTGCAATGGCAGATCTCAGTTCACTGTAATCTCTGCCTCCCGGGTTCAAGTGATTCTCCTGCCTCAGCCTCCCAAGTTACTGGGATTACAGTTACCCACCACCATGCCTGGCTAATTTTTGTATTTTTAGTAGAGACAGGGTTTCACCATGTTGGCCAGGTTGGTCTTGAACTCCTGACCTCAGGTCATCCACCAGCCTCAGCCTCCCAAAGTGCTGGGATTACAGGCGTGAGCCTCCAGTTACTTCCTCTACTGAGAGGCTTAGTTCTCTGGACTTTTTTAGTTCTACCTGGTTCAGACATTTGGTTTTTCTAATTCTCAAGTGGGCCTTGCAACAAACTTCTTGTGAACTTCTGTTGCAGAGTGGGAGAGACCCAGCGGAACAGACCCTTGCAACCCAGGAGCTCTTTCACCTGGACAGGGTGGGTTCCGAAAAGATCGTCTACAGTTTTCAAGACCAAAGTGACCAAGAGAAGTTGTATCAGCACATCTCTGTCTTTGTAACTGGGAGAACCCAATGAAGGCATCAAGACGCACACACGTACACACATGGACTGCAGCATGCAAATATACACATGCCCACACAACACATGTTCACACACACCCCAGTAGCACACACATGTGCAACGAACACATGTATACACACAACTCCCCCTCACAAACATGAGCATCCATAACACACATGTGCATACATGCATGTACATGCACAACCATTCGTGTACATACATGCACACACATACATACATACCTAGATGTTTAGAGCAGAGAGAATCTCAGATGACCTGTCTAATCCCTTCTTTCACATATGGCAACAGGGAAGCCCAGGGAGATAACTGGCTTGTGTATAGGTCAATGACCAAACCAGGATTACGGGCTCAAATGAGTTTTTGAGGACGCAAGGCCTCTGAAAGAGCCAATTCTCCCGTATTCCCCAAAGGCACTTGGTTAGAGGAACAGCTACTCAGACCCACTTGGCGAATTCTCTGCTTTTTTTTTTGAGACAGAGTCTTGCTCAGTCACCCAGGCTAGAGGAGTGCAGTGCTGTGATCTCGGCTCACTGCAACCTCCACCTCTCGGGTTCAAGCAATTCTTTTGCCTCAGCCTCCTCAGTAGCTGGAATTACAGGCATCCACCACTATGCCTGCCTAGTTTTTCGTATTTTTTAGTAGAGATGGGGTTTTGACATGTTGGCCAGGCTGGTCCTGAACTCCTGACCTCAGGTGATCCTCCTGCCTCCCAAAGAGTTGGGATTACAGGCGTAAGCCACTGTGCCTGGCCTGAATTCTCTGTTCTTGATTCAAAGGGGAATCCTCCTTGGGGAGGCCAGGTCTGGGAGAGGCCAGGATCAGAGAGTCTGGCCACAGGCAGTTGTAACAGACAGTGCTGTTCCCTCCTTGTTGCCCACGTCCAAGAGAGGAGAGCTTACCCCACGACCCTCGATACATCTGCCCCTTGTTTTTCAAGGCTTCCCCCATTCTGCTTAATTCCTAATCTTTTTTCCTGGAAGCCGATGGCTTCCCTACTGCAGAGGGCTGATTGCTCTCTGTGTATCTGCATGGTGCCCCAGGCAGAGGATCTACTGACATGCAGCAGGGACCAAAGTGCTGGCTGAACCCTCACCCCGAATTCTTGACCTACTTTATGGTCTGCAGATATGTAAAGCGAGAGGCCATCTCTGGCCACGTCCTGGAAAAGTCGGGTTTATCAGCTGTTGTGGTTTTCTGTGCAAATAACCCTCCTGTACACCCACTCATTCCTGATTAGGGTGTGAGGGGGTTGCGTCCCTCTTTGAGACTCTCCCTTGTCAAGATGTCACAGGGTGTATATGACACATGGCAAAAGTGGCTTCAGGTGCAGAAGGTGAGAAAGGTCTAATCCTTTTATTTATTTTTATTTATTTATTTATTTATTTTGTGACGGGAGTTTCACTCTTGTTGCCCAGGCTGTAGTGCAGTGGCACGACCCAGCTCACTGCAACTTCCACCTCCTGTGTTCAGTGATTCTCCTGCTTCAGCCTCCTGAGTAGCTGGGATTACAGGTACCCACCACCACGCCCGACTAATTTTTGTATTTTTAGTAGAGACGGCGTTTCGCCATGTTGGCTGCTCTCGAACTCCTGACCTCAGGTGATCCACCTGCCTCGGCCTCCCAAAGTGCTGGGATTACAAGTGTGAGCCACTGAGCCTGGCCCTTCCTAATCCTTTTATATCCCCAGTCCCCACCCCAGGGACCTGCTGGGGTCTTGTTGGGAAAGGAGAGATGGGGGATGGGCATGATTGTCAGAAGAAGGAGAGTGAGGGGCAAAACTGGTCCCTTCCTTCCTTCCTTCCTTCCTTCCTTCCTTCCTTCCTTCCTTCCTTCCTTCCTTCCTTCCTTCAACAAATAGTTATAAGGTGGGGGGTAGAGTGAGGGGTAATAGTCCTGAGCAATGAACTGGTTTCCTCAGGTAGACCCCCTGGTACAATGGACAGGTTTCTGGAAGATTCCAGCAGATGTAGGTATCCCTAGCCCAGGCTGGAGTACAGTGGACAGTGGCTCAATCATAGTTCACTGCAGCTTCGACCTCCTGGGCTCAAGTGATCCTCAGGCCTTAGCCTCCCAGACTGCTTGGACTACAGGCGTATGTTACTATGCAGAACTAATTATTATTATTATTATTATTTTTGAGACAGAGTCTTGCTCTGTTGCCTAGGCTGGAGTGCAGTGGTGTGATCTTGGTTCACTGCAATTTCTGCTTCCTGGGTTCTAGTGATTCTCCTGCCTCAGCCTCCCGAGTCATTGGGATTACAGGTGTGCGCCACCACGCCCAGCTAATTTTTGTATTTTTTAGTAGAGATGGGGTTTCACCATGTTGGCCAGGCTGGTCTCTAAGTCCTGACCTGGAATAATCTGCCTACTTTGGCCTCCCAAAGTGTTGGGATTACAGGCATGAGCCACCACACCTGGCCATTTGTGTGTGTGTGTGTGTGTGTGTGTAGATGAAGCCTTGCCACATTGGCCAGGCTGGTCTCGAACTCCCGGCCTCAAGTGATCTTCCCGTCTCAGCCTCCTAAAGTGCTGAGATTACAGGTGTGAGCCACCACACCTGGCCTTGTAGTCTGGAGTTGGATACCCAATCAGTCTCCTCATACTTGCCTTCCAATCTTTGGTCCAGAATCTCTCCTCTGGCTTTCTGACTTTGGCCCCAAGTGCCCCTTAATCCTCTTGAACTTCTGGCCTTCTGGGCTCCCAAGCATCTGGCGACACTTGAAACTCCAGGTTTAGGACATTGTATCTATCAGCCATGGCTCTCCAGGACCCTTCTGGTAGAGCCTCGTGCCCCTGCCCCCAGCCAACCCACCAGGTTTGGAGGATTGGATAAGTGCTGGCCAGACTCAGTCGTCTATGTCTGCAGGTTTCCACATGACAGAGGAGCCACCAAGTTCTCTTCTTAGAGAACCCATAGTGGCTGTGGACAGAGAGGTATTTCTCAGAAGCTTATGATCGCTATGACACCTTGCATTGCCAACTGTCTCGAAATTTCACAGTTTCCACCTTCTTCCTCTTTTTTTTTTTTTTTTTTTTTTGAGACAGAGTCTTGCTCTTTCACCCAGGCTGGAGTGCAGTGGCGTGATCTCGGCTCACTGCAACCTCCGTCTCCCAGGTTCAAGCGATTCTTCTGCCTCAGCCTCCCGAGTTGCTGGGACTACAGGTGTGTGCCACCACATCTGGCTAATTTTTGTAGTTTTAGTAGAGATGGGATTTCACTATGTTGACCAGGCTGATCTTGAATTCCTTACCTTGTGATCCGCCTGCCTTGGCCTCCCCAAGTGCTGGGATTACAGGCCTGAGCCACCGTGCCCGACCAACCACCTCCTTCCTCTTTTAGTCTCATTTACCCATGGGAAGTGACTGAAGGAGGAAGTTCAAGGGTGAGAGTGAATGTCAGCAGATGGCTGGGAGATGGAGCACAGTCTGTAGTTTGTTCCTGCTGCCAGGCTCCACCGAGGGGAACGGGGACGCATCTGAAGAGAAGATGCCCCTGCTGATGCTCTACCCGCTCCTTTTCTGGCTCTCAGGTGAGTGGGCCTGGGTCTGTCCTCTTGGGAGAAGCTTAGCCAGCGGGAGGAGGTGGCTGATAGAGGGAAGAAGGGACCTGGCCAGAAGGTGTTCTTAATGGCATGAGCCTTGTGCGTCTCATCCACGTACCCACTCACCCAGCGTTTCTGTTGCCAAGACAGGAATACAGTGCATGGCCTTCATAATGAAGCCAGTGTAAGGCAGAATTCCTGACCCCCAGGGGCTGATCGTGTGAAATGGACAGACCGTAGGCCCTGCTGGCCAGGGAAAAGCAGAGGAGAAACACGGGCTGCTCAGGAGAGCAGGCAAGTGCCTGATCCTGAACTAGGTGGTCCGTCACCTGTGTGGAGGTGTTCTGAGCAAGGGCAGGCGTCAGGGCAGAGGTGAGGCTGGAGGGCTCTGAAAGGAGGGAAGAGGGAGTTTGCTGGGCAGAGAGGGAGTGGTGGTTCTAGGCATTTGGGGCAGAAGGAAATAGTAGAAGTTGCTGAGGGACAGGAAAGGTTGAGAGGAGATAAGCCAGGCAGGGAAGTAGAGGGGAGGAGGGACGGAGATGTGGGCAGAGCCAGAGGGTGGGAGACACCTGACGTTGGTGCGTAGAATTTTGATTAAAAATGAAGGGAGGCCAGGCAAGGAGGCTCATACCTGTAATCCCAGCACTTTGGGAGGCTGATTGCTTGAGCTCAGGGATTCTAGACCTGCTCGGGTAACATGGCGAAACCCTGTCTCTACAAAAAGTACAAAACTTAGTCGGGCATGGTGGCATGCGCCTGTGGTCCCAGCTACTTGGGAGGCTGGGAGGCTGGGGCATGAGGATCACTTGAGCCCAGGAGTTGGAGGCTGAAGTGAGCTGTAATCACGCCACTGCCTTCCAGCCTGGGTGACAAAGCAAGACTCTGTCTCGAAAAAAAAAAAAGAAAGAAAGAAAACAAAAAAATAATTTCAAGAAGTGAGAAGTGATAAGTACTGTGAGGAAAACAGAACAAGATGATTTGTTACAGTGGGACCCAGGTGGGGGGATCTTTAAGTCAGGTGGGCTGAAACAACCCCCCTGAAGAGGGTCCCAGATGTCTGTCTGAGCCGAGACCTTGGAAAAAGAAGGAGGAGAAGGATCAGACACAGGATCGGGACCAGTTTTCCAGGCACAGGGAACAGCAGATACGAGGGCTCTTGTGTGGGAATGAGCTTGGCCTGGGCATGTCTGAGGGAGAGGGAGGTCAGCATGGCTTGGCCACATGCTTCGGAAGAGCCTCATGGGGCAGACTGGAGAAAAGATCTTGGGGAAGAAAGTGACTTGTCCAGGACAGCTAGACTGGTAAAGGCAGAACAGGGAGTGGCTCATCGACACTTGACCCCAAGTCTCAGCGTGTAAGTGGAGAAGGCAGACTTTGTAAGTGGAGAAGATGTTATGAAATGCATTGGCACAGTGACCAGGACAGGTGTGGCTGCTTTTTTTCTGACATCTGGAAATGGGAGAATTTGGTAGCGAGCAGATGTGAGAGTCGTGTTGGGGGCAGGGATGGTTTGGCACTTGTCTGAAGCGGGCAGAAAAGCCAGCAGACTGAGCTGTGGGCACCAACACGGAGCTCAGATACCCCTGGGAGCCTTCATGCATCAGCTCTTGCCAGCCTCTCCCTCAGAACTTCCACCCACAATTAGCAAGTGCGCTTACCCTGCTTACCTCTTCTAAATAATTCATTGTTTTAAAACACCCAAGAAAAAAAATACCCATCAGGAAGTTCATTTTCTGTGGGAAAGGAAGGTTTATTTTCGTTGTTGTTGTTTTTGTTTTTTTGAGTTGCGGTCTCAGTCTGTTGCCTATGCTGGAGTACGGTGGCATGATCATAGCTCACTGCAGCCTCAACTCCTGGGCTCAAGTGATCCTCCTGCTTCAGCCTCATGAGTTGCTGGGATTAAAGGCATGGGTCACCGTGCCTGGCAAGGAAGAGATTTTTTTTTTTTTTTTTTTTTGAGACAGACTCTCGCTCTGTCACCCAGGCTGGAGTGCAGTGGCATGATCTCGGCTCACTGCAACCTCTGCCTCTTGGATTCAAGTGATTCTCCTGCCTCAGTCTCCCAGGTAGCTGGGATTGCAGGCGTACCACCATGCCTGGCTAATTTTTTTTTTTTTTTGTATTTTTAGTAGAGATGGGGTTTTACCATGTTGATCAGGCTGGTCTCGAACTCCTGACCTCAAGTGATCCACCCGCCTCGGCCTCCCAAAGTGTTGGGATTACAGACATGAGCCTCACTGTGCTTTTTTCCTACAAGTCTTTATTGTTTCTGTTAAAGTTATCCTAGGAATTTAATACACTTTTATTGCTAATGTAAATGAGCACTTTTCTACTTTATTTTCCAATTATTTCTTACTGGTTTATAGG
Organism: Piliocolobus tephrosceles; assembly: GCF_002776525.5. Classification (NCBI taxonomy): domain Eukaryota; kingdom Metazoa; phylum Chordata; class Mammalia; order Primates; family Cercopithecidae; genus Piliocolobus; species Piliocolobus tephrosceles. The sequence goes on along the minus strand of NC_045449.1, from coordinate 68,326,408 downwards.
AAAGCCATTGATTTTTACATGTTTATAGTTTATTTAGCCACTGCATTAAATTCAATTATGAATTAAAGTACTTTTTCATTTAAAATTTAAAAATTTTCTCTAACTTTTCATTTCCCTTTTGATAATTATAAATTTTATGTTTTTCCTTATCTTCCTATATTGATTAGAACTTCTAGGCAGGGCGTGGTGGTTTACGCCTGTAATCCCAGCACTTTGGGAGGCTGAGGCAGGTGGATCACAAGATCAGGAGATCGAACCATCCTGGCTATGGTGAAACCCCGTCTCTACCAAAAGTACAAAAAATTAGCCTGGCGGGGTGGCAGGTGCCTGTAGTCCCAGCTACTCAGGAGGCTGAGGCAGGAGAATGGCGTGAACCCAGGAGGCAGAGCTTGCAGTCAGCTAAGATTGCACCACTGCACTCCAGCCTCCATCTCAAAAAAACAAACAAACAAAAAAGAACTTCTGGAATCATGTTATTATATATATTGGGAATTCATGTTTTGTTTATGATTTCAATAGGAATGCCTATAGTATTTCACTGTTAAGAATAATTTGGCTGGTGGTGCATGATGGTTCACGCCTGTAATCCCAGCACTTTGTGAGTCTGAGGCAGGCAGAATGGTTGAGTCCAGGAGTTTGAGACCAGCCTGGACAACAAAGTGAGACCTTGCCTCTCCAAAAAAAAAAATTAACCTGGTATAGTGGTGCATGCCTGTGGTCCTGTCCCAGCGACAGAAGAGGTTATGGCAAGAGGATCACTTGAGCCCAGGAGGTTGAGGCTGCAGTGACCCATGTTCATACCACTGCACTCCAGCCTGGGTGATGGGTGACAAAGAAAGACTCCATCTCAAAAAAAAAAAAAAAAAAAAAAAAAGAATAATTTGGCTCTTGGTTTATGGTGACCTAAAAGTCTTTTTAATTGTAGAAAATAAAATGTACAAAAAAGTGCATAAAACATCAATATCCATGTTAACAAATTATTATAAAGTACATATGAATGTCTCGCACTAAGTGTGGTACTTGCTGAGGTTTTTGATAGACAATCTTTATCAGATAAAGGCAGTTCTCTCAGTTTGCTAAGAGTTTTTTAAAAATCATGAATGAGTGTCGATTCCTATCAGGTACTTCTGTCTGCATCTACTAAGATGATCACATGATTTTTCTCCTTGACTCTGTTAATACGGCATATTACCCTTATTGATTTTTTTCTTTTTTTTATTTGAGACGGAGTCTTGCTCTGTCTCCAGGCTGGAGTGCAGTGGTGTGATCTTGGTTCACTGCAACCTCCGCCTCCTGGGTTCAAGCGATTCTCTTGCCTCAGCCTCCCGAGTAGCTAGGACTACAGGGGCATGACACTACGCCCAGCTAATTTTATGTATTTTTAATAGAGATGGGGTTTCACCATGTTAGCCAGGATGGTCTCGATCTCTTGGCCTGGTGATCTGCCCTCCTCAGACTCCCAAAGTGCTGGGATTGCAGGCGTGAGCCACCGTGCCCAGCCTCCTTATTGATTTTCTTCTATCTTATCTTATCTTTTTTTTTTTTTTTTTGAGATGGAGTCTCTGTCTATCGCCCAGGCTGGAGTGCAGTGGCCGGATCTCAGCTCACCGCAAGCTCTACCTCCTGGGTTCACGCCATTCTCCTGCCTCAGCCTCCCGAGTAGCTGGGACTACAGGCACCTGCCACCACGCCTGGCTAATTTTTTTTGTATTTTTAGTAGAGACGGCGTTTCACCGTGTTAGCCAGGATGGTCTCGATCTCCTGACCTATGATCTGCCCACCTCAGCTTCCCAAAGTGCTGGGATTACAGGCATGAGCTACCGCGTCTGCCTCTTTATTGATTTTCTAATGTTAAAAACCATTTTGGGTGTTTGGCATAAACCCAACTTGGTGATAATGTTTTATCCTGTTTATGTATCACCAGATTCCGTATGCTGATTTTTTGTTTCAGGCTTTTGCATTTATGTTAATGAGTGATATTTGCCTATAATACTTTCTTGCTCTGCCCTTGTCAGGTTTTGGCATCAAGATTGTATTAATCTTGTGAACTGGATTTGGGATTTCATCTTCTTTTTCTATGCTCTGCAAAATTATCTATAAAATAGACATTATTTCTTCCTTTCGTGTTTGGTAAATATTTCCATTGAGGCTGTATAGGTCTGGAGTTTCATTTTAGCAGAAGTTTTAAACAAGGGATTTGATTTATTTAAATATAATAGCTGTGGAATTATTCAGATTTTTTATTTCTTTTGTGCTGATTTTAGCATATTGTATTTTTTCTTTTCTTTCTTTCTCTTTTTTCTTTTTTTTGAGACGGAGTCTTGTTCTGTTGCTCAGGCTGGAGTGCAGTGGTGCGATTTTGGCTCACTGCAACCTCCACCTCCTGGGTTCAAGCAATTCTCCTGCCTCAGCCTCCCAAGTATCTGGGGCTACAGGTGCGTGCCACCACGCCAGGCTAATTTTTGTATTTTTAGTAGAGACAGAGTTTCACCATGTTGGCCAGGCTGGTCTTGAACTCCTGACTTCAGTTGATCCACCTGCGTCAGCCTCTCACAGTGCCTGGCCTGTATAATTTTTTTCTAGGAATTTGTTTATTCCATCTAAAATTATAAATTTAGTGGCATAACATTGTTTAAATATCCTTTTATTATTATATCCTTTTATCTTATTCATGGTTTATTAACTTTTTAATATGTGCAGGATATACAGTCACATATCCCTTTTAATTCTTTTTTTTTTTTTTTCTTTTTCTGAGATGGAGTCTTGCTCTGTTGCCCAGGCTGGAGTGCAGTGGCACGATCTTGGCTCACTGCAACCTCTGCCTCCCAGGTTCAGGTGATTCTCCCGCCTCAGCCTCCCGAGTAGCTGGGATTACAGGTGCACGCCACCACGACTGGTTAATTTTTGTATTTTTAGTAGAGACAGCATTTCACCATGTTGCCTAGGCTGGTCTCAAACTCCTGACTTCACATGATCCACCCACCTTGGCCTCCCAAAGTGCTGGAATTACAGGTGTGAGTACTGTGCCTGACCCTCTTTTGGTTTTAATTTGTATTTTTCTGGTGATTACAGATGCTGAGTATTTAAAAATAGATCTGTTGCCCATTTATAGCTCTTCTTTTGAGAACTATCTGGTCAGATTCTTTGCCCAGTTTTTAATTAGATGATTTGTTTTCTTGTTATTGATTTGTTTGAGTTCCTTATGTATTTTGGATATTAGCTCTTCATCAGATGTATGTTTTGCAAATATTTTCTCTCAGTTTGTAGGCTGTTGCTTCATTCTTCTGATTGTTTCCTTTGCTGTGCAGAAGCTCTTTGGTTTTGTGAATCCCATTTGTCTAGTTTTGCTTTTGTTGTCCGTGCTTTTGGCGTCCTCTCCAAGACATCATTGCCCAGACCAGTGTTGTGGAGCTTTTCCCTTAGGTTTTCTTCTGAGAGCTTTAAGTTTCAGGTCTTACATTTACGTCTTCTCTATTGTGAGTTGATTTTTGTATATGTTGTGAGATAAAGGTCCGGCTTCATTCTTCTGCACGTGGATCTCCAGTTTTCCCAGCACCATTTATTGAAGAGACTGTCCTTTCCCCATTGTGTGTTCTTGTCACAGAGCCCACTTCTTTCCCCAGGACCCAGGCTGGAGTGGAAGGAGGGCTGTGCCTTCGCATGGATCCCCTGCTCTCCAGTCCAGGCTGCCGTGGTCCTCACCCCTTCCAGGGTCTCTCTGACACTGAGGCCCTATGTCTGTGCCATTTGTTATTGTGCTTGAAGTGCTGGGTTTTTGTTTAGTTTTGTTTTGTTTAGTTTTATTTATTTATTATTTTTTTGAGACAGAGTTTTGCTCTTGTTGCCCACGCTGGAGTGCAATGGCGCCATCTCAGCTCACTGCAACCTCCACCTCCTGGGTTCAAGCAATTCTCTTGCCTCAGCTTCCTGAGTAGCTGGGATTACAGGCATGCGCCACCCACGCCTGGCTAAGTTTTGTATGTTTAGTAGAGACAGCGTTTCTCCATGTTGGTCAGGCTGGTCTCGAACTCCCAACCTCAGGTAATCTGCCTCCTTCCCAAAGTGCAAGGATGATAGGTGTGAGCCACCCAGCCGGGC